>NC_059135.1:3080428-3380428 GCF_020740605.2 Lemur catta
GAGTGCGTCACCCAGGCAGACACTAAATACCAGTGAGCAGACACGTCAGGTGTGACAGGGGAACTGAGATGCTGGAGGAGCAGGGACTGGCCGTGCTGGGGCGGAGCCGGGCGTTGGCAGTGGGCGGTGAGCAGGGAGGGAGGAGTGTCCTAGCTGAGGCGTGTGGTGGGGTCTAGGGAGGCCGGGGGGTGACAAGAGGGGCTGCAGGAGCAGTGGCGTCTGCGGGGTGGAGAGGGCTGTGCCGGGCCTAGGGCAGGAGCCCCATTACCTGGTCTGCAGGGCCACCGCAGTGAGGGTCAGGATTTGGGGTGGTGGCTGCTCCCCAAAACTCTGACACAAAATGACCCATTGAGGACATCTGGGGAGGAGGCCTCGGGAGCTGGGGCCTGAGACCGAACACCCCGTGGCCGCCAGTCCCCTGGGCCAGTTGCGGGAAGGAGCTGAGGTGTGTCCCTGCAGTTTGCTGTCTGGCCACGCAGGTCACCCAGGGCAGGAGCAGACCTGGCCACCCTCTCCGCAGGGCGGAGCAGCCCGGCAGGTCCGCCCACGGCCAGCTGGATCCCGAGACATTTCACACAACGGGACCAGCAACGCCTGCCTGCTACGCCCGTGTGGCTGATGAGGACCACCTGGAAGTTGCAGCCGACATGAGCGTTTTTCTCTTTCCTAGGATTCCTTCCACCAGGCCCAGCAGTGGCTGAGGGACCTGGAGGAGGAGTTCCGCCCCGGAGAGGTCGTGGTGATGCTGGTCGGCAACAAGACAGACCTCAGCGAGGAGCGGGAGGTCACGTTCGAGGTAGTGCTGTGGCACCTCTGTGGCACCCATGGGAGGAGAGGGGCTGTCCACCTCGGTGTCCAGACCTTGGACACCCGCACCCCCACACCTGCACACCTGCACACCTGCACACCCACACACTCACACCTGCACACCCACACACTCACACATCCACACCTGCACACACACACCTGCACACCCACACACTCACACATCCACACCTGCACACACACACCTGCACACCCACACACTCACACACTCACACATCCACACCTGCACACACACACCTGCACACCCACACACTCACACATCCACACCTGCACACCTGCACACTCGCACATCCACACCTGTATACCCACACCTGCACACCCACACACTCACACACTCACACATCCACACCTGCACACCTGCACACCTGCACACCCACACACTCACACCTGCACACCCACACACTCACACACTCACACATCCACACCTGTACACACACACCTGCACACCCACACACTCACACATCCACACCTGCACACCTGCACACCCTCACATTGGCATGCACACTCACGAACACACGTGCATGCACACGTGGGCCCCCCCCCACATTTACACACACACGCAAGCACACACATTCTCTCTCTCTCTCTCTCTCTCTCTCTCTCTCTCACACACACACACACACACACACACACACACACACACACACACACTTTCCACCTTAGTTTCCCATTTGGCCAGTGATTTCTGGTCTCTCCTGGAAAGCTCAGAGCTAGGGAAAGTGACGGTTCACGTTTGGGGAAAGCCGGGAGCCCCACCCAGGCCCTCCTGAGAGCTGGGGGGTCCGCTGGCGTCCTGCACAGGGAATGCGGCCCTCACCACCTGTCCCAGGCCACCCACGCCAGGCCTGGCCCTCCCAGCCTGCCCCGTGGGAGCGAAGTCACATTCCCTTTCAGGTGGCCCAGTTCTTCGGCAGGTCTCCCTTCCCACTCGGGGAGCAGCGGGCTCCGTGCAGTGCACACCCTCCCTCACCCGAGTGCGTCACCCCTCCTTCCCGGGGGCAGCAGCCGCCCGGGGGATGCTGTCTGTCTCCCATGGCGGCTCCCTACTCTGTTTAGGGGAGGACCGTGTAGGAAGCTGCAGACAAGGAGCTGGTGGGGAGACTCACGCACACACCAGAGGCCGCCCAAGGAAGGGCTGATTCAGGGCTCAGCTGGGGGCACCTCCAAAAGAGAGAGGCCCTGGCCTCCTTGAAGGCCATAGAGAGACAGAGAAGTGGCATGAGGATTGCGGAGACTGGGGGAGGGCAAGGGACAAAGGGAGACAGTGTCAGTCGGAGCCCTTGGAGGGGGCGCCCATGTTGGAACCCTCGTGGCAGGTGGCAGTGGGGCAGATGCGGGTGGCCTTGGGGCTGCGCCCGCTCAGGGCGGCCAGACGGGCAGACGCAGAAGCGCGGGCGTGGAAGGCACTGGCTGAGCAGCCCAGTGGGGACGAAAGCAGGACTGGTGACAGCTCTGTGGGCCCACGACAGGGGAGGAGTGGCCCCCGGCAGAGGGTGGGAGCCTGCGCTGTGCCCTCGGGGTCCGCCACGAGCTGCTCTTCCTTGGGAGAGGCCCACATGGGGAGGCCACTGCTTCTTAGCCACCCTGACTCCTGGGCCTGGATGTCACCTTCCCGTGAACGCTTCTATCCCTCCTGGTCACGCGGTGCAAGCTGCTGCTTCCTGTTCCTCCACATGGGCCCGACCGTCGTCAGAACGTGCAGGCTTCTCGGAGGAAGGGCCCAGCTGGGCTCGGACAGGACCCCCCGCCGCCTCCTCGTGCCGCCTTGGCTCTCGGGTGGTGTCTTTGCCCGAGTCAGAGCCCATGGGGGCCAGAGCCATGGGGGGAGGGGGCCACGAGATGGACACTCGCCTTTCCAGGCTCTGCTGGGACAGGACGGTTCCTCGTGAGTCCTGCCCCAGGAAGAACCTGTTCCAGGGAGCCACTGTCTCCCCTCTGTCCCCTGCCTCGGTCCTGGGCTGGCTTCTCCGGGGGGCCAAGAGACAGCGTAAACAACAAGTGTGGAGGAACTGGGTCTGCACGGCTGCAAGCGTTCCTCGGGGCTCAATGTCAACCAGGTGTTCTTCGGAAACTCTCTTCTTACTAAAGACGTTGGATTTTTGTGGCTGTTTCCCTCAGGAAGGGAAGGAGTTTGCTGAGCGCGAAAGGTTGCTGTTTATGGAAACCTCGGCCAAACTGAACCACCAGGTGTCTGAGGTCTTCAGCGCCGTAGGTGAGTGACAGCCCCAGGCCAGACAAGGGGGCAGGTGCTCTGCACCACACCTGGCTCCCTGGGTCTCCTTTGCTGGTGCCCAGGACCCTGGAGAACGTCTCCAGGGCCTGGAAGGCGACCAGGAGGGGTGAGGGGGCCCTGGTTCTACGGCTCTGGGCAAAGGTCAGGAGGGGGGTCCCGGACTGCCCTGGCCTGCAGGGGGACTCCCCTCCCCACCCAGCCCCTCCGTCTGCTTCCACAGCCCGAGAGCTCTTGCAGAGAGACGACAGGGAGGGCCAGGCTCCGTGCAGGGACCCAGCTGTGGTTCTGAACGAGGGGCCCACGAGGCAGGCCAGATGCTGTGCCCACTAGAAGCAGCCACTCCAGGGGGCTCATCGGGAGGACACCCCCAGCCCACGCCAAGTCTTCAGGGTGGGCCCCTGCCAGCTCCGAGAAGATTCTGATTCACCGTTGACACTGGATCATTCCTGAGCCCTAGAGGGTCCTGAAAGTTGGCATCCTTTACAATAACCACTTCCCAAAGCCAGTGGGAATCGTCCGGGCAGGATCCAGGGTCAAGTGGCTCCCAGAAGAGTGTCGGCCCAGACACCACCTGATTCCGGAAGCCTGTGCCTGTGCCATCTGGACTGTCATACTCTCAGCCGCTTCGCCCTGGGACACAGAGGAATTAAACCGGGCGGAGAGGAAGCAATGATCAGAAAGATATTTCGATCACCGTGATGGTCGACAGACACCTTGGACCTGGCTTGGGCAGCGTACTGGCCCCGTGGCCGGGCCCACCTGCTTCTGGGAGGCGGGAGAGGCAGGAGCAGCCCAGATGGCAGAGTGGGAGGCCCAGGGCATCTGCATCTCGGGACGGGCAGCTGGGGGTGGGGGACACAGTCCCCTCCCACTCTCTCCTCCTGGCTGCAAATTTGAGAAAGCTAAGTTTCTGTCCAGTGGGTGTGAAGATTCTGAGACTTTTAGCCTGAGATGCAAGTTGTACCTCGTATGCCTTTTTTTCCTCTAACAATTAAACTGCTTTCAACAATCTAACTTTTGGTGAGTTTTTGAGGACAAGGTAGGGCACAGAGCCTGAGTGCTGCTGTTATTGCAGGTGTCTCTGCACGTTTTCTGGGACCTGGTGGCTGGTGTCACTGTAGTGTCACTGCACGTATTCTAGGAGGGCTCGTGTTAGTAAACAAGAAGGTGGCCCATGATGGGCACGGCCATCTACCTGGATGGGACCTGTTCCCAGATGGTGACACATCTTATCCCCATCGTGACTGCCTGCCTTTACAGAGAAACCTAGATCCCTGTTCTGGGGTCTAACCCCCCCCCGACGTTTTTCCACCTGCCGCGGCAAGGTGAAGGTGGTTCAAAGGTGGCCATTTCTTGGAAGGTGATGTTGGTTTTCGTCCTTGCCCTTGACTATAATAAGCAGGTTTGTACACGGTAAGACGTTGTTACCACCCGAAAAGGTGGCTGCCCCGTGTCGACCGTGAGGGTGAACACAGGAGAAATGAAGTGTCCCCCCCATTCGCTGGTCTTCTCATCCCCGAGGGGCCCCGCCTGCCCCTCCCGGCCTGCCCCCGCTTGCTTGCGTGGAGACCACCTGCCCAGCCGCCAGGCTCCGGCTCCGGGGGGCTCAGCGGGCTGGGATGCACCGCGGCGAGTCCACTCAGGGCTGTGTGCTGGCACAAGGCCGCTGCGCCCTCCAGGAGCCTCTCCCCTCCACGGGGCCCGGGGAGGGTGCAGCTCCGCCGGGCTGGCTGGGGTTCTCGGCATCCCAAGCACAGTGGCAACGGTTCCTTTCTAATGAGCCCTCCCGGCACTGTTGTCCCGACTGGAGGTGCCACCTGTGCCTACGGGGCCCCTGGGGGCCTGGCTCCTGCTCTGGGGAGGCGGAAACAGCTCAGGGGTCCCTCAGAGTCAGACGAGAAACTTCTCGAGTGACCTTAACTACATGAGTGCAGACCAGGTTTCCAGAAGGCTCTTTATTGCCGTGGCCTTTGAGGAAAGCCAAGCGTGAATACAGAAAATAATGGCTTCTGAGAGGGCCTGTTTCCTTGGTTTCCACTACGGCTGTTTGCTCCTTAGACAGTGTCCCAGGTGAAACCCGACGCCTCATCCTCATCGCTGTGCACTGCGGTTTCCAGCTGCGGCACAGCGGGACCGTTTCTCGTGGCGATTCCCTTGCAGATGAGGGACATGAGGGGTGAGTCCCTGCTGTGCTGGGCTGTGTCCTCCTGCCCCGTGCCCCACAGCGGGACCGAGCAGGGCTGGGGACCCTGGGGACCCCTGTGCCTGGCAGGCGGGTCCCACCCTGGGGCGGCGGGGGCCGAGGCGGCCCGTGTCCACGAGGTGGCGCTCCAGCACTGGCGAGGCGAACCCGCTGCTGTCCCGCCGAGCTCTGCACGCAGGGTGGGCGGTGGCCGCAGGAAACAGCAAGTGCGGGACCCGCAGATCTGTGGGACGCTGGTGTGCCTGATCACCTGTTTGCCCCCGTCTTTCACGCTCGTGTCACATGCTGGAGTTTATTACTACAATGCATCCTTCGGCTTTTCCCATCAGGAATTCTTTCACAGCCTCCCTGAGACTGGGTGGCTCTGCTGGACCTGGAGCCCTGGGGCGTCCCATGGGCTTGTGACTCCCCTTTCCCTCTGCCCCACCCCGGGCAGGCGGGGCCCAGCCCTGCGCCGGAATCCTGCACCCGGCCCCTGCCCCCCACACTTGTATCCCACGTGGAGCTTCTGACCACATCCACCTGCTTGGGGATTTCTAAACCCTCCCACATGGACCTGGTGTTTAAGCAGGGGCAGCTGAGACAAGGGCAGGTTCCCAGCGCCTCCTACAGTGTCTGGCACACGCCAGGCACTCAGCACGTGTGTGTCCAGCAAAGGGACAGCAGCCGTGGTTCCCCAGAGACCTAAAGAACTGGCAGGCTTTCCCAGTAGCAGCCTCCCCACGACTGACCCACGCGTGGGGGGCCCTGTGCCGGTGCTGCACCACCTCACCCCGTCCCACCCGGAGTGGGGTGGCAGGTGGGGCAACAGGCAGGAGGGCCCCAGCTCTGCGAGCACACGGGATGGAGACCGGGGCTGGCAGACACTCCTGTCACTGATGCTTCGGGGTACACGGCTCCAGCCCTGCTTAGCCCGAGTTCGGACCTGGCTTCTCTCGTGAGCTGCTGTTCGTGCGCGTGTGGGGAGTGGAGGTGTGGAGAGGTTTGCAGGTGACCCGTAGGAGCTCACTCCCCCTGGTGAGGGGCCAGGGCAAGAGGGGCCCCCGAGCCTGCGGAGGCACAGCCGCCCTGACTCGGTCCTGTGTGGGTGGTCTGGGCCAGGGGCAGCTGGGGTCTGGGTGTTGCCACCGGGCCCTCCTGAGTGTGGATGAACAGGAGGCCGGGGGCAGGGCGGGCTCCTGAGATCCATTTGCAAGCAGGGTCCGCAGAGCCCAGGCACGGCTTCGGGTTGGAGGTACAGGTGAAGCCTGTTACCCCACGCTGCAGTGCGGGTGGGCCTCGGGGAAGGGCTTTGCACTCACCAAGCTCCCACCCGCTGCCGGTGGTGTGCGGGGGCCGTGCCTACCGAGCTCAGGACCGGGGTAAGTGTGGCTGTGCCGTGGGGTGCAGATGTGGAAACTGAGGCTCAGAGATGCCAAGGGATGAGCTCAATGGCCCAGCTCGTGTGGGTGTGCCCCCTGACGCCAAGGCAAGTTTCCTCTGAGGCAGGACATAGAGACACCCTCGTGTGATTTGGGAGGGACACAGTGTGGGGTGGAAGCAACGCAGGCTCCAGTGTCCCTGCCGTGGACTAGAAACAAACGAGCCAGGAGTCTTTGTCCGTGAACACGAAGGGAGGCAAAGCGGAGAAGGGGACCCGAGGGTGCCTGGGGTGGGGGTGGGGGTGGGGTGCAGAGGCAGAGCCCAGAGGGCTTTCAGGGCAGCGAAGCCCCTCTGTCTGGCACTGTGAGGGTGGAGACACGTCCCTGCACGTTGTTCCGACCCACAGGATGTGCAGCAGTGAGTGAGCCCCAGTGCACACTGCCAGCTGGGGCGTATGGAGTGGCAAGGTAGGTTCATCAACCGTGACAAACGTACCCTCTGCTGGGGATGTTGATACCGGGGGAGGCAGTGTGCATGTGGGGACGGGGTACCCGCGAAATCTCTGCTCCTTCTGCCCAGTCTTGCTGTGAACCTAACACTGCTATGAAAAATGAAGTCTTTAAACAAAGTATTGGGGCTGAGAGAGAGACTGGGCTCAGGCTGCGGTCTGTGCTGCCCTCCTCTGGGGATGGTGTCCCACGCAGCGTGGTGCATGGCAGCCCCTGGCCTGGTGCAGTGCACAGCCTGGGCAGCCATTCAGGGTGGGCTAGGTATGGGTATGGGCTATGGGCTGCAAGTGACCAAGGAGAGTCCCAGCTCCCCTACTGAGTGCCGGGGGCCCTCGGGCAAGTCACAGAGCCTCCTCTTTCCTAAGAGGCTGCTGGGCCCTGAGTTTCTTTGTAGGCTAACAGCCCAGAAGAAAAAACACCTTCCGAATCATCAGCACAATTGCAGATGTGCAGCTAAACATAGCCGTACTTTTATTAGGAGAAGAGGGGAGGGTGGGGCGGGGAAGGCTCCAGAGTGATTTTCTTGACGAGCTGGCTGTCACCCATCCTGGGAGAACTTAGCAGCACCTTCCAGAGGGAAGCAGGGTGGCCGGCGTCGCTGGCCAGGCTTGGGGGCAACCCCCAGAGCTGCCCTCCTCCGGCCAAAGCGGCCCACTGGCCTGATCCCGCGGCCCCTGTACCAGGCAGGGTTGATGTCGGGGGCTGGAAAAGAAAGAGGGAGAGTGGCCCATGGAGCTAGTGGCCCCAGCGGTGTGACTGTGCTCCTGGAGGTGGCAGGGCGGGTGCTCATGCCCAGAGCTTCCCACGGGGCCTCTCAGCTGGCTGCTGCCCCGGCACCAGGCCACGCTGGGACCCCCCAAGGAAGGGGTGCCCGGAGGGTCTGGAGAGGCCATTCCTGGGTGTGGGGCGGCTTTGGGAAGCAGGAAGTCAAAAAACACACCAGGATGGAACTCCCTGTCCTACCCCCACCCACCCGGGTTCTCCTGCATGTTTAGGGGTGGGGGTGGGGCGAGGGGGCCAGGCACTCACCTCGGGTCTCCATGGAGTGCTGGTGGGCGCGACTCGCAGCCGCCTGCAGGGCAAGGCCCAGGAGCAGCAGGCACAGGAGCCAGGCCCTCGGAGCCGTCATCTTCCTCGCTCCTCAGGCAAGGGGGGTGCCGTCTGGGGACAGAGGGGCAGGAGGGACATGATGCAGGTGTGAGGGTGTGTGTGCACAAAGCTGGGACCTTGGCCACGTGAATGCTGCGTGTGTGTGTGAGATGCCTGTGTATGAGTGTGTGTGGGCAAGGTTTGTGCACGTACACGTGTGTCCCAGTGTACTGTGCACGTGTGTGCATGTGACAGAGTGTGTGTAGGTGCACGTGCACGCAGCCACACCTCTCCGTGTGCTCCTCGGACCTGTGCTGGTGGGAGTGGGCACGGAGGCGGCAGGTAAGGCTGGCCCCCTGCACCGCCCCTGCCCTCCCCGGGACCCAGCTGTCTCCTCTGCACAGTGAGGACTGAGAGCGCGTGTGTGCGTCGGCTGCTGACGGCTCAGCCATCTGCACCGATGCTCCGTCATCAGGAAGGCCCGGGAGGAGTGAGCTTCGCGTGGGCAGGGTGGGCTGGCTTGGAGCAGCCTGGGGCCTGTGTGTCGTCTGTGTCAGGGAACCGGGAGGTGTCGCAGGCCTCTGATGGCCGTGCCTGCTATGCACCCAGGTGAGCAGGTCTGTGAGGAGCTGGTCCCGGGGGTCCCAGGGAGTATAGAAGTGGAGGTAAAGTTGGGGGGCTGGGGTTGCTGAGCCTGGAGCAGGCTCAGGGGCTGGGACCTGGCGCATGGTTCTTTCCCAAGCTCATCCCAGGGTCTCCTGATGCCACCC
Organism: Lemur catta; assembly: GCF_020740605.2. Lineage (NCBI taxonomy): Eukaryota > Metazoa > Chordata > Mammalia > Primates > Lemuridae > Lemur > Lemur catta. The sequence continues at coordinate 3,089,420 of NC_059135.1, forward strand.
CTGCCCTGCAGAAGGACATCAGCGCACAGCCAGGCATTGTAGGACGGGCCACATCCTCCGTCCTTACCAAGCCTGCTTGCCCTCACCACAACCCCAGACCCAATCTGCTGAGGCTCCAAGATAAACCTGAGCACCTGGGACCTGAGCATGTGGGGGCAGGACAAGCCCCCACGGTGATGGGAGGAGGGGGCTCCCACGGACAAAGGACCCAGCTCGCCCCTGCTGGCCTGCCTAGACAGCGTCCACTCTGCAGACCTGGCAAACCCGCCACAGGTGACCCCTGGCCCGCTCCACCCTCAGCCCTTCAGGTGCCATTGGAAGACACCCAAGAGCCCGTCTGTTTCAGGGGAGGACCCCCTGCTGACCTCGACTTTCCAGCCTCTCCCAGAGCCCCACGGAAAGCGCTGTCCGTCAGAGCAGCTCAAACGGCTACTCCTCTCCTCTGCGGAGACCCGCGTGGTGCGCCACGGGGGCGGGCAGGGGCTACCCTAGAGGAAATGAAGGTGCCCCCCTGAAGAGTAATAAATGGGCAGGCTGTGTGCTTGTCCCCTGGGCCAGGGCCCCCGCTAGGTGAGGGGCGTCCTAGAATGTTAGCCTGGCTCGGAGACTCAGAGTTGCAGGGGTTTGCGGTCCGCACTGAGAACAGAGCTGAGCGGGAAGCCCTGGCCTGACTCCCGCCCGCGGTCGGTGTGGGCGTGCAGGGCCTCCGGGGGGCAGGTGGCCCTGGACCCACGAAGCCCGGGGCAGCTGCTGCAGCCCGTCCCGCTCAGGGCCAGCCCCGGCTGCCAGGAGGGCAGGGGGGCCTCAGGTGAACCCCGACCCAGGCCCAGGGGCCCCGCAGGTCTCCGGCGCTGGCTGTGCTACTCACCGCGGTCTCTGGCGTGGCCGAGGCTGCCTGGCCGTGCAGTGGGGCCAGGCGGGAGCCCCGCCCTCCTTTTATAGCCCGAGGAGGACGCGGCCCCCGGAGCCCTCCCCAAGCCGGCCTGTTGTCCCCGACGCACCACCGGGCGGCATCAGGAGAGAGAGGCCTTTATCTTTTTTTCTTTTCCTTTTTTTTTTTTTTTTAAAGAAACTCATCAGCGACGTGATTTGTTCCTTCCTGGATTATGTAATTTCATTTGGGCCAAGTGGTTTTAAAACACATTAGCCGCCTTCTCTACGCTGGCCTTCGGGCAGACGGCAGCCTCAAGTGTCCCCGTCCCTGCGCCTGGGCCTTAACACAGCAGGTGTCGCTGTGGGGTCCTTCCCGTCCCTGTCTCCCCGTCTTCGGCCTTTGATCACGCTGCTCAGTGGAAAGGTGAGGGGTCAAGGCACCAAACCCAGCCCTGCTCACTCAGCACCGGCTCTTTCCAGTTACACTTACTATAGGCAAACCATTTTCATCCTCATGCTATGATTTATATTTTTTCAAGGATTTTACAGTCTTCATAATTAATACTTAACATAAAGTCTATTATTATTAACATAAGTTTATTATTATTATAAGGCAAGTTTATTTTTATTATAAATGCAATTCGTATATATTTGGAAAAAAATTTAGCGCATACAAAATATTTAATATAAAAAGGGCACTGATCATGTCAAAGAAGCCAGTCACTTTCCGCATCTGATGTGTTTCCTTTTCGTGAGTTTCCCACGTATTTTCTCGGTAGACTCATCATACTTACACATGATGAATCCCATTCTTTTCACCTACAATAGTCATGTTCTTGAGTTGTTTTAAAATATCTGTTTATTTGTGCCATTTTAAATAATCGTGTAATATTCTACCATTTAACTTGGAATATGGAATCACTCATATTCTGAATAATTATAGATTATATTAAAGGTCATTTAAGCAATGCTGAGTATAATTTTTTTTTTTCTTTTAGAGACAGGGTCTTGCTCTGTTGCCTGGAGTGCAGTGGTACAATCAGAGCTCACTGCAGCCTCAAACTCCTGGGCTCAGGATGTCTTCCCAACTCAGCCTCCCGAGTTGCTGGGACTACACGTGCCTGGCCAATTTTTTTGCTTTTTTTTTTTTTTGGTAGAGACAGGGCCTTGCTGTGTTGCTCAGGCTGGTCTTAAACTCCTGGGCTCAAGTGATGCTCCTGCCTTGGCCTCCAAAAGTGCCGGGATTACAGGTGTGAGCCACTGCACCTAGGCAAATACAATCCTTTTAAGGGAACTATCTGGAGAGGAAGCAGCAGGTGCTTCCCTTGGATTCTTGCAGATGGGCAAGGCGCCGTTGCCTGCACCTCCCTCAGACTTTGAGGAAAAGCTTCAGGGCAATTCTTCACCCTTCATTTGGTCACGCGTGATTCTCTTTCTCACTGCACGGCTGCCTATTCCCGGCGATGCGGCATTTGGCAGGTGAGCTCCCTGGGAGAGCTGCAGTCCAGGGGTGGCTGGTAAAGGGGGCAGCAGGGTAGGGGGCCCTGGAAGGGTGGGGCACAGGGTCCTTGCCTCAGGCTGCAGATTAGAGCCATTGGGAAGCTTTAAAAACATCCCAGTGCCTGGGCTGTGCCTGGACAAATCCCATTGGAATGCCTGGGGGCAGCTCTGCGTGGGTGACGGCCAAAGCTCCCCAGGTGGCTGTAACAGATACAGGTCCAGTATCCCAAATCCAAAAACCAGAAATGTGAAATGCTTCAAAATCTGGGACTTTCTGAACCCTGACATGATACTCAAAGGAAATGTTCACTGGAGCATTTTGGATTTTCAAACTTGGGATGCTCAACTGGTAAGTATGATGCAAACATTACAAAATCCAAAAAAATCCCAAACCCGAAACACTTCTGTTCCCAGGCATTTTGCATAAGGGATGCGCAACCTGCAGCGGCGGTGACGGTGGCGATGGCTGTCGTGGATTGTGGGCCAGTCTGGGCGGCGGGTCTTCTGCCCAGCGCGAGAGGAACCTGGAGTAGAGGAAACTGTGAGTCCCCAGGGGAGGCGGAGGCAGCTTCCTGGGCATCACTACTGGAGTGTGTGTATGTGTGCATTGTGTGTGTAGTGTATGTGTGTGTGTTGAGTGTGTATTGTGTGTGTGTGTGTGTAGGGGGCATAGTGAATCCCCCCTTTCAGCAGAGCAGCTTTGTCACAGTGCGGCGTTGGCATCTTGGCACTTTGGGGGTTCACTGGTGGGAGGCAGCAGGTGGGGTGGGGGTGCACAGGCATCCATCTGCTGCCCTCCCCGCGTGGCAAGGAACTGGCCGTCCTCAGAAGCTCCATCCTACTGACACCTGGCCTTTGGACCTCGGGCCCCCAAACTGTGAAAGACTAAGTTTCAGTTGTCATCATCCCCCCGGTTTGTAGGACTCTGTTGTGGCAGCCCCAGGAAACTAGCGTGGGCTCCATAGATCCGTGTCTGAGTGAACTGAGGAAATATTCCTTCCCGGTCTTTGTTCCTAGGAGAAACTAGAGCCGGGGCTTTGGCCTGCGTGCTTCTCGAGCACAGCGTTCTCCTGCACTCCTAGAAAGACCCTGCACTACCTGGCGGGGAAGAGCTAACCTTGGGGACCGGAGGCCATCGGAGCTGTGGTCGCGAAATGGCCCCAGAAGGGGGAACATGCAGTTACCAGCAAAGCTGTTTCTGCCTCAGAAAATCCAACTTATTGAGAAAATTTGAAAGCCCTCATCTTTGTAAATTGGAAAGTGGTTTTTGAAGTCTGAGTCATCTGGGCAGTGACGTCCCTGAGAACTGAAAGGTGGTTTCGGTGAGTGAGGAGCAGCAGCAGGAGTCCTTCCTGCCCCCAGAGCCGTGGCCCGGGGAACTTGTCACTGCCTTTGTGAGCAAAAGAAATGGAGTCCCCAACCCTCTCATGTGGCTCCCAGGTAACTGGTTTCCAGATTCAAACACAATGGTAGTGAGATATTAGACAAGGCTCTTGCATAGGGACTGTGTATTGGTCAGTGTTGTTCAGAGAAACAGACCAGTAGCGTGTGTGTGTGTGTGTGTGTGTGTGTGTGTGTGTGTGTGTGTGTGTGTGTGTAGAGAGACAGAGGAGAGAGAGAGACATTGGCTTATGGGACGGTGGGGGCTGGCAGCCAGCGGGCTGGAGTCTGAGGGCGTCGGAGGCAGGACTCCTCCCCTCTTCCCTGGGGTGCTGCAGTCTGGTCTCCCAAGGCCTCAACTGATTGGGTGTGGCCCACCCACACCACAGCAGGTCATGTGCTTCATGTGAAGGTTACTGATTTAAATATTAATCACATCTAAAAAATACCTTCACAGCAACATCTAGGCTGGTGTTCCACCACATATCTAGGCATCTATAGCAGAGCCAAAGTTTTTTTTGTTTGTTTGGAGGCAGAGTCTCACTCTGTTGCCCAGGCTACAGTGCTGTGGCATCAGCCTAGCTCACAGCAACCTCAAACTCCTGGGCTCAAGCGATCCTCCTGCCTCAGCCTCCTGAGTAGCTGGGACTACGGGCATGCGCCACCATGCCTGGCTAATTTTTTCTACATATTTTTAGTTGTCCAGCTAACTTCTTTCTATTTTTAGCAGAGACGGGGTCTTGCTCTTGCTCAGGCTGGAGCAGAGTCAAATTGACATACAAAATGAACCATCATAGACGGTCACAGGTGTTTGCAGTGATGTTGCAAAATACTCCGTCCCCAGCACGACCATTTCCTTGGGCATTTGAGGCCAGATGCCATGAGCTGCAGGTGCGGTCACTGGAAACACCTGAGAAGGTTGTTTGGGTAGGTACCAGCGAGGCTGTCTCTGGGAAGATTTTGCTGTGGATGTTTTCAGGGGAACCTGGGCAGCATAAGTGGGCGAAACACCTCTTCCTGGGGCTGGCTCTTTCCTGAGAAGCTGTGCGTGTGAGGGCATGTTTAGAATGGGCTCTTCCCACCTACCAGTACATTAACTTTCGGGGGTTTTGGTTAAAAGCTAATATATGAATGAATGATGTCTGGAGGGACTTAACAGTGGTTGCTGGTTGGTAGATAATTCTGACTTTTTCTTTTGTTTATCTTTTCTTTTGTGTGCCTATCTTTTCTGTTTTATCCCAATAAAATAAAAAGATATTTCATATGTAATCAAAATTCTCCGTAGGAATAACTATGGAGATATGAGCATTATTGAGTACCAGTGAAGATTACTGGGCTCCCGCCAGAGTGCTGAATGCGGACAGCTGGGGACGGAGCATGTGACAATTCTATGATGCCTTTGGGGATGACCTATTTGGCTCCCAGGAAAGCAGGTTCTTCTGGATAGAGCTGGCAAGTGACAGTCCTTGGAACTTACTGGAACAGTGGCTTGATGGGAAATCATGGTAAACACGCAACACTCTAATACACGGTTGGCTCGATCTCTGGTGAGAGCTGGAGCCACAGCCTGTCAAACCGTGCCCTGCTCCAACAACGTGCAGTGAGGTGAGGCGTCGTTGGTGATCTGGGGGCTGCACTGCAACGTGTCAGGAGTTAGATTGTCTGGGCAGAGCAGCTGTGCTGCAGGCTCAAAGCTCACTCGTAACTGGGAAGAATCTTTGGGAGATTTGCACATTCAACTCTCCTTAAAACTTTTTCTTTTTTCCCTGATAAAGAAGACTGCTGGAGAAAAATACTTCAGAGAAATCTTTTAAATGCTTGTCCCTCTTCTCCGTCTGGAGTCACAGTGAAACCCCGACTCCTGTCAGTCTCCGGCTGGAATGAGGAGCTGGCAGCTGCACGGCTCCGTGTGCCCGGCCTTGGCGGTCCCTGACCTGCTGTGCCCAGCTTCCGCCGAAGCCGTCCCTATGTAGCCATCTGCTGGGAAAGGAACTCTGGAGAATTCTTTCAAAGAATGGAATTTATAAATAATGCTGGGAGTTGCATGAAAAAATCCCCACCTGGGATTTCAATCTTTGTTTCAGTTTTGACTGAGGTGTCAAATTCAGAGAGCGCAGGAGACCCCTAACTTGGTCAACCCTCGGAGACACAAGGCTTAACCCTTGTCTCTGCCACCTGTTTGATTCCGAAGGAAGCTGCACCCAGCAGCCCGGCCTCCACCAAGGGCCCTGTCTGGGGCCAACCTCAGTGAGGGCGAAGGTGCGATTACTGCTGTGATGTTCAAAGGCAGCTCTGGGGAGTCCCCGTGGGCTCCCCTTAAACTAGACGGGCCACACAGACATCCAAAAATAACTCCGAGTCCCCGACTGGCCGAGGTGGAGAGTTCAGGGATCATCTGTGCAACCAATGGCAAGTGGCTGGCTCATTTCTGCCACCCCTCCCACCCCCACCCTTGGCAGACGTCACTAATTGGTCCTGACCTTCTGTCCCACTGGGCCCACCATAGTGAGAGGCAGAGCCAGGCCGGGACCCAGGTCTTCTCCCTGCCTGTCCAGGGCTCCATCAGCCGCCTGTCCCGGCAAGCCTTTGCACCTGCTCCTGGGCACAGAGCAAATGCTCACTCGCTACCCTTGGCTGCAGGGTACTTCCTCCCGGTTTGTGGACCCCAGGGAACTTGCAGAATGGGTGTGTGTGGTGTGGGGGGCTGGGGGTGTCTATTCCTCCCTCATTTTTCAGCTGGTCATTAGTTCAGTCACTTGTCTTGATGCCTGGTTTCCAATCACACCCACAGGAAATACACACACAGCTGCCCATACTCGGCTATAGATAGTCAAGAATATACACACGGCTGGTGCCCTAACGAGTCATCTTTCCCATTCCATTCACGGAAAGCAACATACCAAAGCCCAGAGTGAAAGGGGTAAAAGATGGAGTGGAAAAGGTCTTCTGCGTGTCCTTCGAAAGTTTAAACAACATTGTCCTGGAGTCACACCAGCTTAGCTGTTTCTCCTACATCAGAGAGGCTGACAGGGGTGGCCTTGGAAGTCAGTGAACCTGGGCGAACAGCGAAGGACTGAGAGCTGCTGTCATCTCGCAGGTAGGAGTCCACGTGGGCAGGTGTTTCTCACTGCAAGGTGACCGTGGATAGCAGGAGGTGCAGAGCCGTTGAGGGACACGGTGGCCGCGGTGGAGGGCAACCGAGTGCAGGGTGGCCCTGTCTCTCTGTCCTGCCCCATGGAGCTGCCCCGTCAGTGCTGGTGGGCCATCACGGGTTTCTGCAAAGCACAGACACACATGCACACGTAAGCATGCAGATGGGTGTGCACACAGATGTGTGTGCATGAGCACACACACAAATACACACACAGGCATGTAACCGACACAGACACGCACAAAGAAACATACAAACACACAGGTGTGCACATGGATGTGAAATGCACATAGGTAGACACAAACTTAGATTATATGAGTGTTCACACATACACACAAGTGTGCGTGAAGATACACACGGGTGTGCACGTAGAAACACACAGGCGTGCACACAGAAACATATAACACAGGAGTGTGTACACAGAAACACATAAACAGGCCTGTACACAGACAGATACAAACTCAGATATAAGAGGATGCCCCCAGCACACACACACACACACACACACACACACACACACACACACACATACACACACACACGGGAGCACACACAGCCACACGCACACACGTGTGGACACGTTGGTCAAGTGCTTGTGTTTTCTTTTTTCAAGGCATCAGTCAACACCCCCTGGGTTTTTTTACTTAACTTCTCTCTGCCTCTGTTTCCCCAGCTATGAATTTGAGTCAATGACACTGGCCCTCATCCTGTGGGGTGTATGGATGGAAAGTATTTGAAAATTGAAAGCTCTAAAGCACAAGAAGATATTACTCTTATTTCAAAGCACTTAGATTTTCAAGTCCCTGTTGGCAAGATTTTGCTTTGAATCTCTGGCTTTAATTTTTGTTCATTTATCCCAATTTTCTGTACTCTGAAGGCTCAGTATCTACATGTAAATCTTATAGGTCATGGAATTTTAAAGGATCCTCAGAAAATGAGAGGCAACATTACCGCAAAGATGTGGTTGGCCGCTCCCTTCCTCCCGCTGGGGTTTCTCTGAGTCAGGGAACCGCGGTACATGGATTTCCGATCAAAGGAATCATCGTCTTTGCCTTTGGGGAAAACAGAATAAGGGAGGCGCGTTTGTTAATCACAGACTTACCCCAAGCAGGACCGAGGTGTGTGGAGGGCGAGTCGTGTGTCTGGGCTTGCGAGGTGGGCTCAGAAACCAACGTCTGCTGGAGACCTGTGTCGTCCCCCGGGAAGGAAAGCGCGTCTCGGGTGGCGGAGTAGGCGGCAGGCTGGGCTCCCGCGTGGACGCACGGTCAAAGTCTACAGGGCTGTGCTAGGAAATCCCACCTCCTTCTGCAGCAGCTGGGAGCCAAGGGCTGTTTGTGAGGGGAGGAGGGACACAGAGAGAGCTGCCTGCTGGGACCGTGGCTGGGGCGGAGTGCGAGCGGCGGGGTGCGAGGGCCCGGCTCAGACACAGGGACAACAGGAGGGCCTGAAACGCATCAGCTAGGGGCTGCACTCTGGCGAGCCGTGGTCGGGCCACCAGGTGAGCTGTGACAGCCTGGCCACGTGCGGGGAGGCTGGGAGCCCTCACATCCCATTTGTCCAGGACAAAGCTGATGTCCCGGTCACCACCAAGACTTTAAGGAAGGCCAAATGACATCTTGTACATTCCATAAGAAGGCCAGGCCTGTACCATAGTAGGACAATCTACATCGGAAAGCAGGGAAAACACTGCTGCCACCATCAACTTCGCATGCTTGAAGCATCAAACTCCTGCCATCCGGATCACTAACTGCCCGGGCTCTGGGGGTCGCCGAGTGGGGCCCAGAGTGCTCGTCAGGAGTCAGGACATGACAGGTGTCCCGCAGATGACAAAGAAATTCACGGAACACCCCCCCCCAATTCCCCGGACCCGCAGGGGTGAGGGCAGCAGGTGGCTCTTACCTGGACTTTTTGGGGAATCAGTGAACTTTCTCCTTAGAAGATAGGGCAGAGCTGTTGCCTGGAAGAAAGAGAACATCTCCAGACGTCACCAAATTATTGTAATGTTTAGAAACTTTTTGAGCCGATTTTGGATTCTTATTGTTCTTTCAGATTTTAATTAACCATGTCCACCATCTCTGTTCTCTGGCAATATCTGAACTTCTAACAACATCAGCACGTTTTCAATGCATGAAGCACCAAATGCCTGAGCAGAAGAGAAGCTCGGCTTTGGGGGAAATGCCAGTTTTGGGTGGTATGGGGGAGACAGCATGTATTGCTGCCTCACGGATCTGGGTCCAAACCCCAGCGCTACCCCCTTAGTGCTGTGAGACACGGACAAGTAATCCACTTATCCTCTCTGGACCTCAGTCTCCTCCCCTGTAGAATGGGCCTATCGCCCACTTTATGGGGATATTGGAAGATTCATCATGTCTAATACACTTTCCAGCTCCCTGCGCTCGTCAGGCCCACACCTCTCCTCTCTTCCAGCCCATCACCTCGCACAATGGGGTAACTTGTTCTCTGTTTGGCCTTTTCCTGGGGTGGAGAGAGCCAGTGGCCCAATTCCCCTAGAAGTTCTTCCCAGCATTTGGCTCTTGGGGTTTTGCCTGTCTGGTTTTGTGGGCTGCGCAGGCGGCTGCAGAAGCCTTCAGGGCTGGGCCCCCCGGGACAGAGGAGGAAGTGCCACGGCCCAGTGGAGAGTGCGGAGGTCAGGGCCGGGGCCCTGGGCTGAGCCCACTGTCGCTTCCTGTCTGTGAGCTTGACCTGGCGTGTCCATCCCCTGAGCCCCAGTTTGTTCGTCAGTACAGCAGGGTTAATAGCGCTGCCTGCTCGCCCAGTTTCTGAACAGCAAATGCAATGATGGACATTAACAAAGCACAGTTTATAACTATGAAGAGCATAATAAGGGGAGTGGCCACCTGTTCGTCATGGCTCCCAGCGGGTACTGGGCTGCAGGCAGGACCTGGGGCTGACCCCCACCCCTCCTGGGGCGCTGGCAGTGGCACCCCCTCATCCTACTAACCACCCCCAAACGTGGGAGACCTGCTCCAGCCCGGGCTGGCTCCCGCCCCTGCGTGCGGCGTCTGGGCGTGTTCTGCCCACGCTCCCTGCGTGTCTGGGGGCTGGCTCCCGGTAGTCTGCGCTTCCCGCAGCCAGGGCTGCTCTCCCGGCGGGGGACGGTGCCCGGGGCCCCGGAACCCACGGTGCCTGCCCTTGACCGAGGCTGCCCAGTGCCTTGCCCCTGAGCGGGACAACTCCGGGGTGTGGCCCACGCCGACTCCAGAGCTCCCCGAAGGCCGGGGCCAAAGCCAGCCTGCCCGGGGTCTGCTCCATGCCAGCATCTGCTCACTGCCTTCTCGCCCGTCTCACTTTCCCACTCCACGCTGGCTTCGTCTGGGTGCCCCCAACGGTCACTGCCACACACACTCGTCTCAGCACCCACCACCAGGGAAGCCAGCCCGTGGGAGCTGTCACGTCCTTGGTGTGGATATTTCAGCCCCGCCATTCCACGGACTCATCTCCCCTCCTCGTGCAGCCTCGGGGGCGTGGAGGGACTAGCACATACCTTGACCTCACCCGGAGGGCTTGTGTCCGGATCCCTTGGACTCTTGCCAAGCTTCCCAGCAACTCGAGGAAGAAATATCTGGAGGATAGGAAAGAGCTGTGAAGTCATCACTGCCTCGTGTAACCTCCAGCCACAGGGTGGAGAGCGGGAGCGGGCCAGTGGGACGCAAGGCTGGGCGTCCGCTGTACATGCTTGGTCGGGAGCGCTGGGTAGCGCGTCAGCCCCCGCACGCCACTCCCGGGCTCCGGGACTAGGGCTGCCAGGCTTAGAAAATCAAAATTTAGGACACCCAGTGAACGCTGAATTTCAGATAGACAACAAATGAGTTTTGTTAGTGTATGTCCCAAATGTTGCATGGGATATACTCATACTAGAAAATTGGTTGCTGTTTATCTGCAATTCAGATTTCCCTGGGCATCCTGTGTTTTATCTGGTGACGCTATCTGGGACTCTCCGAAGGACATCTTTTATTCTTTTGCCAAGTTTCCTTACCAGGGTGGTTTTGTCTGAATGTTCTTGAGTGGAACCAGGAGGGAGGCTCTGGCCTGGGGTCTCTGTTAGGAGGGCAGGTCCCTTGAGGGGTGTCCCCCCATCCAGCCTAGTCACACCCCTTGCGAGACGGCAACGTATTGAGCCTTTGCTCACCGGGTGGTGCCTGTCAGGCTGCCTGTGCGTGTTAACCTTTGCGTGTGTGTGTGTATGTGTGTGTGTGTGCGTGTTAACCTGTGTGTGTGTGTGTGTGTGTTTCAGCTCGGGGGGCCGACGGTCCCCTCAAAAAGAGCTTTCTTCAATCAGAAACACAAATAACACAGAGGCATCTCCACGTAGCCACAGTTCCTTATTAGGAAACCCAGATGGCGGCTCAAGGGGAGGGCAGCGGCCGGGGCTCCGGCTCTCAGGTGCACGGGGAGGTCCCGGGGACACACTCACCGGGAGGCTGGACTTCCTCCGGGGCTTTCCCGACGGCCTCACGGTGAGCCCCGCGGCCCTCAGGGCTGCGATCCTGGACTCGATGTCCGAAACCTGGGAGAACAGCAGACAGACAGACATGCCGCGTCCCGGCTCCAGGTCACGGAAAAGAAAGAGCAGCTGCCCCCAGTTCACTCATGAAGCCAATTTCACTTGTGTTTTCCCTTAAGATCGGCGTCCAGCCCCAGCCCCTGTGTGCGGGGGTGCTCCCTGCGGGTCACCCCCGGCAGGAGGAGGGGGCTCTGTGCACTTCTGGAGGCACATCAGCAGGCCCGGGTCCCATCAGGGCTGAAGGCGGCCGTGCCTGGGGAAGGGTCCCCGGGCTCCAAGGGCCCCCGCTATCCTGCTATTCCTTACCACACACCTGGCCCCAGCCCCACGGGCACCACCCTTGCCCTGGCCCTCCTCTCCTCCCCCCTCAGGACACTCCTCCCACAGAGGCCAGAGGAAGCTTCTGGAAACAGAAAGTAGGCCCCATCCATCACCCCTTGCCGAGGTCCCTCTCACTGTGGCTCTCTGCCCCTCCCAACTGCCCTCATCACTCTGGTCCAGAGTCAGGTTTCACTGCTGGGCCCTGAACATGCCAAGCTTGAGACCACCCCAGGGCCTTTGCACCTGCCCTTCCCTCCACCTGGACCCCGTCCTCTAGATCTGCCACGCTGGCTTCTTTTCCTAGTATCCCCCCCGCCCCCAGCACTCCAGGGTTCACCCTCACTTATTGTCTTCATAGTTGTTCATGAACGGAAATGGTCTTGTCTGTTTGTCATCTACTTCCTTCCACTAAAATATAAGCTGCACGAAGGCAGGGGCTTGGTCTAAGACACTCTTGTGTGCCCCACACGATGCTTGCCACACGGGAGGCATTTGAACATTCTTTGCAAAGCAAGAGGCAATGGAAGTCCCTGAGCCTGACTCACTCCCCGTGCCGTGAACGGCTCTGGGGGCTGTGTCCTTCCTGCTCCGGGAGTGACAGGCACCTGCTGACGAGAAAAGCAGGAGGAAGGGCAGGGGGTGCTGGCTGTTCTGCAGCCTGAGGAGCAGACCCTCCCTTCTTGGTGGGTCTTGGGGGGCTGGGGGGACACAGCAGCGTCCAGCTTGCCCTGGCTGTCCCGGGAGGCCCGAACGCTTGGCTCTGTCCTTTGACCTCTGTACATTATAGACGTGTCCCTCACCAGGACTCCAGCTCTGCAGCCACAGCTGAGGCAGGCGAGTCCCCCAGGAACCCCAAACCGTGCTCGGCCTCCACAGACGCGCACACTAGGGGGGCTCTGTGTGAGCCCTTCAAACGCCTGGTCCCAGTCACCCGTATCTTTGCAGAACCCCATGCTCCTGCGGCCCACTGGGGCTACCTTGCTCTCCGCCTGCTGGACCTCGGACGCCGTCACAGCCACTCTGTCCTCCAGCTCCGACAGCTCCTCGTCTGTGGTCCTGTTGTGCCGGGCGGGGTCCCCGCGGCCCCAAGGGCCGTTGTCCCCTCTGTACGCTTGGCCTGCGGCTGTGCACCCCTAGGGAAGGGAGGCCCCGGGCTGACCACCAGCCAGGGGAGCACCCAGCCTTACGTGCGCTCCTCTGCGGACGCTGGGAGCTGGTCGGCCAGCGCCGGTCTCCCTGCGGCTCTTGTCAAGGGCGCTTTGTGCCCCCCGGGCTGGCCACCCACCCTGGGGAGGGCCGTGGCTTGGTTACAAACCGCTGGCCGGCTGGGACTGTCCATCCCTGCTCCTACCTCTGCTGGGTCCTGCCGAGACCCCTGGGGGTGGCCTCACCTCTGGGCCCACCAGGGTGAGGGCCCTGACGGGGGTGCCCCTGTCCGGCTCTGACTCGTCATCCTTGCCCTCCTCTTCCTCAGACGAGGCGCCCTGGTCGCTGATGTTGCTGGTCAGCTCCTCCAGCTTTCGCTTCAGGGTCTCCTCCTCCACGTCGGCATCCGTGTGCGCTCCGGCAGCTGGACTCTGCCAGGAACACGCCATGGGCCCGTCAGCCTCCTGGAGCCGTGGAGCTCGGGGGCTGGGGGATGCGCCCCGCCCAGCACACCCGGGGCCCCTGCTGGAGCCACCATCCCCGTCCCTTGTCTGCCTGAGCTCGTCCCACGTGCCACCGCCAGGCCTACTCAGAGTCAGGCTCCGCAGGGCTGGGGGGTTCCTGGGGGTGCTGCCCCCCACCCCTGGCTATCTCAGACCCGCCACTTCTTTTGCCTTCTCTCCTCTTAAAATTTTTTTTATTGTGGTAAAATACACACAAAATTTTCCATCTTAACCGCTTTTGAGTGCACAGTGCAGTGGCCTTAAGTACATTCAGTTGTGCGACTGTCACCACTGTCCAGCCGCGGAGCTCTTCATCCAGAGAATCAGACTGTCTCCACCAGCTCGAACCCGCTCCCCTCCCTCGGCCCCGCAGCCGCCGTGCGGCTTTCTGTCCCTGTGACCTTCACTCCTCACGTGAGCGGAATCAAACCGCATCTGTCCTTCTGTGACTGGCTTTTTCACTCAGCCAGTCAAGGTTCCTCCAGGCTCTCGCCTGCGTCAGTATCCCCTTCCCTTTTAGGGCTGATCGGTAAGACCTGCCATTTTTGAACAAGATACTGAGCTTTCCTTGGTGGGAATTTTTACGAGAGGACGAGCCTTCCCTCTGCCCCACTGCCCCCAAATTGGGCCCCAGGCCCTTTCCTCTGGCTCTCAGCCCCGGTACTAACAGCACTAAGGTGCCAAAGCAAGACCACAGCCCTGAACCGTTTCATCTGGCCAGCGAGGCTGGGGCGGGTATTGCCGACCCAGGCCTGCGGGTTCTCGCTGCTGTCCCTGCGTTACGGCTGAAATATGCCACGGCACCTGAGCTCAGCTCCGCCCAGAAACGCGCATCACCTTAGGGCCTGCGCTGCGATCCGGACATGCTCAGTGACCAGGGCATTGGCGTCTCCCATGTGGCAAGTGTCCACGAGGACCAGGCACGGGGCGAGGTGCTGGGCCACGTTCTCACACCAGCTTTGCCACAGGACCACACTCCCTGACACCGGCACAAAGCTGACTGGAGGTGCCCACAGGAGAGTGTATTTGTGACTTCTTCAAAACTGTCAACAGAGTCATGAGTGCGTCTTGGCGATGTTTTCTAGGACACGGTGGGTCAGATCCTTCACAATGGTCCCGCCTTGAATTTAGAGCCAGGAAAGTTTGTCACACTAGGGAAGCTTGTTTCGCCATCTCGGATGAGATTGATATAACCCAGAATGTCTATTTATTTGCCTTCGCTAGTGAGAAACTCGGAGCTAATCCGAGCGCTCATCTCGGGCAAGTTCTGGGTACAGACTCAAGCTGTTTCTCCGCTGCTTGAAGCTATTTTTCAATGTTGTATTTTTTTGGTCATAGTTCTTGTAAGTGGCGCGTTGCAACTTCAGTTGGAGTTGGATTGTAAATGGCTCATAAGAGGGGGACTAACAAGTGTTAAACAGTCTTTAGGGACGGTGTCACTCGTTTGTTCCCGGCTGTTATCCTTACTTCACGGATGGGGGACGCAGAGCGTGGGGTCACTGCTCTCTCCACCCTCCGTCCCTCACCGAGAGGCAGGGCTGGCCTGGGACCGTGGTCCGGCTCCAGCAGCCGCGCTCTTCTCACGCTCTGGCCAGGGAGCCATTTAACAGCCACCTGCCCAACACCCACTCTGTGCCACGTTGCCCCAGATCCCAGGAAAGCAGCCACGTAACGTGTGAGCGGGAAGGGGTCTGGTTCCGAAGGCTGCCTTCGTCCCCGGGCAGGCACTATCTGCTGTGGCACCAGCCTTTTGGGAAGGGATTTATGTGCCAGCTCCCAGAAGGTACCAGAGTTATGTGACAAAAACACAAGGACGGCAAAATTATTCCAGTTGCCTTTTACAGACAGAAGGACGCTGCAGCGGGTGAGGGAATGTAAACTGTCCCCACCGCAGCTGAGGGAGCCCCACCCTTTGAAGCTCGCTCAGATCAGACACCTTGGGGTTGTCCTCAAGGCCTCTTTCTCTCGTCCCAAACGTCCATCCCTGTTGGCTGGGCCTCCACGGGGTCCCAGGACCTCTCTGTCTCCTGCCACTTCGTCCTTGCTGGCCCTGCCCAGCCTGCTCTCAGTAGCGTCATGAAGTAGGACAGCAGCCACGCTCCCACCCCGGCCGCCCTGCTCGAAGCTCCCATCTCTCGTCCCAGCTACCTTGTCCCCCACACCTGCAGCGCTCTGTCCTCGACAGCACACGGTAGCTCGCGCCTCTTCCAGTGCTCTGGGCATATCTCACCCCCGAGTGGGAGCCCCGCGACTGTTCACACCTGTACCCCGCCAGGCCCCGGCCTCCACTGATTCTTCTACAGCTTCCTCCACCTCCCAACGCTTGCCAGGCTGCGAGGAAACCAAAGTACATCACCCCGAATGACTTCTCTGACGTATTTCACGTTGTTATTCAGAGACACTGCAGACACGGTATCTCTGAAGAACTGCCCTCTGTGGGGACATGGGCACCATGGAGGACGACTGCGCTGGCCAGGGACACCAGGGTGCAGACGGGCCTGTGCTGAGCCCTGCTCCGCCTCACCCGGATCTAGCACAGATGAACGCTCAGGAGAATGAAGATCTGGCGCCTGAGGCTAACAGAGAGACTGTCACCACACAGAGACTGCCACCACAGGGAGACTGTCACCACACAGAGATTGTCACCACACAGAGACTGTCACCACAGGGAGACGGCCACCACAGGCTACCATCTGTTCCTTTTGAGGGCAGCTCTGGGGTCAGATTCTCATCTGCACAACAAGCCGCCTTTCCTGTCCTCGGCCTCCCCTAACCTGTGAGCCCCAAGCCCCCTTCTTTCTGTCACCTCAGGATGGTGTGGCACTTCAGTCACCTGCCCCTCCTGGGGTCCGTGTGTGCGGGACCCCGTGTTTACGGGCGCGGTAATGACGCTGCAGGCTTTCTCCTGCCCGTCTGCTGCCCGGGTGAGGCAGATCGGGCAGATTTCAGCAGACTCGGGGCCTTGCTTTTCCTGCCTCCCCTAGAGTGACAACCCCTCGGGGACCCGCACTTTCCCAGCAGCCGTGCATGGAACAGAGCGGCTTGCCGACTCCCGCCAGGTCACAGGTCACAGGTCAGGTGACAGAGCTGGTTCATTCGTTTGCTCATTCACTCATTCACCTGCCCCCCAGGGCTCCTCCGCCCCCCAGGGCAGACGTGCAGAAGTGGGGGTGAGGCCCGCAGGGACTGCGCCCAGAGGATTCTAGCACCTCCTCCTCGTCCTTCCTTTCAGGAGTGAGTCACCTCCCCTGTCACTGGGGCGCTGAAGGGAAGGACAGGCCTCTCCTCCACCAGGAAGTTACTCACGGCCCACGGCGCCCACGGCGGCATCGATCCCTCCCTCCGCCCCCAGCAAGCCAGGCTGTTGCTCAAGACCATTTAATTTTCTGTGTGGATGAAGCCCATTAAGACCGATCGCCAGGCCGTGCTGCTGGGGGGCCTCGCGGAACGAACACCACGGGCTAATTAGACTGAGTCGGTAAAGAAACCACACATT
This sequence comes from Lemur catta, assembly GCF_020740605.2. Classification (NCBI taxonomy): domain Eukaryota; kingdom Metazoa; phylum Chordata; class Mammalia; order Primates; family Lemuridae; genus Lemur; species Lemur catta. Next base: position 3,106,315 of record NC_059135.1, read on the forward strand.
TCATCTGGGGTGCTGTTTGTAAGATTCCACCTTTCTGATGAAGCTCAAAAATCCTCCTCAGAGGCCCTCGCAGTGTAAAGAACTGCTGTGACATCTGGCCTGTAAATCCCACGGGGTCTGAAACCAGCACAGCTTTCTCCCAGAGTACAGGGGCGGGAAACTGCAGGGTCCGCAGGACGGAGGGGAGCCCAGTGCGTCGGGAAGGATGGGGTGCAGCCTCGGGGCGGGGTGCAAGCTGGTGGTCTCTGTTAGAAGCAGGTATTGGCTCTAGGACCACCAGCCAAATCGATTTCTGTGCATTACGAATTGCCCGGGCTGTGGTGTCCTGTCACAGCAGCTCACAACGGGCTCAGACAGGTGCTGGCTGCACATTCACAGACAGGGAGCAGCAGGAGACCCCCCCAGCTTTGATGGCCTGGACCCCAGAGGCTTGTGGGGCCGATTGAGTCACCTTCCCCCACCCATTATATACCCTGGGAAGGCTGTTACCCCCGCAGGGCCCCCCGAGCTCGCTCACACCCATGCTCAGGCCACAGGGGTGGTGGGTGGCGGTGGCAGTGGGCCTGCACGCGGCAGATGACCTCCTGCAGGCTGTGCGGCGGAGAGACCCAGCCGTCTGAGCACTGCACACAGAGCTCGAGCTCACAAGCTGCAAAACCTCAAGAGACTCTTCTCCTCAAAGCCATGTCGCCCCTCAGCCTCCTTTAACTAAGGTGCTGCGGGGCCCTTTCTGCTCGCCCAGCTGCCGGTGTTACCTTGGGTGGGGGAGGCCCGACTGAGTTCTCCAGGCGGGTCAGCAGGTGTTCCACGGCTGACATGCGCTTATTCAGCTCAAAGATCTGCAGCAGAGGGAGAGAAACAGTGGCCAGAGCTCCCAGCCCACTCCTGCAAGCAGGACACCAGCACCCACCACCTCGAAAGTTCCAGATTCCCAAGAAGTGGAAGGAAAGCCAAGGCCACCACCTATGACAGGGCCTGGGAAGGTCACCTGCAACACCGAGCATTCTGGAACACCAACCAAAAGCTCAGAGCAGCAGAGGGAGGGAGGGTGGGCAGGATGGGTGCAGCAGGAGAGGCGCCAGGCCCAGCCAGACAAGGACGCTAATGCTGAAGGGCTACGACGGTGTCATTACCAAGGGGCAGCTACTGCCACTGCCGATACTGATCATTGCAGGAAGGTGTCAATTAATTACACCATGGTGATCAAACTAAAGGTCATTAGCTAGCAAGAGCCTTGGGTCACTCGTGGGCTGAGAGACACTCCAGGTGACAACCTAAAGTGACTGAAAGTACAACTTCCTCATCCCTTGAGTCACCAGACTCTTGAGTCACCCAAAGTCTATTAGCTCCCAGACCGAGACGTTAGAAATCGATTCTTCTCTGGTTTTCTTCCTCGCCCAGCAGATGCATCTTCCCTGCCATTATCTCGTTGGCGGCTCACCTTGTTTTAAAAGAGGGAAATGACACTTGCGGAGTGTGGAGATGCTTTTGCGCTGCTCGGTAGGTAATTAGTTTGATCTTCATAGCATCGAGGGCTTTGAGTGGGCAAATCCGCCCGAAGAACAATATAAGCTGACAAGTGTCAACGTGAGGATTTCCGTTAGACCTGGCCCGCACCTCGAGTAGCCATCTCTAGTCACATTTGGCGTCTGCAGAGAGAGTGATCAATACCCCTGGGAGAGGGTGCTCAGCAGACAGCCTTTGTCTCCCGGAGCACCGTGTGTTGGGGGGGGAATAGAGCCCCAGCTCAGCCGGCACCTGGCACTGTCACTGTGAAATGTCACATCTGGAGCGAAAGAGAAGGGAAAATGCCCCACGATGAGACACTGGAGGGACGGTGGGGTGGCCGGGGTTGGCAGAGGTGGGCAGGCCTTGGCCAAGCTGGCTGTCTTGCCCCTCTGCCCCGGTGGTGGGGGGCCAACACTGAGTACAAACGACTAGCTTCATTCTCCCCGTTGAAAACAAGGAAAGAGACTTCTCCCTGCCTCTTTTTCTTTCAGTTTCTTTCTCTGTCCTTTTCAGGTGTCTGTAAATCTTTATAACGGCTGAACAGCCTCTGTCCCGTCTCACAGCTCAGCCCCTGGGAGCCGTCTTGGAGATGCGAATGTCACCAGAGACAGCGCCCAGTCTCCCAGTTCCCAGGAGAGGGTAAGAGGCTCACTTCTTGCTCCAGTTTGCAAAACTACCTCCTGCCTTAAAGTCATGGGAAGTATTTGTCCTTCGATAAAGCCAACAGAGGTGTCTCCCGATTACCATGATAGAGCCAGGATGCACACTGTCACCAAGGTGCTGTCCAGTCCCCTGACAAGTGGTGGTTTATCTTGAGAATGGGCATGTAATGTGCTGGGTCTGCCTGGCCCCACAATGGGCTGAGGTTCCTTCCTGTCTTCCCAATCTCTTAATGCTGCCGTCCCCCACCCCGGGCCGTGGACCAGCACTGGGCCGTGGCCGGTTAGGGGCCGGGCAGCACAGCAGGAGGTGAGCACAGGGGGACGAGCCGGGGAAGCTTCATCTGTATTCACAGCCGCTCCCCATCGCTCGCATCGCTGCCTGAGCTCCGCCTCCTGCCAGATCAGCAGGGGTACTAGATTCTCACAGGAGCGTGAACCCCACCATAAACTGTACGTGGAGGGACCTAGGCTGCGTGTTCCTTATGTGAATCTAATGCCTGGTGATCTGAGGTGGAGCCGAGGAGGTGATGCTAGCGCTGGGGAGCAGCTGCAAACACAGATTGTCATTAGCAGACAGGTTTGACTGCACAGAGACCATAATAAATCAATTATAAATTGCTGCAGACCCATATCAAAACCCTATCAGTGAGTGGCAAGGGACAATTAAGCTGCATCTGGTGGCAGGCTTTGTAGTGGCAAGTGAGCATCTTACTTCAGTTGTAAAGCTGCATCTTTCCCCTGTCTGTGGAAAAGTTGTCTTCCACGAAACCGGTCCCTGGTGCCAAAAAGGTTGGGGACCGCTGTGCTGTCCTAACGGATAGCCTGGTGTGTGCATCACATTCCGGTTTCATGCTTATTCAACAATAAAATCGTTTTCTTTCTCTACTATCTTTGTGGAGGGATTTTAGGGGTTGGAGAAATTCTTTTTTTTTAATTACATTTCCCAACAGCAGAACTGTTGCAGGGGTGGCGGCCCCACACAGGGAGTGGGCGTCCGAGCCTGTGCGGGCTCCAGCTGCCGGAATTCTCGTGTTACTTACATAAGCATGGACGGAAAACTAGGTATGAATTCCTAGGCTTTCAAAACGTGTAGGCAACAAAACCAAAATCCACAATTTAGAGATGCAATACAGACATAGGCCAGAGATTAAAGCGAATCACTTAGATCTGTCACTGGTGACAGTTGTACGAGAAACCGAATCAGTGACTGCAAGCTGGGGCTGGCTCTCGGGGGGAGGGGAGGGGAGGGTGTGCCAGGGTTCCCTTTCCTCTCCCCTCTTCCATCTCAGCCCGAGGAAGCTTCTTTCTACCACGTACATGTGCTGCCTTTGGCCTTCCCTGGGCATGAGCAGTTGCCTCCAGACAGTCTTTTCTGATCACCCCTCGTGCAGAAAGTCTAACCACGAACACAAACACAAGGGCAGGCAACAGACAATGAGGGGTCACGCAGACTAATCGTGATAGAACATCATTCCTGAGAACCCCCAGGCCCCCAGGGGCCTGTCTGTGAGTCCTGGCTTTAGAACTGGCTCCCCCCCGCCCCGGGGCTCAGCAGTGGCCCCTTCACAAAGATCCCTGTCAGAGTCTGCCTAGGCCTCGCCTGGAGTCCGGGAACTGCTGGGCTTAGAGGATCTTTCTGCGGCTAAAGACCCGTGGGGCAATCCAGGTGAAAGTAAATAAAAGTTAGTGGGAATAAAAAAAGAGAAATTCCAGAGACAGGACACACAAACATGCAACAGGTGGAGATCAGTTTTAAGGAAGCAGAACAGATAACTGATGTCAGCAGGGCTGGAGACTACGGTATGTATTTAACTGAAAATTACTAAAGCCGCTAAATTAGGGCTTACTGAAAACAGACAACTTAATTCTAATCTTCATCCTGCTGTCTTCAGACTAGGGAACTGGGAGGTCCTGAGCTAGCCATGATTCTCCCAGAGGCTGCTACCGGCCCCTCTGGTCCCCCACTGTGACCTGCAGGACAGGTGCCTGGATGGACCTGGCTGCCCCAGTTCTGCCCCTCTTTCTCCTGCAGCTCTCAGTAACTGTCGGACGTGCCAAGAACACAGCATCCCGGGACAAGCAGGAACTGTCTGGAGCAGCCTGGGCTCTAGAACAGGACATCCTGCAACATGCCAGCAGAGGGACCCAGTTTTCCCTGGGGTATAAAGTGCAGAGAGAAATGCTTTCCGGGACCCCCCAGCTGCAGTGCGACACGGGGCACATGCTGATGAGACCCCATCCTCCCTGGGCAGCTTTCCTGAGCCTGGGAGGACCCGTGAACCCCAGGCTCCCGTGGGGCCGTGCTGCCTGTCTGAGTGATGAAGTTTTTCTTCCTGACTCGTGCGAGAGTTTGTCTCACGGAACCAGAACTAAGAATGCAAGTGGAGGAGGCAGGACGGCTGTGACACCCGTGTCCGCCTCGAACCCCTGCCAGAGCCGAGAACCCCTGCAGTCCCCCCAGGGGCCAAGCTGGTCACTGCCTGGTCTCAATCGAAGGACACTTCCTTGCATCAGGGCCTTAACTGCTGTTACCTAAAGGGGGTTCTGTGCTCCAGAAAGTGTGGGCCCCACCGGGTGCTTCTCTCAGAGACTAAGGGGACCCTCGGGGATGCTGGGTGAAGGAAGAACGTCCAGCCTGGGGTGGAGGACGCTTCCACAGGACACTGCAGCAAAGCGTCGGCCCTGCCCAAGGGCACGTTGGTTCAGGAAAGGGACAGATGCAGGGTTCAGAAGCTCCACATGTCAACTCTGCTGACGTTTTAGCCCAGTCAATTTTAGAGCAAAAAGCCCTATAACGATTCCTCAAAATGCCATGCTAAGAAAGGTTCTTTTTAAAATCCTGGTGCTCATTTTCGGCAGATCACTTCTCTGGGCTCAGAAGCAAAGTGATAGCGGTTGGAAGAGCCCCTGAACTGTCACACACACGAAGGTTTTCCCTGGAAAACAGTCTTGGCACAGGTTTCCCACCGCATGACGGCTCAGAAAAGCCCTGGGTCCACGGGGCACCTTCCCTGTTGCCCACGCCCCAGCCGGTGCTGGTCTAGCAGCTGCAACATAAGCCCGCAGCTTGAGGAGAGGAGGCCTTAGGCATGGCGGCTGCAGAGCTGGATGACGCCCCTCCTGCGCACACAGGGGGTGAGGTGCTGCAGCCCCTTGAGTCCTGCAGAGCAGCCTCCGCAAGCCCCAGCCCTCCTCGCCTGCCCCTCGTGTCTGCACCCTGAACCGAGATAATCCCAACTGCACACGGTCTTTTCCTCCCTGCTCTGAGTCCAGGCCTTTCCTGAACACACTCGGCGCTGGGCTGGGCTTCCCACCTGACAGCCCCTCCCCAGATCTCCTGGAGGGTCCCTGGAGGAGCGCCATGCCCCGTATCCACGCATGGATGGAACTGGACGTGCACCAGGCTCCGGACAGCGAAGCTGCAGTGCTGGTCTCACCCACAGCAGCCCCACTGTCCCTTTCTGGTTTCATGCCTCTAGATTCAGAGGTTACAAAACGGCCCCAGTCCTGTGACTTCACTGGTAGGAGGCAAGGCCCTGTCAGAGGCGTCAGTGAGCCTGGATCATTTATAGCTTCAAAGAACCTCGTGGTCACGGTGCTGTCATACAAAACAACACTGCATTTCCCCAGTAAAACGTACTTGCTCAAGTTGAAATCAACTGTCTGTGACAGAATCCTGGTTTAAATGCAGGGGCGGGGGGGAACTCGTGGTACGTAAAGGAATCTTGTGATGGACTATTCCATAAATCAACGTCCACAACGTGATTCTCACATTTAACACGTGTTAAGTATTCTAAGTAGAATTTCCTTAAAGCTTCTATACAGCCTATTAAGAGTTTTAAATAAATGATAGATTATTTCCTCCTCTTCTGAAAGTCATAATACTTCATAGAGTATAAAATATATATTCTCACAAAAAGGAATGAACTATCCATACACGCTACGACATGGATGAACTTCAGAAACTTTATGCTCAGTGACAGAAGCCAGCCACAAAAATGTCACACATCCTTCTGTGATTGCATTTCCGTGACCTGTCCAGAACAGACACATCTGCAGATGCAGAAGGAAGCCTGGTGGCTGTCGGAGGCTGGGGGGAGAGGAGACTGGGGAGTAGCTGCTTGATGGGTCTGGGGTCTTCTACTGGGGTGTTGAAGTTGTTTTGGGGTTAGAGGTGGAGGCTGCACAACACTGTGAATGTGCTGTCACTGAAGTGTACATTTTAAAATAGTTAAAATTTTTTAACATTAATGATTATTTATTTTCTCCTAAAGTCTAAAAAATATGTATGAGTTTCTGTCTTTTTTCAAAATTTTCTATGGTAAAATACACCTAATAAAAAAATTTACCCTTTGGATCATGTTATAGTGGTGTTAAGTATATCGATGTTATCGTATAACCATCACCACCATCTGCCTCCTGAACTCTTTTCATGTTGCAAAACTGAACCTCTGTCCCATTAAACACGAACTCCCCATTTCCCTTCCCCCAGCCCCTGGCACCCACCATTCTACTTTGTCTCTGTGATTTTGACTACTCTGGGGACGTTATATAAATGGAATCACACATTTGTCCTTTTGTGACCGGCTTATTGCATTTAGCATGATTTCCTCAAGGTTCATCTATGTTGTAGCATGTGTGAGAATTTCTGTCCTTGTTAAGGCTATAAAATATTCCATCACAGTACATACCACATTTTGTTTGTCCATTCATCCATGGATGGAAACGTTGCTTCCATGTTTTAGCCATTGTGAATGATGTTGCTACGAACACGGGCACACCAATACCTCTTGCAGGGCCTGTCTGCAATTCTTTTGGGTATATACAAGTGGAATTTCTAGATCACGCAGCAACTCTATTTTTAGCTTTTTGAGGAATTGCCATATTAAAATGCTTGTTACCTTATGTGAATTCACTTCAATAAAAAATGCATGTTGATGACACATCTCTATAGTAGGCTTGTGCAATTTTACAGTGGGACAATACTGAAAGCTTTGATTTCTCCAAAGCGACGTGGTGGGGAGGTAAAAGAAGTGACAGGATGACCTCTTTCAGCTGCCGTTACCTGGCTCTCGGATGAAGTCTGGCCTCTCCTTTTGGGGTGGTGGGAGGCCGCCCTGCCGGCCCGGACGCTTTCTTCGTCGGAGGTGTCCACGTCGGCCAGATACTGGGGGGGCAGCTGCCGGCTGCCGGTGACGGTCCTCCCTGTGGAGTAAGAGAGGAGCAATTATGTGGACTGAAAAGCTGGAAGCCGATGGACATGTTTTGCCCAGTAAAGTGAGAGCTCACAGCAAATGAGGCACAATGACATTCCTTTGGTGTTGAAGTCGCAGTAGGAATGGAACAGATTCCTCGACCCACACAAAGATGTTTGGGAAGAAAGAGGCCCCTGCCTGGCGCTCCAGGTGGGGCTTGAAGGGCTGACATACTTTTGTGTTTAAATTCCAAACTGCAAATACTAATAGCAGCAAATTCCACATGTGTGGAGAGCAGCTGGGAGGCCGGGGGTGTCTCCCTCGACGTGGTGACGTTAGGACTAATCTTTCCACGTCGGCACGGCCACAGTCTAGACAGGTGGTCTGCAGGCTTCGTGGGCAGAGGTCCTCTCTGGTGTGGCTTGAATGCTTATTTCTGGGCTCCAGCAGTGGCGGGGAGGTCACTGTCACCACGTCCTCCCCGAACATTACCCACCACCCCTCCAGCCGGCTTGGGTGGCAGCAGACATGGCAGGCAGGAGGAGCACCCAGGGCAGATCCCGCACGTGCAGTGTCTCACCAGGAAGCAGAGGGGCCCTGCTTATCCCGGCCTGGTGCGCAGGAGCCGCACTGCACCGCAAACTCTGCCGACAGCCTGAACGCGCTTCGGAGAGGGCCTGAGCCCCGGGTGAGGCTGTCGCCCTGACAGTGCTGTGATTTCAGCTGTGCTGGGGGCACAGTTAGACCCTGCCACACTCCTGAGCCCAGTGAGATAATAAACATGTGTTGTTTAAGGCTGCTAATTTTGTGATAATCTGTCATGCAGCAACAGCCAACAGATACAGCCCAACAACAACGGGATGAGTTGGACGTCATTAATCCCTTTTGCACAATGCCGAAGTGGAGGCACAGACAGGTCAAGCAATTTGGTGGGACATATTTAATGAGAAGCATATCTCATTAAATCTCAGGTCCGTGCACTGGACGCCACACCACCGAGGAAGAGACAGTTAACCTCTAGCACTCCTTTCTTGCCACATGCACTCCAAGAAACCCCCAATTTAAGAGACGTTGATATGTGAAAAAAAAGTGTGTGAGAATCATGCCATGGGCCGGCAGAGCCGGGATCCAGACTGGGGACTGCCCAGCTCCATGGTACCCTCTCGGCCTCTCCCTCCCCCATCCGCATACTCAGGGGGACATGAAAAGGACACGATCTCAGGAGGAGATGAAAAGGCTGTCTAGGTCTTGAGCTATGACTCCATCAATGTAGATTCATTTATTCACTGTTTTGGAGGAAAAGAAAGCTCCGACTTTACTCTAAAGACCCCAAGATTCTAATTAGCATGAGGATACGGTCCAAGGTTACGTTCCTGCAACACAAGGGAGAGGGAAGACGGCAAGCGGACGGGTTTCCTGCACACGGCTGGGGGCAGGCTGGCTGCACCGTGATCTCATTTGGTCCCACCTTAATAGGGCACCTGAACTCCTGAACCCAGCGTCCACACTCCCTCGGGCCCAGGGAGAGACAGAGATTTGAGGATTTCATTTTGAAGCAAAACTGTCTGATAACAAAATTAAACAGAGAAAATTTAGGTTCTCAGCACTTAAAGATCTCCGGATTAACAGGCTGGAGCTGACTGTGTGCGGGGTGGTCGTGCCCAGACAGGACCCACTCCGTGGGTGCACCGGCCCCAGGTGCAGCCTTAGACTCGATGGTCAGGATGGGCGGCCAGGTGACCCGGGGTCCCAGTCATTTCGGGGAAACCTGCATGTCCCCATCCCAGGCCAGCGGCTGTGAACTGTGGGGCCAGTCAGCTCCTAAGCTGGTGTCTCACGGAGCTGCAGGGAGGCGCCCAGCTCAGGGACAGCAGGCGTCCCTGGCGTTTGCTAGGACCACACGCACCACACAATCACGCCACAGGGAGGGCGTTTAAATCAGCCAGTGTGCCTGCATAAAACAGGGCGGTGGGCGAGTTTCCCACGATCCACTCCCCCAGCAGGGCCCATGTGGAAGACCCTGGCAGGGGGCACCCACCTGGTGCAGCCGCGATCCCCAGGGCCATCCTGCCAGGGTCTCCAGGCGGGCAGAGCTCAGCGAGGGCGTCCTCTCCGGAAGGCCAGAGGCCGTCGGGCTGCTCTCCTGGATGGGTACGGCACCCAGCGGCCCCGGCATCAGTCTCTTCCAGGCCCGCGGCCGTCCGGGGGGCTGCCTCGTCCGAGCAGGGCTCGTCTGTGAGGGACTAAGCACATGGGGCCGCTCTTGAGAACGTGGGCATTTCCAATCCATGTCTTGGGGGTTTCTAGCCACCTGGCTGACCAGATCCTAGACTCCCATCCACGCTGGCACTCTGGTCTCTTGCAACTCAGTTCGGTTCAATTTAAAAACACGCCTAAAGCATCTATTGCCTATTCTGCATCGCATGTCTGTGCCAGGCTGGGTTCCCAATGACACCCTGAGCCATGCACCCCACAGGGGATCAAAACTCTCGTGATGCAGCCCCGGGGTCTCGGACTCACCCAGAGACCCAGAGCCTGAGGACGTGGGCAGGGAAGTTATTTTTTGGGGGGTGAATTGTTTCAAAATATGTACCCCTTAATCCTCGAAGGTCAGAAGGTGAGAGTGGCGGGGGGGGGGGGAGGGTTCCTTGGCAGCTCCTTGGCTGCAACCCAGAAAGCTTCGGCGGGGGGAGGGTGTCTCTGTGCTGTGTCACTGTCCTCAAGGAAAGAAGTGCTGGGGGCTTCAACAAGCAACACCCCACAGCACCCTTCTGGCTTGACTGTGGGTGGGGTGGGGGTGAGAAGCAGGTCATAGGAAGCGCGACCTCCAGGCCAGGCTTCAGTGACAGCAGGACCATGGCCCCTCCCCCAACAGGGGTTGCAGACCGGCCTGGGTGCACCCAGCTCTGGCCCGGCACTGCCTGGGCCCGGGCTCTTGTCCCGGCTCTGTGCCTGTGGCTACCTTTACTGCCTACCCGCATGCCTCGTGCCTGCGGGCTCAACATCTAGTCCTGGAAACAGCCCCACAAGGCAGAAATGATCACCCTCTTCCAGATGAGGGGTGCGAGCCTCGAAGAGGTTCCTGGGACCAAGGCCACACGGCTAAGAGTGGCCACATATCCCGGTTCACCTGCACGGCCCCTGTGGGCGCCCCGTGTTCAGGTGGTATCACTAGTAGCAGTCACCTCCGCTCACAAGTCTGCCCTAGTTTGGGCAATTAACTTTATGACCCCCACCAGTGAGACCAGAGGCAGGTGCAACCTGGGCCCTGTCTGACCCTGTGGCGGATGCTGTTCTTTGTCCTGTCCTCCTGGGTCCTGGGTCTGCCTTGCTCCTGTGCCCAGTCCCTGGGCCCCTGACTCATCTGCCCAGCCTTGGCTCCTGCCTTGCCCCCTCGTCATTGCTGTCTAGTCGGTCTCTCCAGACATGCGAGTCCCGGGGGGGTGAAGTTTCCAGACCCTGCCTCCCCACTGCCCCGCTCCTGGTCATGCCCGGCGAGCCTGGTGTGGCCGCACAGCTGCAGACGCTGCTTCTTGGCGTGCCGCTCGCCCGGGGGCCTGAGCACCTCGGCTCTCAAGAGCCCGCTACCTGCAGGCTGTCCGTGGCTGTGGGGGTGGAGGACAGGTGCAGGGGGCGACCTTGAGGCTGAGTGGAGTCATCTGAGTCTGCTTCGAAGTCCAGGTCGTGGAAGGACAGGAGGCGCTTTTTCTTAGTAGACACAAGACGGGGTGAGACTTGAGTCAGGGTCGGCTGGGCCGGGAGGACCAGACCCTCGGCTCCCCGACCCCATACTCAGCCCCGGCAGCCTCCTCCTGGAGCACGTCCAGCTACCCTGGAGACACACCTGAGCCAGCCCAGGGCCCTGGGGGGCCGGTGCCCACAGTGCCCACCCCACCCGCAATGTCTGCATCCCCGAGACCTTGGCTGAGCAGAGCAGCGCCGAACTGCGCCCACTGAGCACCGGGCACGCAGGCCCCAGGGCCCGCTGGGGGAGGGGGCAGGCTGCTCCGGAGCTGGGCAGGGTCCCTGGGGTGCGAGGAAAGTGGGTGTGGTGGCCGAGGGGGCCAGAGGTGGGTGAGCTCCCCAGAACTCCACGTTCTTTAGATGCGAGAGCCGTGTGTAGTTCTAAATCCCTGCCTGGTTATAATTCTTTGGGTCCTTTAAACTTACTATCGTGGAGGGAATATTCCAGGCACTGGGTGGCATTCTGAGTGCTTTATAAATGGCATGAACCAAATCTGTGCACGCAGAAGTGACTGCATCCCCCCAGAGCGCCGGAGCCCACTCTCGCCCGCCAGCTCCCCTGCCTGCACCCCACCCAGGGACCGAGTGTGGGCCAGAGACCCCGCTTGTCTCCACCACAAAAAATAAGTTCAACAGTAAGTGAAAACCAGGAATAGATACCAAGAAAGACGAGGCTCATGGCTGGCAAGAAACAGGAGCAAAAATGCTCCCAGAGGAGAGCGGGAAGGGTCTGCTGCTCTGAAAGGTGGGAAAGCAGCCTGCTCGGGGGACCCTCGTGCCCTCGGGGACCCCCAGTGCCCCAGGACACCTCCCGGCTCTCTCGGCACCTGGGAGCCCCTCGGACTCCGGCCACATGGGCCGCTTCTCCAGCGGGCTTTGCCCATCCCACAGCCTGTTTGGGGTTTCTCATGGTGCAGGCAGCGTTCCCGTCAGCGCTCAAGACCTCAGGGACTGTCAGGCACGGGAATGGGGCGGATTCTTTGTGCTCACGCTGTCGGGACTAGTGGAGTGGCAGAGAGAGCGTGGAGAGTTTCAGGACATCAGAGCCTGAGATAGGGGCTGGGGGGAGGAGGGTGGCCGGGGAGGACGTACTTTGCTGCCAAGGGGCTGGGCCGGGGCCTCCGAGTCGGGCTCTTCATCCTCGTCTGTCTGCTCACCGTCTCCACTTCTCTCCCCAGGGCTCGGCTCAGGGCCACCTGCAGTAGACACCTGCGTGACTCCACCAGGGACAGCCAGTCTGTCATCCTCCCACCCACCCAGGCATCCATCTACTCATCCGTCCACCCATCCACCCACCCACCCATTCTCCATCTGTCCATCCACCCACCGACCCATCCATCTTCCCCCCTCCCCCCACCCCAGCATCCCATCCCCCCACTGAGAAACACCCAGGCAAGGCCCTCTGCCGGCCTTTCAAAGACCTGCCCAAACATCAGTTAGAGCTGGTCTGAGTTACAGCATAAAACTAGCCCTCTGCAGGCCAGGCCACATCTGTAGGGTCCCCCTACGTTTACTGACCACTTGCTTCTTGGGAAGTCGGGAGACCCTGGAGCTGTAGGGTGAACGAGGCCTAGAGCTGGGTATAAACCGCTCTCCCTGCGGCCTCAGCCCAGTGCCTGGCTCCTTCTCTGCCCCCAGGGCCCCTTCCTTACCCGACCACCCAGGCCCGGCCTCCGCTACATGGCCCCACGTCTTCCTCTCTCCTGTCCCATTCACACTGGCCTGCGCCCTGTTTCCTTAGGTCACTGCAGAGAGTGACCCAGTAAATGGGTCCCAGTGTTTGAGAGCTGCGAGGCCCCAGGACCATTCATTGCCTTCTTGTTTCTAGGGCCACAGAAGGCACAGCTGGCCCCGTGGAGCTCCGGGCCTCGGGGGCCCAGCCAGGTCTGTGGCCCTCCCCCTGCTCTCTGCACTTTGCGGGGCTCAGGCATGAACAAGCAGGACAGCTGGTGCCCCGGAGGCTGCACTGCCAGCTGCAAAGGGGACGAGACTGCTGTGCGGCGCCAGCGTTAGGCCACTGTGTCTGGGCTGTGGCCCCACCTGCACTCCGCACCTCTGCTTTGCTGCTGCCTGCGGGCTCTGCCCACGGTGGTGGGGTGGGAGAAGGAGCATGCTCCTCCCTGTGCTTCCAGGCCCAGGCCCCCCAGCCTCACTGCAGGCCCAGCCCCCTCCCAGACCCTCCCTAGGGGACTGGGTGCCACCTCCGTGTGGCCTCCCGGGAGCTGCTTGTTTCCATTCATCCCAACCTGGGGCAAGGCGGGGGACACAGGTGCTCCCTGAAGCTATTATCGCTGATGCCTTAGTACCGGCTTTCGCTTCCTCAGCGAACACCATTTGAACAGTTCCTTGTACGGAATTACCATGTGGTTCTGTTTCCAGCATCTCCCTGACCGACCCACCTGCCGTCCCCACAGCTTCACCCTTGTCTCTTGGGCCCGGGGCCCCTCTGCAGGGAGCCCCTCCCTTGGGCTTTCAGCCCCAAGGGTGCAGGTGTCCACACTGGCCGGACCGGCCACGCTGACCGTCCCTGCTTGGGGACAGCAGGGCCTGCCTCTTCCACGCGTGTCCTCAGGACAGCCAGGCCCGGCACTGGTGGGCGTTCGGTGAGGGCACCGACTCGATCGTCAGCGTGCTTCCCCAGTCCCCCGAGATGGGAGCTCGCCGCGCGGCCACGCGCCCCCCGACCACCCGACCACGCGCTCGGCTCGCAATCCCGACAGCACTCACAACAGTTAAAATTCCAAAATGCACGGGCCTCGCACGGCTGCGGGCTCCCAGGCTTTGTTCTACCCCAACAGCGACCTTTCATACGTGTTTGGGAAATAGTTTCGTTGTCTGATTTTCCATTGATAAAAACAGAGATAGAAACGTGAGCCAGGTGGGAGAACTGGGTGTGTGAGAGGAGGGCTCTGTGACGAAGATCAGGTTGCAAACACACTTTCGTTACCCATCCTGGCTCAAGCTGGCCTTGCTCCTCGTGGCTCTGCTGCCTCTTTGGGACTGTCTGGGAAGGCTGGGGTGCCCAGAGGGGGACCTGCCACCTGCCCTGCTTAGTGGGCTTTATAGTCCTCGGTTTGACCAGTGGAGAGAGTTGGGGGAGGCAGCCTGGTTTAGTCTTTACTGAAACCTGTCAAGAGTTTTAAAGGGGCCCCCGGAGGCCTGTGTCTGAGCTCTAACTGGTCGGGACAGGCTGGCCTGGCTGGTGATGGCCGATGACAAAGCCGGAGCAGACCTGGAAGCTACTTTTGTTCTCTGTGGACAGCGACTGCCGTGAGGAGACTCATCCCAAACCACCAGGGAGGAGATGCCGAGGTGTGAACGGCACCTGCACCGAGGGGACGTGGAAATGGGCCTTCGGAGGCCTGGGAGGCTGACCTGTCGGGGTGACGTCCCTGCCCCCACGGGGACCATGACGAGCAAAGCATCCCGGGAGCTCCCGGGTCCTTCCATCCCCCTGCACTGGGGACAAGGTGTGGGCAACACTCACCCACCTATCTGATCAAGTCATGCTAAAAACCATCCGAAGGATTTTCCGTGTTCCTGACACGGGACAGAAATTTTCCGACCACTCTTGATAGGGAAGAGAAAACACAAATAAAAGCATCTGAGCATAAAGGACTCAGTGCTGACCTTGGGCAAGGTCTGCACCCTGTCAGGCAAACGCAAGACTAGCGACCACTGGGAAGGCAGCGGGAGGAGGAAGGTGCTCTCCGTGGGGCCAGCCCAGGGCTTTGCTCCCCAGCACACGGGGCACCCCCCTGCGGGGAAGCACCCGGCAGGCCGAAGGCTCACCGGGGAAGGCCCAGCGGCCCACCCGCAGCAGGACGAGGTCTGCATTAGGCCCTGGCTGGGCCGGGTTTCAAAACATTAACTTGAATTTTTTTTTTTTAGTTTTTTTAATATATATTCATATATTTCTATATTTTTATATATCATATATATTAATATATATATTTATACTTTAAGGCACCATTTTCCCTGGTTTTGGGTTCGTTCCTGACACCCGTCTTAACATGCTGTAGTTGCAGGTGCCCAGCAGGGGGGACGCACCCCCTGGCACCTCCTGGGCATCTCCCCAGGGGACTGAGACCCGCCCAGGTGGGGCTGGGGCAGCTGCTGGGAGCTGGTGGCATCTGGGACCCACTCCGGGTTCTGTTTTGTGTTTTCTGCTGCCCCACAGCGCCACCTACTGGCCCTTGGTGGTGACAATTTCAAAACCGGAAGGTTCTGGGCAGGCAGCGTTAACTCCAGCTGCTCTGCACCCGGGCTTGGCTTTGGAAATCCTGTGTCCGTTGTAAGTGACACAGCTTCCCAAGCCCAGCCCAGTCCCGAGAACCTGCCTCTGGGGCCGAGATTCCCAGACGCTTTGCGGCGTGACCTTCTCCCTCGTTGCGTGTCGTCCCCATCCCTAAGCCTGGTGGGGGATGGAACAAGCTCCTTCTGCTGCTGGGAGACCCGTCGGTGGCTCCCAGCTGGCCGAGCAGGTGTGGGGAGGTGGGATTTGTTGCTGGGCTCCAGCCTGGGACAGTGACGACAGTGTGAAGAAGCAGCCCCCCAGAAGAGGGTGACGGCCTCTTCCCGCCCCGTCGGGCTCCTAGTCACGAGTGTGCTGTGGCGTGGTTATCAGTAGGGCCTCCTTTTATTCCTAAAAATGTCCTGGCTTTGATGATTTATTATACCCTCCTCCACCACCGCCCAGGAAGTGAGGCCACCCTGCGGTCTGTTGCCGCAGGTGCTGGCAGCCGGTACAGGTGAGGGAGCCTCCCCAGTCTCTGTCCCAAAGTAAACAATGTGCTAAGATGCCTCAGAAATACCTGTGCCAGGCCCAGCGAGACCTCCAGTGCTCAGAGGGGTGGCTGTGCCCCACTTCTGCTCCTTCTTATCCAACCTGTGGCTTTACAGGACAGGCACAGACAGGGCACCTCTCCTGAAGGGAGGCCTGAGGGAAATGCCGGGGCGGGGGCGTGGGGAGGACAGCCTGGTCCAGAGGACAGCCTCTGCTCTGGCTGCAGCCCGCTGCTGGAGCCAGGCACCCGCCTTGTGGCCTTCGTCCTGCGGATAGAGACATCCAGGATGCTGAGGCCCCAGACACCGGCTTAGTGGCTGTCCCAGCCCAAATGCTTGGCCAGGCTTGATGGCGGAGGCCTAGGACTCCAGCAGTGGGGACTAGGTAAGCTCTCTCTAAGAAAACACTGCTCAATTATTTGCTTTTAAGTTCAAACTCAAGTGACCCTCCGGTATCCTCCCATCCTTCCCCTAAAAAGATCTCTCTTTCCAAATGCCTTAGAGAGGGATAATAGATGAGAACACATTGTTTAGTTTAAGATTATAGCCTGGATTTCAAGTTCTTCATGAAATAAATACTTGGACTCAAAACACTCAAACAATTGACTTGCAACAGATTTCTCTAAGTCTTGACAATCATCACAGAAAAAGCTGCCAACCTCATGTAAGACACCAGAAACAGGATTGGCAGAGAGACATGTGCGCACACACGCTCCAAGGGAATCTGCCCGGCCCTGAAACGTTCAACATGCCCAGAAACAAAAAGAGCCCCCCGACCATCCGTGCCTCACCTCTACCCCGCAGCCGCCCGTGGAGGGACTGGATCACTTTGGCACTCCCGAAGCGCTTGAAGCGGGCCCTCACGAGCTCGTGGTACCACTCCAGCGAGCCGATCTTCACCACTCTGTGGAGAGACCGGCACAGATCCATGGCACTGTCTGCGTGCTGCATGTGGCATGTGCAAAAGCCACACACAGACACACACACACGTGCACGTGAGTCCACCCTCG
Organism: Lemur catta; assembly: GCF_020740605.2. Lineage (NCBI taxonomy): Eukaryota > Metazoa > Chordata > Mammalia > Primates > Lemuridae > Lemur > Lemur catta. The sequence continues at coordinate 3,123,220 of NC_059135.1, forward strand.
TTCAGCCATCCACACCGAAGGGACATGCAGGCCCAGAAGCCATCAGGGTCACCTGACCTCAAGGCCCTGGCTCACCTGGCCAGGTGGCACGGGTCACAGAGCCAGCCCTGCTCCTCCGGGTGGATGTGGCTGCAGCTTTTGCAGATGAAGAGGCCGCAGTCCAGACATTGCCTTTTGCTGTTCACAAGCAGGCGGTAGGGCTGCAGGCAGCGGGCACAGTGGGTCTCATTCAGATGCGCAGTGTCAGACAGCAACTCCCTCTTGGAACTTTCCTTCTTAATCTTGCCCTTCAACCCCCTGGGAAAATATCAGAATGAGGAAATATATCAGACATCTTGTTTTTGTAACAGGTTTTAAATGTGTACGCATGTGCACACACACACAAATACACATACAAGAGCTCTCTCACGTGCAGGGAACAGTGACCCAAAGTTGGGCAGAGGCACCCAAAGGCATCCCTTACCATGCGGTGCCAACTCATGCCCCACTCCATCTCTGGGGGGAAGACGAGTAGGTTGGGTTCAAACATGCAATTTTGGTAGGTTGGAATCGAAACACATTGATTTCATAGAAATGACACTGTATTTAAGCATTTCTGTGGCTGTTTACAATTGTACTAGTGTTTGGAGGGCAGGTCACTGCACTCTCCCTAGCGGGGTCACAGAGTCCTGAGGGCAAAGCCAGGGGACATTTCCTCAGCAAGCAGTTCTGGGTCTCTTCCAGCAGGGCAGCAGGAGTGGAGCTGACGCTCTAGGTTTGCTCCGGCAGAGCACGGCTAAAGTGGCTTGGCTTGGTGAGTCTCCAGAGAAGGAATTACCCAGCGCTGGGCAGTCCCAGGAAAACCACGGCTCTCCTAGACCTTCTGGTTTTGAATAACACAGCTTCCTGGTGAACCGGCCAAGTTGAACTGCCTAGAAAATGTACCCCTAGATAATAATGAACACATTCTTTTGTTTTGGATATCAGAGAATGTCTGCCAAACATAATATTTTTAATTTTAGATCAGATAAAATCAATCCATTCTTAGTGACAAAATTAGAGAGACACTAGGTGCCATTGTCTTCTGAGAACTCTAAAGTTCTTGGATTTTTGACGGGGACGCCACAGAGTATCACAAGGGTGACGGCCGCGGAGTCATCCCAAGAGGTATCGGGAGGCTGCCTCTGGCTGAGAGTGGCCCTGCTGAACGTCACTGATTTCCCACTCCCCACTATTCATTAACATACCACCAAGACGGACACAAAATAAGGCTCTTGTCATAGCTTCAAAAGCCAAGAAAAAAGGGATAAGCAGTTGTAGGAGTCTGGTGGGGTGGGGGATATGGTCACCCACAGACTACAGTCTGGGTAAAGCTGTATCCACAAGGTCAAGTCTTTGCCTAGAGAAGCACCTGGAGCCAGTCCCCTCTATTTCTGCTCTTGCCATATATGTGTTGGCCAGAAAACCTCGAGGCCACCCCTTTGCAGAGCAGGGCTTGTCTGGCCTCTCTCTCGGTGAATGCCCCTTATTTTGGATCCTGGCAGAACTAGAACCCCGAGGCCAGCACAGCAGGAAGGGGATGAGGACATATGCACGTGCATTGCATCCTGGGTTGTGGAGTCCTGGGCAGCAGCGGGAGGTTGATATATTTCAGGTGCTGAGCCGGGGGAAAGGATAACTATGCTCTACTTCAGGTTCTTTAAAACATAACTTCCTTTCTCTGTAGCCAGAGAACAGGGAGGGAGGGCAGAGGAGACCCTATTTGGGGGACCAGACGATGCCTGCCAGGGGTGGCCATATCAACCAGACCTGGGGCTTCAGGTTCCAAGGGGTGAATGGGGCCAGAGCAATCCACGCCCCCTGCTTAGTGCAAACACGGGCCAAACAGCTGTCACTCCACTGCAGGTGCCCAACACGCGGCTAAAAGTTAAAGTTAGCTTCAGGAATAAAAGACTCTCCTGAATGTGATGTAATATCAGAGACAGAAGATGTGAAACGCATCCACTTGGTGTGCTAAATGGGGCATGAGAAGGTCTGTACAGTCTCAACGGGAAGGGAGCAGGCAGACCACAGGCTCTGCTGGCCGAGGTGGGGAGGAGTTGGTGAAAACAGAGATGGGGGAATTGCAATTGACAACGGGGGTGGGGGGTGGGGGGTGGGGGGGAAGGAGCAGAATTTCCTCCGTGGAATATCAAATCCAGTGACTTAGAATAGTGGTTCTCCAAATGTGGTCCAGGGACCTCTGGAGGTTCCTAAGATACTTTAAGGAAATTTACAAGGTCAAAGCTATTTTTACAACAACACTAAGACATCATTTGCCTTTTCTTTGCTCTTTGGTGCCTGCACCCCAATGGTACAGAAGCAACCCCAATGGTACAGAAGCAAAACTTCTGGGGCTTCTGCATGAATCAAGGCAGCGGGACCAAGTGCACCAGCACTCGCCCCATCCCTCATTGAAAAAGAAAAGGACAAAAAAGTTCCGTTTAGGTATAGCCTTGATGAAACAGTAAAAGTTATGAATCTTTTTGAACCTTAACCCCTGAGTACATGTCTCTTTAGTATTCTGTGAGAGCCAACTGGAAGAGTACATCAAGCACTTCTGCTGCGGATCAAAGGATGACAGATGTTTCAATGAAAGGAATTGGGCAAGTGTTTGGATTGTGACCTGAGCTGGAAATTCTCATGAAAGACCGTTTTCACTTGAAAGAACAACTGAGAGACGAACTATTCTGACTTGGGGATCAGCAGACGTTTTCTCAAAAACGAACAAAGTGAGCCTGTCACTTGGAGGAAAAGAAGTGACAGTATTTATTGCCAATGACAAAACTAAAGCTTTCAAGCACAAAGTAGAACTTTGGAAAACATATATCGGTGGCTGAGAGTGTGACAGTTTCCAACACTTAGAGATTTCTGATGAGATCGCTGGTGACAGTAATGGCTGTGATTTTCCTTTTTTATGCACAATGACATGTGTCAATATTTGGAAAGTCTGCATAACTCAGCGAACCAGTATTTTCCAAATGAACGATACACGATGTCACAAAAATCGCACAGGGGTAGAAGAGCCGCTCCAAGTGCAAGACAGACCAAAGGATTCTGACATAACAGAAAAGGCAAAGGTCAGTGACGCTGTTTCAGAATCCGCGTTACAACTTAGCTTTCAGAAACTACCAACTGCCAGGTTTTCATGCAGTGTCAAGGCATAACATCCACAAAGGATTTTAAAGTGCTCCTCCTTTCTCCAGCTACACAGCCGTATGAGGCCAGATTTGCTTCAAACACCTCAGTGCAAACACGTTACAACACGTTTAACGCAGAAGCAAGATGAGACTCAGTCATCTTCTACTCTGCCGGACATCAAAGGGGTTTTCAAAACAAAAACACAGAACAATGCCACTCTTCTCACTCACGCTTTTGTTTCGGAAAAATAGTTCTTTTTCATAAAAATGATATTTACGTTAACATGTGAGGGGTTTATTTCTATTTTTAGATGAGTGAATAAATAAACATTTTTAACCCTCCCAGTGTTAATTTCAATATTGCCGGATAAGACCCATGTAAGCAACATCCTTCGAGTCCTCAGTGATTCAAGAAATAAAGGGATCCTGAGGCCACAAAGCTTGAGAACTGCTGACTTTGAGGTCACTTTACTTCCCCCAGCGCAGGGCCGGGGCGAGGGGAGGCAGGGGGAGGCTGTGATGGCAGCGGGAGCAAGAGCCCCGGGAAACGGTAGACAGAGGGGACGAGGTGTGGAGCAGTGTCCTCGGGACAGGGGACCCACACTGCCGCCCTCTGGGTCACCCTGGGACCCCACATTGAGAGCTGGGACCGGTGGGCGCAGAACGGAGTTGAGGGGAGACGCCTGCTTCGAAGGGAGGTTCTTTGTCCTCCCAGGAAAGGACGGGTATGACAGAAGGAAAACCTTCCCAGGACAGGAGGAGGAAGGGGGTTCCCTTCCAGCAGTGACAGGGTGTGGAAGGCAGACGCGGCTGGGCAGGGTGCAGAGACGAGACCTGTGTCCCTGCTTGGCCCCTCCTGGGGTGGAACCCAGAGGAGAGCGTGGTGGCGGCGTGCAGGAGGAGTACAGGGAGAGCCCAGGGCACCGGGCTGGCAGCCCACCCCTCCAGGCTGGGCACAGCAGTGGGGAGGCGCCTGGGCAGTGCTTCTGCTGGCCACTGCTGTGTCAGTGGTGGGGTGATGGGCGTCCACGTCCCGGTGACCCTACGCCACGCCCCAGCAGGACAGTGCGAGGTGCTGAGCGGCCAGGGGGCTGGCAGAGTCTGGGGGATGGTGGGCGGGTCCATGCTGGGGTCAGGGTCTCAGTGGTGGGTGCCATCTGCATCCCAGGGCCCGGCCAGGACCATTCCCACACGAGGCAGCCGACCTGCCCCTGCACCCTGCAGCAGGGACCAGCAAGGAGCCAGCAGGCAGCGGCCAGTTCATGAAGTCCAGACTCCATCAACTCTGTCACCAGGAGGGCAGTGAGCCCCTCCCCCAAGCCCCTGGCCAAAGGCATCGGGTGGGACAGGGGGGTTCTGGAAGGGAAGATGAGCCGGGGGCAGAGCCCAGAGACCAGCTGAGCTCTCTTGCAGCTCCAGGCGTGGGGCCCTCGGGTAGGATTGCGCAGGAAATAAAAGAACTGCATTTCCTTCCCAAGCTTCACTGGGTGTGAGTGAGCTTCTGACCCTGCCACAGAAGCAGCAATCACTCTAAGACAGGGAAACTCTCCCAACCCGAAAGAAGAAAAAAAAAAGAGCTGGATCGTCAGATTTGAAGGGGTCACCAGAGTGTAGGTGACACATCCACAGATTGACGGGGGTGCCCAGTTACAAGGACAGAGAAAATCCCAGCCACAGTGGGCAGATAAACAGCCACCTCTGAGGGGGCTGTGGCCGGGCACGTGGCTTCCGTGCAAGGTTGAAGCCACAGGGCACATCAGTCCTGCTGCTGCTGTCACAGATTTCCACAGACTGTGTGGCTTAACACAGTACACATTTGCCATCTTATGTTCTGGGGGTCAGTTCCACACGGGATTCAATGAGCTAAAATCAAGGTGTCGCCAGGACCGTGACCCTTTCTGGAGCCCCTGGGGGAGAATCTGCTCCCGGCTTCTCCCGCGTGGGGAGGGACCCACTTGCTGGCTCGGCCCCTGCCTCACCTTCACGACCAGCGACTGAGGTCGAGTCTCACAGTGACCCTCTCCGACTCCCTCCTCCTTCCGCTCAGGCCCTGAAATGACCTTGGCCCACCCAGATAACCCCGACAACCTCCCACGGCCAGGTCAGCCGGTCAGTAGCCTTAACTGCATCTGCAACCTTAAATCCCTTTGCCATACACCCAACATGCTCACAGGGTCCAGGGATTAGGACATGGACACCTTTTTTTGGGGGGGGGGGGCATGTTACTCTGTTCACCCCGCGGAGCCACATCCCCAGAGTCCCGAGGGAAAGTGTGCGAGCTGAGATTTTACTCCCAAGCGGGTGGAACAGAGATTCTCAAATCTCAAATCCACACTTCATGCCATTGCTGAGAAAACAACTTGAAGATACACCCCAGATGACTGAAAAACCACTCTGAAGGATGACCCTAAGAATGAGCGAAGACCCAGTGAGTCCAAGACCTAAGAGAGTGTGGTGTCTTTTTTACAGAATGTCTTTTTTTCCCTTTGGATAAATACCCAGTAGTGGGGTTGCTGGGTCAAAAGTCACCTGCAATCAAATGTTTATAGCAGCCAAATTCACAAGTGCAAAGATGTGGAAATGACCCAAGTGCCCATCAATCCATGAGTGGATTAATAAAATGTGGTACATGTATACCTAATGGAGTACTACTCAGCCACAAAAAAATGGGGAACTGACACCTCTTGTATTATCCTGGATGGAGCTGGAGCCCATTCTACTAAGCAAAGTATCACATGAATGGAAAAACAAGCACCACACAGACTCACCACTAAATTGGTACTAATTAATCAACATTTATGTGCACGTATAGAAACAACATTGACCAGAAATCCAGCAGGTGGAAGGGGGGAGGGGTAAATTCACACCAAACGAGTACAATGCACACTAACTGGGTGATGGGCACACTTATAACTTCGACTCAAACTGTACAAAGGCAATTTACATAACCAAAACGTTTGTACCCCAGTAATATTCTGAAATAAAAAAACCACAGAGGCTGGGCATGGTGGCTCACCCCTGTAATCCTAGCACTCTGGGAGGCCAAAGCGGGAGGATCATCTGAACTCAGGAGTTCGAGACCAGCCTGAGCAAGAGCAAGGCTCCATCTCTACTAAAAATAGAAAAAATTAGTCGGGCATGGTGGCGCATGCCTGTAGTCTCAGCTACTTGGGAGCCTGAATCAGGAGGATCACTTGAGCCCAGCAGTCTGAGGTTGCTGTGAGCTAGGCTGACACCATGGCACTGTAGCCAGGGCAACAGGGCAAAAAAAAAAAACCAAACAAACAAACAAAAAACTCCACAAAGAACTAAGAGACAAAGCTATTGGAAGTGTGGCAATCAAACTAAACAGAACTGTCAGGGATGACTGCTGAGAGAGCACAGACGGAATGTAATGATAATTTAAGGGCAATTATATGGATCTAAAATCCTGATCATACGAATAAATATCAGAAATTGGAATGAGAGAAATAGAACCTTACTAACTTACTAAAGTTCTTGCAGCTCCTCCAGAGGGCACGGCCAGGGTGGCCACACAAATGGTAAAGGGGAAGTCAGTGGGGATGCCAGAGCACAGGCCGAGAGCCTTGGAGAATCTCGCACAGGATCTTAGACCACAGCTAATCTCCCGGCCCCACGCTGGCAGCTGACTTCCTGCTTCAGCTCCTGTGTTTTCCTCTCTGGAGCTGCCTGTCAGCCGTGCCAGTGGTCCCGCTAAGGGTGACTTCAAATTCCTTATTATTATTAAAACAATTTTGTTGTTGTTGTTAAAGTGAGCCATGGCTCGCCCAGATGTCCCACTGGGAGACCCTTCACAGGCTTTCTCAGGAATTTTGGTCTGTTTGCAGGGAGCACAAATGCACATCCCACCTATTTGCCTTTCTGGGGAGGGTTAGCAGACCTAATATTTGATTTGTGGGCTGTGCCCTTACAACAGGGTGTTCCGCTGAAGTGGGCTCCAGTCCCTACCCAAGCACATGAGTCACCCCAGTCGGGCTATACACCAGCTTATTCTTCTTCCTGGGTCTTGGAAATATCCAATAATTTCTATGTAACCACAGAATGATACAAGGCAAGACACAAGCCAGGAGTGCAGATTCTAGAATGCCCAGGTGGACGCTTGCTTCTTTCATGCTGTGCACCGGGTCCCTTGGGTCCAGGACGGGGGTGGGTGTCCAAGAAGTTCTGGGCTCTTCCGGAGAGGGGGGCAGTTTAAAAGCTGGGAGTATTAACTGGGTGTTCCCTTTAAGAAGGTTTACTTTGGCTCTACTTTGTATTTGTATAACATTAAAAAAAATAACATGTGATAATCTTTTCTGTACTCAAAACCTTTATATATTTTTTCAGAGACTGGGTCTCACTCTATTGCCCAGGCTAGAGTGCAGTGACATGATCACAACTCACTGCAAGCTTGGACTCCTGGGCTCAAGCGATCCTACTGCCTCAGTCTCCTGAGTACCTGTGACTACAGGCACATGCCACCACACCTGGCTAATTTTTAAAATATTTTGTAGAGACAGGATCTCACTATGTTGCTCAGGCTGGTCTTGAACTCCTGGGCTCAAGTGATCCTCCCACCTCAGCCTCCCAAAATGCTGGGATTACAGGCGTGAGCCAACACACCCAGCCTTAAAACCTTTTTTGTACCCAAGCGACATGAATTACTGTGGAACACTTAGGAGATGAGAGGCACTTTGAGAACCACGTCTCTGGAACTCACTGTTGACTTAGAGGAAAGACAGGGACAAAAGAAACATCACGGGGACATAACCAGCAAACTACAGAGTGTGAACAATTCTGCAAAATAAAACAACTTGCTTTCTTCTATAAATAAGATTCAAAAGAAAAAGAGAGAGATGGAAAGAGATCTTATAGATTAAAAGAGACTTGAAAGATAGAGCAACCAAGTGTGAGGTATGGACTGAGTCTGGAGCTGTGTGGGGAAGTCTGAGCACACCTTGGATATTTAATACTACGGAATTACTGCAAATTATTTTAGATGCAATAAATGGGTTATGGAGGGGGGAAGAAGACGAGAGGAACAATAATACAAAAACAGTACACGGCAAGCTACCCCCCGCCCCCGCAGATACACCTGCCGTTAACATCCATGGATATTCATGGCTGTGCACCTGTCTCAGCCTCAGTCTCCTCACCTGTAAACGGGGTCAGAGGAGTAGCCACATCACGGGTTATCTGAGGACTGAATGAACAGAGACAAAGCCCGGAGGTCATCCTCGGTGTGAATCCAGGGATGGCTACCGAGCCACTCTGTGCAGGGCTGTGCTGGGTGCTGGTGACACGGCAGTGCACACTGCAGAGCCCTCCTGGGGCTGGGACCCCACGGGGAGACAGACGCTAAGTCAGCGACTCACCTGGTGTCAGTAAGTGCTAGGGAGGGAGGTCCCTGACCCTAACCCTAAACCCCCACCTTAACTGTAACCCAGGGAGAGGAGGTCCCAGGTGAGCAGGGGTGAGGGCCTGCGAGCCACAGCGAGGAGGACAGACTGCATCGTGGAAGACCTTTGGGGATTATGAGCAGGGATGACCTGCTCCACTTCTAAGGTATGAATCTGGGGACCGTGGGGACAAAGGACAGCAGGGCAGTTAGGGTGGAAGTGGAGACTCCTGTGGTGTCCACCAGGAGGATGCCATGGTGTGACCTGGGCCTGGCATTGAGGGCGGTGAGCAGCGGCTGGATTTGGGACCAGGGTTGAGCCAAGGGGTTTGCTGACGTAAGGAACGTGGGTGAGAGGGAGGGAGCGGAGACAGCTGGGACTCCTGGACCTTAACCTCGGTAACCAGGCTACGTCTGAGATGGGGACAGAGCCTTGGAGGTGGAGGAGGAATTTCAACCTCTGCTTTGGACATGTTGGGCTAGAGACGACGACCAGACCCCCAGGAGCCCTGCCTGGCTGTCCTGCCACCAGGCTCCCTCCCAGCTGCCAGCATCAGTCCTGCCCTCCAGCAGTCAGTCTTGAGCCCCCTGTGCCTCCCCCCACGTGAAGCTCCGGTCTTCCTGGTTTGCGGGACAGCGGCCCGCACTGCCCAGGTGCTGTCTGAGGGAGGCACCTGCCCTTTGAGCAAAGCCTCTGCGTTCTCCTGCATCTGCAGCTGTCCCCCCTCCACACGCCCAGGGAAGCAGCTGCCTCCGTGGAGGCCCACAGAACACAAGGCTGCGCCGGACGGGGAGATGGCGCAGCAGGGCCGTTCTGCACGTGAGCGTCTGCCCTGCGGTCAGCGCTCACCCACAGCATCCTCACTGCAGCACCGCCGGGGACAGGAAACGGTTAAGTCAAATCTACCCTAAAACACCTGTCTGATGCCAAGGGCATTAACGTCCTAATTTTGTCCACCTTCCAGTTTCTGATTCTGTGGCACCCAGCCTGTGTCCTCCCGGCAGGCAGGAGTACCGCTCTGCCCCATACGGTAAACAGCCCTCTCCGATCCCTGGTCACACCAGCCATCCCTGGTCACACCAGTGACTCCAGGGAGAGATTCATGTCTGCCTGGGGCTGAGTCAGAGGCGAGATGCCTCCCCCTTCCTTGTTGCTAATCCCCCTAAAGCCCTGCTGGGAGGGCTTGGGGTGGGCGGCCACGTCAGCACAGCCTGGAGTGGAGTCGGGCCTGGCCAAGGGAGCGGAAGTTTCCGCATCCTGGGCACAGAGAGCTGGTCTCGCAGGCCTCATGGCCACATGAGTTCTCGTCCCCAGCCTGTCAGGCTCTGGGCCAGCTGGTTTGTCCCTGCTCCGACAGGGGGGAAATGGAAGGTGCGCTGGCCCTGCACTGTGGGCAAAGGTGCCGGCATCGCCACCAGACCCTGCCCGGCAGCGTCAGCGCTGACTGACGCTCTTGTCTGGTGAGAATCAGACTGAGCAGCCCACCAACATACATTTCCCATAATTCTGTACATACTAAAAGACACCCTTTGGTTTGGTTTGACTGTTTTCAAACGTGTATATCTGGTGAGCCGCTGTTCGGGAAATCCATGCCCTGGCAAATCTGCTCTGGGGACCGGCCTCACGTCCACACATCATGCCCACCTGATGCGTATTCAGACGATAAAGTTTTTCCAAGTGTCTCAGTTTCACAGTCCCCCCCCCCCAGCCCACTAGTTTTGCCCTATCGACGGCGTTGGGGGTTCCTCGGGCTGGGCCACCCACGGGCCTCCCCGTGGGAGTCCGTCAAATGCTCTGAGAGCTCAGCTGGACACTCAGCTAAGTTTGTCACCGCCACCCACTTAGTGGTCCCTTGAGGACCAGTTTCTTCACGCAGCCTCTTTTGATTTAGAGATTAAAGAATCAGTAACTGGAGCAAGATTGAGGACGCCGAGGGCGTCACCCAGAGCCATGCCGCGGAGAACAGGCCGCAGGGCGGCAGGACGGGATGAGTGTTTACGCTGAAACCGGACGAGCAGGCTGACGTCGGTAAAAGACTGGGGAGAAGGAGGGTTACTATTTTAAAAATCATCTTCAGTTTCGTAGTGGGCTCTGGTATCAATGTTTTAGCTACCCCGTGCGGAGCCTGCGCTGGCCCTGAGCGCTCAGTCTTCCTTCTTCGCTTCTTTCAACTGCGCTCTTCCCAGGTGCCAACACCGCCCAGCCCGAGCGGAACTTGAACCTATGTCTTCCGACCTCACGGTGCTCACCGTGCCTGCGAGGGCCTCACCACCAGGGCCCGGCCCCTGCCGCTCCCCTGGGGTCCCGAGGGACTTGTGAACAGGCCTCTCACAGGTAGAGGTAGCTCTACTTTTAGTAGCATATTTAACCAATAGGACAATCAACAAGAGACAAAAACAAACAGTAAGAAACTAAAAAATCCCATCAGCAACCCCCCACTGTTATACGGCCTTTATCTCCCAGAAGTGCGTCACCAGCCAGAGCTGCATTTGCACACGAAGGGCCAGTCCTGCAGCACCACTCGGGCTCCCGTGTTCTTGACTGAACATGACCCCGAGTCAGACCTTCCACCCCACTGCCTCTCCGCATATGTGCATTTTCAGTACCACGCCGTGGTGCCGACATACCCCACACAACCTCTTCCCATCACACACGCATTTGGGGTTTCAGTAAACCCACCCTGTAATCACACGGCCAGAAGCCTCTAGAAGGTGGAAAAGGCCAGGCGCCCCCGGCTGGGAGGCAGCCCCACAGACAGACACCTTGATTTTATAGGACTTCTGACCTCCAGAACTGTAAGAAACAGATTTATGTGTTTTAAGCCACTAAACTTGCAGTTTACAAATCACACATACAGCAGCCCTAGGAAACTGATACAAATCCATCTCCATAGTGACAGCTCTCACAGTGACATCTCCCCCAAGCTCCAGACTAGCGTGTGTGTCCAGCTGCCACTCACACATCCACTGGATTTCTCATGGGCAGCCTCACTCCAGCTTGCCTGAAAGCATTTCTTGGTTTCCCCCAAACTCGTCCCGCTGGTGCTTTCTGCAGCTGAGCCGACCTCACTGCAAACGTTCAGTTACTCAGGGCACCGCCTGCAGCTGCCCTCGGCCCCTCCCATTGGGGCACCCCACAGCCAACCCAAGCTCGCTGGCTCTGCCTGCAAAGCGCTTCTGCCCACTTCTCAGGAACCTACTTACTGTGGCCCTGGTTGAAGGCCTGCAGGACCCAGACGAAGGCCAATGTCCTGTAAAGCTCTGCAGGGAGCCACCTCACCTGCACCAACACCCCCGTTACATCTCTGACCGCCTCTCCTCCCGCTGCAGCCACGCCGGCCTGTGCCCTCCCTGGCACACCCCAGGCTCCCTCTGCCCTCCCTGGGCAGCAGCCTTTCAGCCTTCCCTGGGCTACTTCCCTCACCTGGAGTCTTTGCTCACATGTGCCCTGCTCAGTATGAGACCTGACCCACAACAGACGCTAAGGAAAGGTGACAAGGGGCCCAGTGGGTAGACAAACCAGAGGTTCAGGGGGCAGATAGATGTGCAGTAGACTTGGGAGTGGACGACGACAGGTAGTTTAGCTCTATCATGGGGCAGAGTGGCACGAAACGGTGCTGGGGTCACCCACAGTGGAGATGGGGATGCCACCTGGCACCGATGAAAAGAACCCTGGGGAAAGGCAGCCTCTGTCCTAAAGCCCTTTGTCCCGTGCTGGGTGTTTCAGGATGGCATCGAGACATTCCTCATTTATCACCTTTCGCTCTCCTGTATTCTTCAAATGTTGTGGCCTAAATATCTCCTGGCTCAGGAGCTATCACCCCAGAAGCTAGAGGAAGCTTCAATAAAACTATTCAGAGAACAATGGAATTGATTGTTTGGAAAGTGAGATGCCCTCATTTAAATGACCAGGAAACCACGGCCAGAGAGTAGAATTGTGTCCCAGATCCTGGCTTCCCATCTGACCCTCTTCACCCCACACTGCTGGCTGTCCACTTCCCGACAGCACCCTGGGTGATGGCCCTTGGGGGACGTCAGGGACCCATGCTCTGGGGGCTCAGCCCCAGCACACTCACTCCAGTCTTTCTTCCTCTTTCCTTCGAAGGTCAAAGTCACGTTGAACGACTTCCCAGACGTGCTTGGCCTCTTCATCAGTGAGCTTGGAAAGATCCAGTTTCTTCCCCATTTCTGCCTCTCGTCAGGGTCACACCTGGAACATCACAGGATCACAAGTGGTCAGTGCCGGGAGGCCACGGATGCTGCGAAGTCACAAAGTCAGAGGCAAAACAGAAAGCTGCCGATAGCTCAGGACATTGTCTGCACACGGGTTAAATGGTCCTCTAAGCAGGCAAACGCGGGTCTGGAAACTTGTGTAGTTTAACAAATATTGCATAGTTTAATGAATTTAAATGTATCTATGTGTAAAACTCCCACAGTCCAATTTTAAAATGGATCGACTTCCTGCCCCAGAACACACACACTTGGCCACAGATCCCTCATTCTCTTTCCCTTGTGGGATGAACGTCGAGGATTTCCCACCGAGCCGCATGGCTCCTTTCCCCAGGCCAGGGCTGTGCTTTGCAGTGGGAGCCCCAGAGACGTGCTGGGGAGGAATGCTCCGTCCCCAGGGCATCTCGCCTTAGGTTTCCTGGGAGAGGGAGGGAGCGGCATAGAAAGAAGGAAATTTCACGCCAATTTCATGGTCTTCTATGCATTCCCCAGGACCCCCTACAGTGGGGGTGCTGGCTCTGCTGGGGCACGGGCACCTCGAAGACCGACTCCACACTATCTGGAAGGTTTTACTGTCCTCTGGGCTTGGGGGGCTGTTCAGGTTTGCCACATGGTGGGGCAGCTCTGGGGGGAGGTCATCCTGAAACCACCCCCGCCCCTGGTCTGTGGAAAAATTGTCTTCCATGAAACCGGTCCCTGGTACCAAAAAGGTTGGGGACCACTGCTCTGGGAGACTCATCCACTTGGGTGGGGGGAGAGTCACAGAGGGGCTGTGGGTGACGGGTGTGAGGTGGGGCTGTGATGCAGGGGTGGTGGCTGAACAGAGAACACAGATCCTCTTGCTGCCTTTCCATACAGGGCTATTACACAGCCTCACAGCTCACACCCGTGTGGACATTACTACTGGGTATAAAATCGGAGGCATGACTGCACCAGGGAGGGCTTCACTCCCAATGTGTGCATGTTGGGGACAATGCACAACTGTGCACATTCCGCACTCCTTCACCCCTCACTCCCTACTCTCATCTCTTTAACAGTTCTTCGTACCTCCCGACAGTTGGAGATGTCCCATTGGTTATTGTTAAACGCCGTGGGAACGCCCGCCTCTGTCTGTTCCCAGCACACAGCGGGGGGGGGGGGGGGGGGGGGGGGGTTTCTGTGCCCCAGCTCTGCAGTCTGCAGGGGGCCGTGAGGCGAAGCCCTCAGGCGAGGACCATGCGGCCGCCACAGCCAGACCAGCCCTGCTGTGGGCGCTGCGGCTCTGGGGAGGGTTTTATCTGGGTGACTGGAAGTTCTGTTGTGAGTAACCGAAAGTTTAAAAACCACTACAAGTCTTCCTTGAGGACTTAAACTTTTTTCTCAGGAACATCTGAGAAGGGGTCCAATCTGTCTGCTTTTAGTGGGAAGCCTTAAAACCACTGAAAGACTCAATTTTGCTTCTGAGTTCTGAGAAGCCCCCTTTTCGCGCTGCTGCCATTTGGAAGCATTCATGGTGAAAATGTTTAACAAAACTTCCTCTGTGCTAGAGATGTACTTTGATTTTGCTGCACAAGAGGTTAATTATGGAAAGTGACATTTTCTGGGCAGATACCATCTAAAATAAAATTTCCACATAGGTCCCAGAGAAGTCAACCAAAATATCCCCTGGCTTGTGCATTAAAATTGGTAAAAAATAACTTCACGGATTTTTTGCACCCACCCCTCAATATTTCCACTCTCAGACACAATTCTGATTGTTTGTGATGCATTAAGAGGGCCCCAATGGCCAGACGCGTGTGACCGCTTCATTTACGGTTGCATTTAGAGTCTGGACAAGCAACGTGACAATAGAACTCATTCTTGACGGTCCCCTACAGCACTCAGTTTCTGGTTTCTTAAAGAACTGGAACAAAAGGTTCTTATTTGATGGACGACTAGAGTTCATTCATTTTTATTTTTCATTATTTTTGAAAAAAACCTGTCCCATAAGGAGAGCATTCACTGAAATTCTATTTTCAGAGCGGATGAGCAGCGTGACTGTCAGCTGAGCAGTTGGCATTCTCTCTCTTCTAAAGTAGGAGTCGAAATTCCAGGCCTCGCTTTAAGAAACTTAAATTGTGAGGTCTGAGGGGGAAAAGCAAAACGAAAGGAGAGTGCGTTTTCCTTATCACGTGAGCTTAACTCCCTCAAAGCACAGTGGGGACCAGTAAGTGGACCCGCACACCCGCCCTTCCCCCACCCCGTCTAAACCTGTTTCTCCTTCCATGCTTGTTTCTGATAAGGGTAGTTACTGGGCTTCTCAACCAAACAGCAAAGACAACTGAAGCAGGGGACCAGAGAGAGAGCGAGGGGCCAGGGGGCATGCTGGACACGAGTGGTCTGCAGGCTGGGGCTGGGGGGAGGCCCAGGCTGGCACTGGCCTACAGAGAGGCTGGGGATGGAATACATGAGCCATGCACGGGAGCCGGCTGGGAGAGGCGGTCGTGCCCCGGACACGTCTCCACAGGACACTCAAGCACAATCTCAGAGGCTCCAGTAATGACCCTGAGTTCAAGAAAACGTGTTCACTATGCTCTGTTTACTAGGGTCTCGAATGCTGTAGTATGGATTTTGGGAAACAAATGAGCACATCTAACTACTAAGGACAAGTTAGAAGTAACGTGAAAAATTTCACTCTAGTGCTAATTTTTAGCTCTGGTCCAACTTCCTTGTGAGCAGGAGGTCTGGGGAGAGGAGGGTTCCAAAGTGGCCCCTTTGCAGGCTGCGCCCTGGTGGTGCTTCCCTGGGGGGGCTGTTCCCAGGCCAGCCAGGGGTTGAGAGCGGTGGCCCGCGGCATGGATGTTATCAACTGTGACTCAGTCTTCCGGTTTAGTGAATTAATGCAATGTGGGCCTAAAGCCTTTAAAAAACTAGCTCTAGACAATGATCTAAAATCTAATAGAGAATATGTTTGACTTCAGCATTTAAAATGCACAAACCAAAAGTCACTGGCATTTTGGGGATGTGTTGCTGGCTGCCCCCCAGTTTGTCTCAGATCAGTGCACTGATGCGCACACTTGGAGTGTGATGAGGGGACAGCCCCGTGGCTAGGGACAGCCACAGCCTGTGGCAGAGTCAGCTCCTCCCCCATCACTGCTGCTCTGGTCACTGCTGAGGCCCCGACTCACCAGCTACCCTCCACCCACGCAGTCAGGGGGGACATGGGGTAGAGAATGTGCTAGACCCAGGAGGGTGCAGGGCTGCTCTGTGCCTGCCCTGGCCAGGGGCGGAGGCGCCTCCCCGGCATGCCTGTCAGGAGAGCAGACGCGGGCAGGGTCCATCTGCTTCTTGCTCTGTCTCTGTGGATAACACCCATCATGAGGCCCCTGAACAACACACTCCCACTTTGCGCCTGCTCCACTGCACGCAGTTAATATTTTACATCTTTGAGACCAGCAGTGTTCCCCAATGGTTTAATGGCCATGATGGAGAAGGAGGTGACACAGAGAGTAACAAGCAGGCAGGGGAGAGTGGGGCTGGCTTTGGAAGACGGGTGTCCCAGATTCAGACCACTGAATTTCCGTGCTGTGCTGTCTTTACCCGCAAAAGATTTGAATTCGTATTTTGGCCAAATTGAAGGGACATCTGGGCAGGGATTCCTCCTAGATGAAAGCTTGGCTTAATTACCTCTAGGGCCAGCTGCCTCCGGGAACCAAGGGACAATAGTGACTGTGGACAGTCACATGCCTGGGCAAACAGAAACTGGGGAGCAAGTCACAGTGCTCACAGACGCCTGACCGGCAAGGGCAGGGATGCTCTCTGACTCAGCCCAGGCGTGCTGTGTGCTCACTGGTAAAGGGTGGGCAGAGGTGCCAGCTGTGGCGCCCTCTTACTTGACCCTTTGTGGCTGTTTCCCAAATGTTGTGGCCTGAGTCAGCTCGTGTGGTTATTCTGTGGGCAGGGCCTGTCACCCACGTAGGAACTGGCCCTCCAGTCCTCATCAGGGGCTGAGCACATTTCCACCTGGAAGGTCTACTCTCTTCCCTGCGTGTGCACCTGGCACACCTGTAGTGTGGTCACCAAGCTGTGGAATGGCTCTAGCAGCAATGGCACTGGGCAGGCCTTCTGCCTCTCGGCTGCCCACCCACCAACCTGCCCATTCTCTCTGCCCGTCCAGCTCTCTGGGGAGTTGGCAGTAAACCTCATCATATAGTACATGGACATGGGTTTGCATTTGCATTGAAAGCCTCAGCTCTAGTCTATAGCAAGGACAGGTCCCAGGGGAAGCTGCAGAAAGAGGACAGGGCTGAGAGGTGGGAGCTGGGTGCCAACCCAAGTTGGGGCACAGCCAGCCCTGCTACCCGGACAGGTTCCGCCTCCTCTCAGGGTCTAGTTTCCCCATCTGCACTGTGGACGTGGTTGGGCTCCATGACCCCTCCGGCCCTCTCCAGCCCTGATGATGCCAGGTTGTTAGAATTAAGAGGGTGAGGGGCTGGGTGTAGTGGAGAGGGGTGGGCGAGGGATCTTCCTCCAGAAGTTGCTTCTGAAATGAATGGACGGTCAGCCCTGGAAGGCTGCCCCAACCACTCAGACTGGGGCACACTTGAGCCTTTACTGCTCTGTCATTAAAGGGCACCAAAGTCACTTTTCCCGTTAGCCTATAGGACTCTGGAATCCCTTCACCATCCCCCAGAATGCACCAGGCACAGACTCAGCTTGTGTTAATTTGTCAGAGTCACTAATGGCTTAATAAGACCCACTGACTTCTCACCTGTGTGTCTGATACTATCCCAGATCCTTTAAATGTGTCCTCAGTCAATCCTGTAAGGCACCTGCTGTTGTCCTCAGTGTCTGGATGGGACGAGGCCCTGGAGACTGGCAGGGAGGGGGCTCTTGCCCAGGAAGGCTGTGGCCTGGCTGGGGTCAGTTGTGTCCCTCCCACAGTCAGGAGGGATGGGGTTCTTAGGACTGACACACCCCTGCTGAGGCCGAGGTGCCAACGTCGCATCTGCAAGCCCGGCCTTTCCTGAGACGCCACAGCTGCCGGCAGTGCCAGCCTTCGCACCTGGTGCAAAAGGCCACTGGAGCCCACTCTCCCCCATCATCCACGGCCCCAGAAAGACATACGGGACAATCACGCCATATAAAACAAGAGCACGTAAAGGCCCCCACCCAAGTTTCATGCGGAAGTCATGGGGGGTGGGAGGGTTCACTATTTAGATGAGGTCAGTGGGAAACAGTGTCTAAGCCTGTCACATCTCTGGGCGTTTGCAAGTGAGATTCAGCACCTGCAGGGACTGGGGGGCCAGTGGGGACGAAGCCCAAGGCTGCCCAGGTCAGCCCTAGAAGTCACCCACAGAGCCTTCCCACACCTCTACAACAAGGTGGGAGGGCGTGGGGCCTGTCGGCAAACAGATGATTCCAATAAAACTGGGGCTTTGAGAGGCTCAGAGGAAGCCAGGACACTCTGCCACGCCAAGATCCTCCACTCCCTCCCCAAGAGGGGCTCTGACTGCTGGAGCCAGTCTTTGCCCAGACAGCCTTGGGCCCCTGGGCCTCCGCCCAGTCTCCTGGGAGGTCTGCAGCCTTAGCCCCCTCTGCACTGCAGACCCTCAGTGGACCTCTGATTAAAACCAGCTGTTTTGCCCAAATGAGCTGGGGGTGGGGCAGAACCCAGACCCCTGTGATCAAGTTACGCAGGTGAAGCCTGGGGTTTGGAGTTCCACTGCTGAGGCCTCTCCATCCCAGCCTGGACCCAAGCCTGGCGGCTGGCGGTTGGGGGTGTTTTCACACCAGGGAGGCGGCATGTAACACTGAGGACCGTCCCCCAGCCTGGGCCCCTGTCCTGGGCGCACCCCACCACCCCCTTCTCGGCGCACTCACCGGACCTTCTCCTTGGGTGACGCTCAGTCCCTGTCCCGGCCCAAGGCTGCTCTCTCCAGTCCTGCGAGGGAAAGGAGGGCGACAAAGCAGGGCGTAGGGTCGGGTGCGTTGGGGCCAGGCAGGGCGCAGGGCTCACGGGGTCTGGCGCGCTCCTGACCCGCGGCGGTGGGGCGGGCAGCAGGCCAGGTGCCGGTGCCGCCCGTCCGCATCACGTGGGCTGCGCTCCGCCCAGCTCCGGGAACGCGGGGCACCTCTTGGACCTGGGCCAGGCGGAGGGCGGAGCGGACACCCTGGGGCGCTCGCGCGAGAGGCGCCGGTGCAGGAGAGAGCCCCTCGCTCCTCGCCCCCAAGTCAGTTTTGGGGAGAAAGGAGGCGGGGAGGGAAAGTTGAACACACACCTGCGAGTCAAGCAAGTTTGCAGCGACTTTGCCAGGGTGATGTGGCCTCCACGGCCCTGCCCTTGGCACCGTGGGACCCGCTTGGTGAGCGCGCCCTCGGGGCGCAGCGCGCACTGCCTCCTACAATTCCCATCTTAACTCTGCAGGAAGAATGCTGTTTACTCTGGCTTTACGGGTGGGGAAACTGAGGCTCAGAAAAGCGCCCTCTCCAAAGCCACCACCTAATAAGTGGGACTTTGAGTCAGGGTTTCCTGCCGCAGACCGCGTGCCCCTCACCGCTTTTGTTCTGCCCAGGCATCGGGACCAGGAAGGCGCCACAGCAGCGGCAGCCTGGCCGCGGGAGGGGACCAGGCCGTGCCTGCCAGGGAAAGTCAAGATCAGCGGCAGACGGGGCGGGGCGGTGTGAGGACCCAGGACGCGGTGCTGGGGAAGCGCCTGGGAGCCCCGCGTCACTGCGCGCTCTCCGGGACCCCAGGGTCAGCCTCTGGGTGCTCAGGGGAGCTTCAAACCCAGCAGGTCCCAAGCGGAGCCGCGGTCTCCAGCCCAAGTCCTGCTTGTCCTTCTGAATTCCCGCGGGTACGAAGGGACTCACCGTCTTCCCTCCTTCCTCCAGGGCTGGGAGCATCGGAGCGTTCTCCCCCAGCCTTGGCGTTTTAAAATGATCAAGTACAAGGTGCGGCCTTTTCTCCAGGAACTACTTTTGCAGCTCAGTTTCCGCGTCTGCAAAATGGGGACGGGAATATAAAGAAAGAAATAAAGCTATTAGGTAAACAGATATTACTATCATCATTTAACAGAAGAGGAAGCTAAACCTTATAGGACTATTGTGGTAACACAATAGATACTTTGTAAAGAACTTGCAAAAGCCACAAAAGCCTACTCAGGTTAGAGTATTTTGTTGCCTGCGCAGCCCAGGGGGCACTGCAGGTGAATGGGGTATTTCCCGCCCCTGGGCCAGGTTAGGACAGGAGCTCTCAGCAAACACCATCGTGGGTGTGTGAACACCTGCGAAACCGACTTTCAAATCAGGGTTTCCACAACCCATGCCGTCTGGTTCTTACGGTTTTTGTTTCTGTACCACATACTTTCCTGTCGTTCGTATTAATAAATCCCTTAAAAGCTGATATCCAGACTGTAAGACCCTTAAGGGTAGAAGTTGTTTTTTAAAAAGTTTTATTACTTTAGTGCTTATTTTAGTGGCTTTTAAAAATGTATACAGGTTTAAAAAAATGTATACGTGGTCATATGTGATAAGGGTATTTGGTAAAGAACAGAAGGACTATAAGGAAAATGAAAAGTCAAATTCTCTCTTATTCTCACTCCCAACTCCACCCCCTAAAAGCAATCATTATTAACGGTGTCATGTGGATTCTTTCTGAACGTGTGTGTGTGCGCGCGTGTGTGTGTCGTTAAGCATGTGGGCTCAAACCAACTGCAAGGGTTGGAATTCCAGCCAGGTGTGTTATCCACTGGCTGTATTATCTCGGTCGTGTTCAACCTCCGCTCGCTGAGTTCTCTCTTCTGTATGAAGGACATAGCAATAGTACCTGCGTAATAAGGTTGTTTTGAATCAATATGCATGAAGGACTCCGGTGAGAACTACCCCATGGCAAGTGCTGGGTAGATATTAACTACTATTCACATAGACTCACTGAATCCTTTTTAATGGTTGTGGAGTGTCGGTTGCAGGAGTTGCCATTCTTACTTACCAGTCCTCTACTGATGCACAGTTAATTTTAGAGTTTTTGCTATTTAAGTGATTCTGCCATAAATATCACTGTAGATAATTCTTAATATCTACAGTTGACATATATGCAATATATATTTATGATGATATATAAATATCATCGTACAGACATACATATCATTGTGCATACATACTTACACAAATATATCTTTAGAATAAAATCCTAACATTAGAATTGCTGAGTCAAAGGATGTACACAATTTTTAAGAGAAAATTCTAAAATTAAAAACATTTAAGCCCCAGCAACTGGGGAGCCTGAGGGGGGAAGATTGCTTTATCCTAGGAGTTTGAGACAAGCCTGGGCAACATAGTGAGACCCCATCTCTACAAAAATGAAAGAAATTAGCTGGGCATGGTGGTGTGTGCCTGTAGTCTCAGCTACGTGGGAGGCTGAAACAGGAGGATTGCTTGAACCCATGAGTTCAAGGCTACAGTGAGCTATGATTGTGCCACTGCACTCCAGCCTGGGTGACAGAGTGAGACCCCTGTCTCCAATAAACAAATAAATAGATAGATAGATAGATAAAAAACATTTAAGGTAGTTGAAACAACTTCAAAGTCACAGAAAGTTGCAAGAATGGTACAAAACTCCTCCTCCCCCCACCATTTGTGATGAAGTTGCTGATGTGATGCTTAGGCTAGTGTCTATTTTATGCAAACGAGGACAACCCTCCATAAAACTGTAACCGAACCATCAAAATTGGCAAATAATACATTGCTATGATCTAATCATCAGTACTCTTTCAAATTTTGCCAATATGATTCTTAGTCATATTCTTTATTGCCAAAGGGTATGTCTCCTTCAAATTGCTTCAAATTGTCAATTCCTCGGTCTTTGACTTCCACAGCTTTGTCATGTTTAAGTATTACAGGCCACTTATTCTGCAGAATGCCCCTAAATTTGGGTTTGTCTGTTTCCCAGTGACTATATTTCGGTTTTGCATCTTGGGCAGGAATCTTCCAAGGCCAGGCTGGGTTCTCCCGCTGCACGCTGTCAGGTGGTGCGTGAGTTTGGGGTGTTCCATTCCTGCAGGTGCTCGCTGTGGTCTCTGGACCAAGGCGCTGTCTGCCAGCCTTCTCCATGGTCACGTCACTCCCTGCCCCTTTGTCATGAATAAGTGTTTTGTGGGGAGGGGTGCACACATTTAAAAATGTTCACAAACAATGTCACATGGTGGCAGAGAATGGGTTTCATGCTTCTGTGCTCCTGCCTCCCCGCTTCTCAGGGCTCCCCGGTGCCTTTTGGGGGTGCCCTCCGGCTCCCTGTTTGCCAGGTTCTATGACCTGTCCTTGCTTGTCCACGTGCCTGCGGCCGCTTTCTCTTTTTCAAGACCGCGTGGTTCCATCCTGTCTCTTGCAGAGGACACTGGTGCCCAGGGAGGGGTGGTGTTGCCCGGGTCTCACAGTGAGTCAGGGGCAGCTCGTGTCTTCGGCCCTGGGTGTCTCACGGCCAGAGCAGAACGCTGGGAAGTCTGCAGTGGCAGGTGGACACCAGGGGCAGCAGGGGACCCCTCCCTACCTCCTTGTCTTAACGGTGGCTGTCTGCAGACCCTGCCTTTGCTGGGACTTATGGGCAGGCAAGGGAGGGAGGCCAGGGTCGCTCCCTTGGCCATGCCAGCAGGATCTCACCATGGAAGATGGGCCTCAGGGAAGCACCTTTTAATTTCAGTCTCTGGGAGCCCCCACCTCTGGGGATGACTGGGCAGGCAGGGCCCATTGAGGGGTGGCCTTGGGGTTGGCCTCATCTCTGCTCATAGAGAGGGGACCCCAGGGGAGAGAAGGCTTCTGGCCTCTGAGGAGCCTCTCAGAGTCTGAAAGTGCCAGCCTCCTTCACAGGACAGAGGCCAGGATTAGTGCTGAAAGGGCCTGCGCTCCCCTGCCCACCACCCCCTGCGGTCCTCTAGAACATCGTAGGCGGTGGTTAAAAAGAGTCCCTCAGCCTCCCCGTCTGAATCCTCTGGGCTGGTTTGGCATTAGTTAGGCTGACCAGGACATCTGAGTTTTTGAGATGACGATCCAGGAAGCTGAACACAGGAAAAATACTGCCCCAAATCTCAGCCATGTCAAACAGTCCAGTAGACTATTTGTAAATTACAAGAAAATATGTTTTCATCAGACACTGAATGCATTTGTTTTCTTTTATGCATCTGGAGAATTGAGGGGAAAAACCCATTTTTGGAAGTGTTCTAGCTTTGCGGTTTTTCGGCTGGGGGCGGGGGATCACAGTCGGGTTGTGCAATTGTGCCCTAGGCCTTGAAGGAGTTGTCACCTGCCCCTGCCCCTCCGGTTCTTCAGCACACAGGCTCAGTGCCTGTCTGCCAAGAGCTGAGAGCACACACTGACTTCTGAGCTGTGTTTCAGTGGCGGGGGGTGGGGGATGGGGGGCGAGTTTTGCAGAACCTCTGGAACGCACTGGTCTGTCTGTCTCGTCTCCCTAGCCCTGCCTGACCACTGCCCCTGCTCTCTGAACTCCAGTCCTTTTCTGAATGACGTCCTCCCTTCACCTTCCCAAGTCCCACTCCCTGTTCGGATCTCTGCTCAACCGTCCTTCCCTCAGAGAAGCACGTCCTGCCCGTCCAGCCCTGCCTGCTGCCGGCTCCCTGCAGTCCCCGGTGTTCTTGCAGAACTGTGCCCACGGTCTATCCGCCACGCCGTGTGATCGTCTGGGTAATGCCTGTTGCTCTGCTCTGAGCTCGGGAAAGGCAGGGACTGTGTGTTCACTTTGACGTCTGTTGCCTTCCACAGTGCTTGGTGTGTAGTAGGCCCTCAATAGATGCTTGCTGAATAAATACTGTTCAACAATCATAATTACATTTTTTGATGTTGCCCTTGATTCGAACTTTGACTGACTGGCATTTTCTAAACACAGCCCTGCCTTCCCCCAGGCAGGTGGCCTGAGCTCACAGCACTTCCCTGGGAGAGCAGGGTCACCCGGATGTGGCCAGATGGGAAGGTGGGACTCGAGGCGGGGAGGAGAGGGAGGGCTGAGTCGTCCTCACGGGGAGCTCGGCTTGCTCTGGGGCCAGGTTCTCCTCTCGCCTTTAGGATTCGTGGCCCCCAACTCAGCTCGGCCCCTTTCTCATTTTCCAGTGGGTGTGAGGTCAGCCTTTGTTTCTCTCCTAGGAAGAGTACGTTCGACAGCAAGAAACAGTGTCCTGCTCAGAGCTCAGCGGAATTTCATTCCAAACGCTCCTGCCCCACGGCACCTACTGTGGCAACACACTTTCCCCTCATCTGAACACATAGGGAATTACATTTTGTTAAGTGCTTGAAAGGAGTGTTAATTAGCCAGCAAGGCCAGCCAGGAAGAGTGAGAAATCTGAAGAATGAAGCCCTTGAATGTAAAACCATAAGAACACTCAGGGTTCGGGGGTTCTGGAAGCTTCAGCTCATGTGAGGCATGGGCCAATGAGCCGTTCTCTTGACCTACATTAACTTTAATTAGGAGCTTTGGCCATCAGGGGTTCAGGACTCAGGCAAAAATGGTTCAAACTGAAGGGAAGGGTTCAGGCAATCGAGTTTGATGCTCCACTCTCAGAAGGCCCACACCGGAAATCTTGGTTGTGTGGTTAGGAAGGAGGAGAGTGTGAGGTCCTCACTGAAAACCTACTGTGTGCTCAGCAAGCACTGTCTGTGTGGCTGATCTGTATGGTATTAATTGCTTGGGTGTCTGACCCACCCAGGATCAATTGTGTTGGGTGCCTGACCCACTCAGTACTTATGGGTGAGTGTCTGACCTATCCAGTATCAACTGGATTGCACAAATAAGGAAACTGAGGCACTTGCCCAAGGTCACACAGTTAGGGGGTGAGATCAGGTTCATACCCAGGTCTGAGGGCCTCTCAGCCTGGACCTTCACTGTGCCCGGGGCAGGCAACCACCACGGTGGGAGCGAGCAGCTCCACGGGCACTGCACTGCCAGGGCAGAGAAGCTGTGGGGGGCAGACCTAGAAACTCAAAACCGAGCCCCTCTGTGGCCCTCTGCCTGGGCACACAGTGGGAAGCCGCCGGTTGGCCTCTGAGTGCATCGTGCCCGCCGTCCCGTGGTGGGCACCACCCCGCTCCCAAATTGCAGCGGTTAAATCAGGCATTACGGGAACAATTCTTTCCACCTCTCCTTTGCCCCCATGGTTCACAGAAGTGACCTGATTTCAGTTTCAACAGCGGAAGTTGCACTTCACATTAAACTCTCGTACAAACATTCTGGGATGTTTGCAGTCTAGCTCATGACCTCTGCGTGGCGAGATCTGTCACAAGACCTCTCACTTGAGCTGCTACGCCCTTGCCAGGTCAGTCTGATCCAGCACAGGGCTCGGTGGTCACCACCAGCTGGGAACTCCCCCAGACCAGGAGCAAGATCCCAGCGGAACCCCACCCAGCCCCACCCCCTTGCCACGGTTACTCATTAGTAAGCACACCCAGGGCCCAGGGCCCGACCTGCCACCCCTCACCTGCACCCGTCCCGTATCCTCACTCACCCCAGTCTTGCTCCCACACTAGCTACCCAGTCTCCACTCTGCAGCCACCTGAACCTCAAACCCGGTCATCTCCCAGCCCCACCTCCCACAGCCGTCTTACCCCACCAGTGCCGGCAGTCTGCTTGTTTCCTGGATCGCGTGTGCCTTCAGTTCTGGGTGGAGACCTGGCGCCAGGCTCTGCTTTGTGCCTTCAGTTCTCCTGCAGCCATCACAGCTGATCTTCAAAACTGGCTCCAATCCCACCTGCTCAGGTGGCTGGGCAAGGTCACTGCTCTTGAAATTAGCTTTGTAAATGTATTCAGGGTTCTGGAAACTCTTGGTTAGAACTTTCAGGTATTTAAAATTATTTAAAACGTGTAACAAAAACCTAACACACACACTGGGGAAGTGAATAACAGGCTCAGGCCCATCTCCTCCAGGCACTCTGTGACAGCCAGAGGCCTCTGTGGCGTGTTTAAGGAAAGCTGCATCTCCTGCCACCCTGGTGCAGACTGTGCTGAAAGTCAGACCCAGAATTTAATTGTCAGGGTGCCAGGGTAGGGTTTCCAGATGAGATGCAGGTTGCCAAGTTAAATTTGAATTTCAGATAAACAATGAATAATCTTTTAGTGTAAGTATGTTCTAAATATTACATGAGGCATAGTTGCTTATCCTGATAGATTATTTGTTGTTTATATGAAATTGAATTTTAACTGAGCATCTTGCATCGACATCCTGAACGTCTACGCCAGAGCTGCAGAGGGAGCACCCCGCATGGGTTTCTACGCTTCAGACAGGGCCTTGACAGGGAAGTGGCAGAACCCTGCGACCTGGCATGAAGACATCTGGACGGATGAGTCCCAGCCTGAACACCTAGGTTCCCCAGAACCCTCTGGGCACAGAGGAGCAGCCCTGACCCTTTTCCAGAGCTGCAGGTGCTCACACACTGTGCAAAGTCTCCACTTGGGATGAATGTCTTATAATACCATGCCTGTCCTCCTCAAGATCTGTCCCCATCTCTTCTTACTTCCTCTAGACCAATAACCAGGGCCAGGTCCCCATATAGCCTAAGTGGGAAAATAAAGTTCCTTGTCTGGGAATATATAGCATCTCATGAAAACAATGACAAGCCTGGGCTAATATGTGTCACCAGGCTACAGGGGGCGATGTGTATGAATGAACTTTGAAGACACTGAATCAAGTTTAATGATTTGGGAGAATTCTCTATGTGTCAGGATTTAACTTCCTGGCAAGGATACCTGGAAGTCATCCAAATACTCTGCTGAGATAGCCCTGCAAAGCGTGGGCATGATGGAAGTGAGGGTAGATGCTATGCTTGCCTTCTGAATACTGAGTAAGAGCGTAGGAGGCGCAGGGAGTAGGAATGTGAGATGGATTCATTATGTAAGATCAAAGACTCCACCTCTGGATACATCCCTGAGAGGGAGCAGAGGAGATGTCCCTCACCAAGGCAGTAAGAACTGCAGCAAGGGGCAGGGCCTGCATCTTTGGCCAGTCAGCACTGGGTGTCCTCTGTAGTCAGTGTTGACGGTGGCAGATCGTGCCATGGATCTCCACTCCCTAGTGTCAGAGGGATGCTGGGATTCTGAAACAGCAGAGTTAGGTAGAGATGTTCAACTATCAGAGGCAATGTGGACAGAATTTCCCCAATGGCAGAAAATCCAGAAAAGCAACCAAAGTTTCCCTATCCATAAGTATTTATGGGGATGGCTAGTAGACCATAGTATTCTTTGGGGCTCAAAAAATTAGCAGTGAACTAGGGTATGGCTTGATTGGTATACACAGAAGAATTGAAGAACTGGTGAGCAGAAGTCTGATACCAGGTGCTGCATTGAAAAAACCACAGCCCTTCACTCACTTTCCGTATCCAAACCGGTTTTCATTCCTGGGTCTCAGACTAAAGGAGGAGCCAGGTCCCCTTGAGGAAGGGCTTTGCAATGTCACCACAATATATACCATAAATATTCTACATTACTTCCCCCAAAGGGGTCTATGGCTGCTCACCAGAGTAACTGCTCATGCAGGGAAGGGAAATGCTCCAACTCTGGAGGGTGACTGGATGTCGATTCTGAGCTGACACCAGCCGGGGGAGCCATCACACCACCATCGGAAAAGAAGATCTGAAACAGCTTTCACATGGGAAGGACAGCAGTGTATACCTTCTCTCTATTGTCCCAGGGCTGTATCAACTCTGACCACTGTCACAGTATAATCCTTAGGAACCTTGAGCATGCTGGTCCAGCATATGATGATATTTTCTTAATTGGAGCTGGTGAACAGGAGATTGTAAGGATGCTGGCTACCTGGTAAGACATGTGCATCAGGGTCTGGGAGGCCAGTCCTACCAAGATTCAGGGGTATGAAACTTTGGATAGGTTTTCAGGGGATACAGAGTAAGCTGGGACATACCCTGGAAGGCAAAGGGCAGATCGTTCTCTTTGCCCTCCCTACCACAAGGACAGAGACACAGCACTGGTTGGAACTCTTTGGATTTTGGAGACAGCATACACTTCTTTTGGGAATACCATTCCAATCCATTCGGCAAGCGATCTGGAAGGCTGGAAGGTTTGAGGGGGGCTTAGAGCATGAAGGATTTCTGTAGCAAATCCAGGGGTTATTAATGCAAGCTTCTCTGGTTGGTCAGGGAACTAGAGAGGGTAAGACTGAAAGATTGGAGATGGAGAGGCATGGGTCCCGGGTCTTGGGAGTGGGCACCATGTGTGAATCGTGTATCTCATGTCATTGCTCACCAGAGGCCACCTTGTACAAAAGGAACATAAATGAATTGGCAAACTGGGTGATTCACCCTGTGGAGGTCAGCCTCTGTCCTTGGTCACCTCAATGTTTGCATACAGGAGGCTGTATGGGTCCAGCTACATGGCTCTACATCACTGAGGCTGATCTAGCTACCTCTGTTGCTGCATATCCAACTGACGCTGAGCTTTACATGGTACCACCCCCTGAGAAGACCAACCAACCCCTGTGAATGGGGGTGTATTTTGGCTATTTAGTGGGAGTTGGTAAGAGATAGGTTGGAACGTGCTGTACAAAAGGCTTTTAGGATTTTGGTTCTGGAAAGAGATGGACTCATTTTTCCCTATTCTTCCCTTCTCAAAACAACTAAATGTCTTGGAAGTTATTCAACAGACAATAATAAAAGGGCTCTGAAAGTTAGGTAGAAGAAGGCAGACTGGCCCAGAGACCTTAGGACTGGAGGGACGATGACATGGTGAGTTCCTTAGGTTTTATCTCCCACATAACCTGGACTGGGTGCCAGAAAGAGATGCACCCAGAATCTCCAACAGGCAAAGATTAAAACAAACAAACCAACAAACCTTAGATAAGTCTTTTTCTCTGGCCAAAGGACTGGGAAAGGGGAAACCCAACAGAGACCTAGTAAGAGCCTCAGCCCTGCTCAATCACCTGGCCTTAGTGGGCAGCAGTGACAGCAGCCCGGCCCGGCCTGGGCCATCCCATCTCTGTTCCACAGGCTCCAGGGGACTGTCCCATCTATTTACAGCAGCAGCAGCGAACCCCTGTGTCTCCCTGTCTTCCACCCAGTGGCATGAGGAGACCCAGGCCCAGGGGCTCCTGCTCCTCATCCAGAAGGTCACCTAGTGACAGTATGTGGCCCAGGGAAGTGCCTTCTGCCCCTGCAGACAACACCAGTGGGATTAGGTGGGAAGCCTGGCAGCACCAGGAGAATGAAGCGGACCTGAACAACATGGCAGGGGCCCAGAAAACTAAACTGTCGTCAGAAGTGAAACCCCCAAAGTAGGCTAGAACCTCTCCCTGAAACCTAAGCAGGGCGACTGTCTGCTAAAATAGGAGGTTTAGCTAGGATCAAGTCTCCAAGCATAATAACCGAATGACCAGGATACAGTACAAACTCACTCATCAAACCAAGAACCAGGAAAACCATTTGAGTGAGAAGAGACCATCAGCAGATGCCAAAACTTAGATAGATAGGATGTTGGAATATGTGATATAATAGCTGGATTTTAAACCAGCAATTATAAATATGCTTCATAAATTAACATCAGTACTTCAAAAATCAGTGCAATAAAAATGCCTCAGCAATCAATTTCATAGCATCGCTTTACAAAACGTTAATACTGAGACTCAGGAGACCAGGAAGTCACCACTAGCTGTGTGATCTGGGATGACAGTTTCAACCTCACTGAGCATGGATTTCTCTGTCCACAGGCAGAAATACTGTTTGACACAGAAGGTGTGGTGGATCCTACCCACAGCACACTGGCATACCCTGTGGGCGGCCTGCCCAGTCACCACGTCCCTTTTGTACTAACAGAACCCCGACCCCATGAAGAGGAGCAAGGCTTCTGGCCCAAACCAGCATTTCCCAGCCTCCCTCGCAGCGAGGAAACACCTGGTCAAGGGAGGTAGGAGGGTAGGGGTGGGAGAGTAGAGTGTCCCTTCCAGAGCAGAGGGGAAGCCCTTGCCAGGAGAAAGCCCCTGTCCCTTGTCCCTCCCCGTTCTCCCTGGGCCTGGGGCTGGGACATGAGGTCTGCAGCTGTGGCAAGTTTCCCGGGGGAGACAAGCGAGGGACTGGTGATCCGGGGCAGGAAGCGAGCCTGCTGCCCTGACAGTCAACCTGCCAACTCCTGGTTGTGGGAGAAAAGTGCGTTCCTGGATGATTTAATGAGGAAGATGAGGAGCAGGGTGGAGCTACAGTCTGTCCGTGCCAGGTTCTGTTCCATAGGACTTAGACGTTCAATGACAGTTAATTCTCACCACTACCAGGGAGGTAGGTACCAGTGGGGTTTGCATTGCAGAGAGGGCTGCAGGGAGGCCCGGCCCTTCTCTCACGAGCACGGTGGGTGAGTAAGCGGGGGAGTCAGGACGTGTAGACAGCTCCTTCCTAATGCCCGGCTTACCAAACGTACGGTTAATGTTTTCTGCTGTTATGGCTACATTAGAGGGTTTTGTGTGTGTTTGAGTGCAGACCTCTGGAGGGTGCTCAGCGCATGGACCTTGCCCACCTTCCTGCATCCTTCCCAGGTGCTGCGGGTGAAGGAAGGGCTAGAGGTCAGGGCGGACCCCGCCTTCCCAGGACGGCCGCATGGCCCCAGGCCAATGCCAGCTCCTCCGGGCATCCTTCCCGGAGAGGTTCTGCCGGGACCCGCAGCGGGGGGCAGAGCCTGGCGACAGCGGCGCCCCCAGCCCCAGCCGGGCCTCGGTCGCTCCCTGCCGGGACTCCTCCGCGCCGACAGGGGGCGACAGACGCCGACCGCGGCCGGGCCAGCGGGCGCGGGGCCAACTTCCTGCCCTAAGGGGCGCGTGGGGCGCGCGCTCTTTCCGCCCGAGTCCGCAGGCCCGGAGCCCCGCGTCCTGCCCGGGTGGCCTCCGTGTCCCCACGCTCGACGCCGGCGCTAGGGGCCCTGGCGGCCTTCGGGCACCGGCCGCGGTCGCCGGGCCGCGCCGAGGGGCTGCGGGTCGCCCTCAGGAGCCCCCCGGCCCCGCCGTGCCCGGCCCCTCCTCTCGCCCGCCCCCCGCCCCGGCTCTGCCACCGTCTCCCCCTGGGCCCGGCGCCCGCCCCCATCCGTTCCGTTTGCGGCGAGCTTGGCTCAGACCGTAATTACAGGCCGCGCTGCGCCCCCGCGTCTGTCGCCTGGGGTTGAGCAGCTGTCGCCCCCGGGGCGGGCTCCCCGCGCGGCGGCCGGGGCACCGCGGCTCTCCAGTCCTTCCTCCCGGGGCCGGAGACCCCGCCGGGTGCGCCGCCGCCTTGGAGCGTGTGGCCCCGCAGGCGCACGGCCGGTTTCTCGGAGACTCTCGTCGCTACAGGCGGTTTCCCGGGGTCAGTGGCGACCCGGACTTTTAAAACCGGGAACACTGACTACGGCAGGGGCCCCTGCTCTCGTGCCTTCCCCTCCGTGTGATTCCCAGTCGGACCACACTAAGCAGTGAATACATGGTTATGGGAGTCCTGCGCTGGGCCCCTCCACCCGACTGTCCTTATCCACAGTAGCTACTTGAGTGCTTTTTTTGTTTTTAGTATCAAGTTGAAAAACAAAAATCTCTTAATGCCCCTGCCTGGTTTGTTGGTGGCCCAAGCCCCTGCGTGGTGAGCCCCTGGGGAATCACTTTGCAGAGAGGCCAGCAGCACATTGCGCCACTTGGGTTTCTAGTCCCAGAGTCCCGCTAGGGGAGTCCCTGCGGTGGGGACGCCAGAAGTGCTGGGGTTTCCCACCATCCCCACGTACAGGGTCAAGATCTCTGGCCTGTTGCCCATCCAGGTCCCAGGAGAGGACCAGGGACCCACCCACAGCGCCTGGCGTTCTCCAGCCAGGCTGCCCCCCCCCCCCAACCCCCAATCCCAACCGCAGCCACTGCTTGGGAAGGCGGTGCCAGCTCCTCCCTTTCTGGCGGGAGCCACCCGTGGAGGCCCTGCCCCTCCCCCCCACGGGGCCAACCTCCCCACGGCGCGCATTTCTGGCTGAAGTTGCGGGGTGGGGGCCAGGTGGGCTGGGTGCGGTGGGAGAAGGGGCCAGGCATTGTTTCTTGCTGGGGGCAGATGGGCGGGACCCCGACTTGCCATTGCCTGGGAAACAATGGGAGACTGAGTGTCTCTGTCTGCAGCGTCCTCATGTCCCAGGTTCTGAGCCTGACCAACCTGGGGCCACAGTGGCTGTGGGAACATGTGTCTCGAGGTCCAAGCGACTGCGTGAGGGATCTCCACAGAGAAGGTGGGAGGCGCCCCTTCTTGTCCTCTCACCTCCAGCGCGTCCTACCTGCGGGCTTCCCTGGTGGTGCCTCTCACCTGGGCCTGAGGTCTAGAGGACTCTGCCTTGGCACTGACGCCCTGGGTTCTGCCCCCCGTGGTCTGCCCTGGTGCCCAGGCTCCCCGCAACGGACATCGTTAGCCCCTCAGTGAAGTCAGGGCGCTGGGGCTCTGGGACTTGGTAGCCTAAGGGCTCCGGCCTGAAAGCTGAGCCCGAGCTCTTTCATCCCGGCCTCCTGGGGGTTCCGGGCCGTGCACCCCATGGGCTCTCCCTGGGTGTCCTCCCTGCCAGCCAGGGTCTGGGCAGGAGAGGGATGGCGGCGTTGTTGCTGCAGGGACCCGGACAAAGGTGTGGGCAGAATTAAGGGAAACCACCAAGCAGGGGTGGGGCTCCCCAGGAGCTGACTGCAGTGGGAGCCTTTGCACCTCAGGCCTGTAACGGACACATGAGGGTGCGGTTTCCGGAACATGGAGTGTGACGCCGTGAGAGAAGCTGCTTCCCCAGGACTGCAGGGTACCGCACAGCGATGGCCACGCAGGTGCGGGGGAGCCCTCTCTCTCCCTGCTCTGCAGGCCCTGCTGGCCCCCTCTTGCCTGAGCCCACTGGGAGGCCGGTGGCCGAGGGGGCAGTTGATGCGGGCCCTGGTGGTGGGTGCCCAGGTCGCAGAGCAGGGTGGGGAAGGAGGCAGGGCATCGGGGCAGGTGGATGAGTGTCCTGCATGGGGTGGGAGGGGAGGCCCGCACTGCCCTGGGCCGCTTTCTGAGTACCCAGGAACCCTTTCTGCCCCGCTTCTTGGTGTTTGGGGCATCTAAGTGGTTCCTGATAAGTAGCAGCCCGTGCTCTGAGAGGCTGCTGACTGCGTCCCAGGCCCCTCTGACCACACAGGCCACCTGGAGGGACAAGGGAGTCCACAGGAGCCTCCAGAGAGGAGGAAGGGCTCCGTCCCTCTGCCCCTCAAAGTGGCACGATTCTGTCCCCAGCTGTATCCTTGGCACCCAGAACAGTGTCTGCACGTAGTTGGCCTCAGCAAACGCTGTTGAGTAAGTGGTGGCCTCACCTCGCCGGCTATTTCTAAGGGAAAGGCTGCATTTCAGGAGTGGGGGATGGGATGCAGCACGAGGGCGTGGAAGCCATGGGCAGTGCCAATGCAAGGGGTCACGTGGGCAAGAGTGGGGTGCAGCACAAGAGTTGGGGCAGGGCACTGCCTGGCCCCAGGTGAAGCCCCGCCTCCGAACCCCAGGCCCAGCCAGTAGTGACCTGCTCCCTCTGCATGTCTGGTGACAACCGTGTGATGCTGGGAGGGGTCCCTGATATTGAGCCCTTATTCCATGTAGAGCCCTGTACTAAGTGTCACTTACATGATCTCATTCAGTCCCCACAACAATCCCGTGGGCTAGGTACTGTTATTAACGTCCCCATCTTACAGACAAGAAGACTGAGGCTCAGGGAGGTTGAATGTCGTTTTAGTGACTTTCCAAAGGTGGTTGGACAGTGCGGGTGGAGCTGAGGCTCCCACTCATGTCTCTCTGAGAGCAGAGCTTGGCCTCTGTGCTTCTCTACTACATGGCTTCCCCTAGAAGACCACCAGGCCACTGGGGTCCCTGTGGTGGCCCTGGGGAACACACAGCTGAGGGCCAACTCTGCTGGCCCCCGATTTGGAGATGGCTGAGTCAGGCCCTCAGCCGGGTCACCATGGTCAGCTTCAAGCCCCAGGACGTGTCCTTTCCACTTCTTGAATATCCTTCCCTTGGAGACCCTCCTTCCAGCGCCTACCACAGACCTGCCCAGGCCCCGCACCCCGTCTGGGACGCACGCTAGGCAGTGCTGCGCCTCTGTTCTCCCCCAGCCAAACGCCCACCTCAGCCTCGCCGGGTGCCTGACCAGCCCTTGTTCTGCCATGTTGAGCCCTCTGGGCGGGTCTCCCTCTGTGTCCCTCCGGCGGCATGGTGGCCTTGCAGTGTAATAGATGGCTCTCCAGGGCTGGAATCTGTGCTGTCGGGTGGCTCATCAGGGAAGGGAGGAACTGTTGTCCCAAAAGGCCGATGTTTCAGGAGCTGGTAGCCCTGCGGGCCTCTGTCTGTCCAGTCGCTTCACCAGGCTCCTGGGAGCAGCTTCCTTCTGAGCCTGGGTGCATTCAGCCCCTGGCCTTAAATGACAGGCCTCCCAAGCCTGCTGGGCAGGGGGGGCTCCTGGTGCCACCTTCTTTGTCCCTTGGACCTCTGGTGCCCTCTACTGGCCAGAGCAGGTTACTGGCGCTGACCCTGCGGGCCCGGGACCCAGGATCACATGCACTTGAAAGAGCAGCCCACAGGGCCGGGCCTTAACTCCTGCACAGCGCAGGGGCCGTCGCTGCTGCGCGTGTCCATCTGCCCCAGCTCCTCATCCCTCCCGTGAGGAGCTTGAGGGGCTGCGGGGTGGTCTGACCTGGCTTCCGTTAGTCTCTGAGGCTCCTATCATCACAGATTCCTCTGGAACAGACCTACGTGGCATGATTAGTGCTTTAATGTTTATATTCTTTTGCTACATGGCTTGCCACATCTTTGGGTGTCTGGTTTCAAGTCTTTGGAAGCTTGTAACGTCTCTGCTTGATTTCTGAAGCAGAACGATTTCAGTCGTCTGGATGCCAGAGTCAGCGACGGTCCTGCCAAGACACCCTGAGTGTGAAATCCGGGTGGAAGTTGGCTGGCCTGGGAGCCCCCCTCCTGTGCGCCTCCCCGAGGCAGGCGGCAGTAGCCCACCAGGTGCGTCCTTGCCGGGTGCATGGCCCTGGTAGGGTGCTGGGTGGGCGAGTTCTGTCCCCAGGGAGGCCCAGCTGCGGGCACTCACCTCACCTTCCCACCCTCACACACTACAGGAAACAAAGGTCAAGGGTGACTGGAAACTGAGCAGTAGCTCACCTGTTAGGAGGAGCTCATTCTCGGAGACCTAGAAAAGATGGTAAAATTCCATAGCCGCAGCTCTTCTTTAAGGTAAGACCTTGAGCGGAGCACTTCTAGTACTCCGACTGTGTTGTCTGGTTTGGTTCTTTTCCTTAGGTCCTTTGCATGTTGATCAAAGCTGAAGATTCTGTCCTTCTGGTCTTTCCAAGGCGTTGCATCCCTGTCTCCGGTGCGTTGAGTTAAGGAGACTCATTGTTAGTATGAACTTTCTTCTTTTCCCCTCTCCTTCTTTCCTTCCTTCCTTCCTTCCTTCCTTCCTTCCTTCCTTCCTTCCTTCCTTCCACTCATTTTTATGACATAAGAATAAAATGGCATTCAAGTCATTGCCCCCTCCCCAGCTATCCAGATAGTGAAAGCCACAGTTGCTGTCAGCTGAGAAGGATCGTTTTACCACATGAGAGCCTGCGTCCTCTGGGGAGCAGCCGGCGAGCAAGAATCCAGCGTGGGGCCAATGCAAGGTGTAGGCGGAGGTTAACCAGGTGAAAGTCAAGAGCCGCCTGTGCCTCTGACTTGCCGGCCCTGTTTCTGTCCATCTGCACTGGGATCGTATCGGCATTACCCAGCCAGTCACCACTGCGGGCCACTGGAGCTCCATCCTGCTAGGAAACAGGGAGGTGAGATCCAACCAGGTTGAAGAAACGGGGGTTTTATTCACTGACTCCCTGTCTGTTCGTTAATTGAGGCTGAGTGAGCTCCTGCAGTGAGGAAAAGTGCCTGAGACTTGGAGTCGGGCTGTGTAGCCCCAGGTAACAGTGCCCCACCTGCTACAGCTCCTCATATGCCCTGTGTCCCGGAGCTCGGTCCAGGCTTCTGGCCACGACCTTTACGGGAACTTTCTGCTCTGTGTGCCAGATGTCAAGCCCCTTTAATGACAGCCCTGCCCCGACCCCACCGGCCTGTGTGAGGTTGGAACCTGCTGAACTTTTTCCGTTCCCCTTCCCCCGCCCAAGGGTTGGCCCTGCCGTTTGTTCTCTCTCCAGCGATGGCTGGGTCCAGGACCACGTATTGTTACTTTCTGGATTCTAACTTGTGCCTGAACTCTCATAGCAGCTTCAAAGGATGTGAGAGAAGTTAAATAAAAATTTAGTTCAAATTATTTTGCTGTGTTAAAAATGGATGAGTTTCAATGTTAAGGGCTCCTATCTCGTTACAGTAATCAAAACTGTGTGATATTGGCGGAGGGATGGACACAGGTCAGTGGAACAAAATGGAAGGTCCAGAAATAGATCCGCACAACTGTGCCCAGCTAATGCCTGGCAGCGGGGCAAGAGCAGGCAGAAGGAGGAAGGGGAGCCTTTCAACAAGTGGTGTTGGAGCAACTGGACGTCTGTGGGCAAAAACACAAACCTCAGCCTAAACCTCACACGTTATACAAACATTAACTCAAAATGGATCTTAAAATGTGAAACCATTAAACTTTTAGGGGAAAAAACCCATGAGAGAACATATTTTGGAGTCAGGGCTAGGAGGACAGTTAGTTGCTTGACTTGACACCAAAGTCACAATCCATAAAAAGGTACAGTCCCAAAGTGGATAAATTGGACCACAACAGAACTAAAAATTCTTGCTCTGCGAAAGATTCTGTTAGGAGGGTGAAGAGAAAAGCTCCACACCAGGAGGACATATTTGCAGATCACATATCCAGCAAAGGATTGGTATTTAGAACATACA
This sequence comes from Lemur catta, assembly GCF_020740605.2. Taxonomy (NCBI): domain Eukaryota; kingdom Metazoa; phylum Chordata; class Mammalia; order Primates; family Lemuridae; genus Lemur; species Lemur catta. Next base: position 3,159,823 of record NC_059135.1, read on the forward strand.
AAGAACTCTTAAAACTCAATAGTAAAAAAATCGAAACAATCCAATTAGAAAATGGGCTGAGGACATGAACAGATCTTGCACCAAAGAGGATACACAGATGGCAAATAAGCTCATGAAAAAGACATTCAACATCTTTAGCCATTAGGCAAATGCAAACTAAAGCCAAAATGAGCTATCATTATATACCTAAAAAACGGGTAAAACAAAAAATAGTCATAACACCAAATATTGGCGAGGATGTAGAGAAACTGGATCACTTATACATTGCTGATAAAAATGTAGAATGGTACAGCTCCTTTGGAAAAGAGTATGGCAGTTTTTTTTATAAAACTAAACATGCCCTTACCAAATGACCCAACAATTGCATTGGTGTTTATTCCAGAAATTCAAAAACTTGGTGTTCACACGGAAACGTGTATACAAATGTTCACAGAAGCTTTATTTAAATTAGCCCCAAACTAGAAACAAAGGTCCTTCAGTGGGTGAATGGTTAAACAAAATTCGGCACATCTGTATCTTGAAATACTACTCAGCAGTGAAAAGGAGCAAAGAGCTGACCCATGCCACAACAGGGGTGACTCCCAAGGATATTATGCTGAGTGAAAAACATCAGTCACAAAAGGTCACATATTGCATGATTCCATTCGTACAGCATTCTTGGAGTGAAAAATTTGTAGAGATGGAGAACAGATCGGTGGTTGCCAGGGGTTAGGGATGGGGAAAGAGGGAGGTGGCTGTGGCCATGAGAGAGTAGCGTGAGCATCCTTGCTGTGGGCTGCTCTATGTCTTGACTCTGGCAGTGGTCACATGAATCTGCACTTGTGATAAAATTGCACAGAACTAAACACACACACACACCTGCATATGAACACACGAGCACACAAGCTTATGTAAAACTGGTGAAGTCTGAACAAGGTCCATGGATTGTATCAAGATCAATTTCTAGACTGTGATATTGCACTTTAGTTATGCAGAGGTCACCATTGAGGGAAATTAGTTAAAGAGTATATTGGGTCTATTATTGCTTACAACCGCAGCTGAAAACCATGCAAATATTTTTCAGCAGGTGGCTAGGTAAACAAATTGTGGTATATTCGTACGACGGAATACTACTCTGCAATAAAAACAGAAAACTGAAGATGCACAGAGCAACACGACTGAATCTCACAGACGTCATCCCGAGTGAAGCCAGACACAGAGCACGTGGAACGTGGCTGCATTTGCATGGAACGCTAGAGGAGACAAATCTAATCTGCAGTTTAGACAAGTAGTTGTGTGAAGCTAGGGCTGCAGAGTGGCGAAGGGCACAGGGGGTCACAGACTTCGTGGGTGATGGAGATGCTGTGTCTTCACTGAGGTGGTGGGTGCGTGTTTTGGTGCATTTGCTGAAACTCATGGAAATGCATACTTAACGTGCACAGGTGTACACGTTTGTCAAAATTCAACGAGCTGCACGTTTCAAATGAATGTGTTTTGGGGTACATAAATTATATCCAATTAGAAAGAATAGGTTCTCCTAAGTCCATGCGGAAGGTTTTTGGCCCGCTTGCTAGAGTGGTGACAAATGTCAATTTCAGAGCATAGTTTCCCATGTGCCGTTGACGACTGGATGAGATCTATCTGTTCAAGTATTTCTCAGCATTTTTAAGATAATTTAACTCATCCCAGCTGGGCCCTAACAATCCTGTCCACTGTTACTCATATGATTAATCGTCTGTTTAAAAGTGTCCCTGGGGAAGAGACTTTTGGCACGGAGTTACGTGCATCAGGTTTTTGCGGGCAGCCCCCGGTCTTGTTCACCTCTCAGCTGAAGCGGATTCCTTTGGAATGAAATCACGATGTAATTTAGACAATTTTTACCAAAGAGTAGCTTGCTGTGGCGGCTATGGTGGTGCACCGCTTGGCTCTTTCTTCAAGAAAGAACTTATGGGAAAGCTGGAGCAGTGAGTTGGCCGCCAGCCACCAGCCTTGGCACCTCCCGGAGCCGTGCAGTGTGCGAGTGAGGCCCCTCTCTGTCCCCAGCTCCAGACAGGCACTGGGCACAGCAGGATCAGAGCCTGGCCCTTCCTGCAGGTGCAGCACTGCCCGGGCCTGGTGCTGCCTTCTCAGCATGGCATCGCAGGCTCAGCCTCTCCTGCAGGTCTTCCTCCTGGAGGGTCAGACGCACCTACCTCCCCGTCTTAGGCTTTCTCCTCCTCCACCTGCTCCCTCTCCTCCTCCTCTCACCTGCACTGCCCGCGACAGTCTCTCTCTCGCACGTTCACCTGCCTCTGTCATGGCCTGTGCTTCCCGGAAGACCAGAAGTCACTGGTGACACTTGCACCCCCTTTCTCAGCCAGGGTCCACCCAGACAACAGAATTGGTGCTTGGCCCAGTAGTCCCCACTTACCTGCAGTTTTGCTTTTTGGGGTTTCAGTTACCCATAGTCAACTGTGGTCTGAAAATAATACATGGAAAAGTCCAGAAACAAACGATTTATAAGTTTTAAATTGCACGCCGTTTTGAGTAGTGTGATGAAATCTCACACCATCCCGCTCCGTCCCACCTGGGACGTGAATCATCCCTTTGCCCAGTGCATCCACGCTGTCCACACCACCCGGCTGCCACTCAGCAGCTGTCTCTGTTATTGGACGGACCCTGAGGGTTTCGTGGTGCTTGTGTTCAAGTTTCCCTTATTTTGCTGAATAAGGGCCCCAAAGCACAAGAGTAGCAATGCCAGCTTATTGTCATTGTTCTATTTGGTTATCGGTTATTGTTAATCGCTTACTGTGCCTAATTTATAAATTAAACTCCATCATTGGTATGTACGTATAGGAAAATACACAGTATATAAAGGGTTTGGTGCTGTGTGTGCTTCTAGGCATCCACTGGGGTCTTGGAAGGGGGGACTAGTATATTTCAAATAGAGGACACAGTGGAGAGAAGTGTTTGCACAGGTGGCGTCCGCAGGTAAGAAGCTAAATGTGGAATGATAAGGCAATCGACACAGCAGCAAGAACAGGGGTCCCCGTCCCCTGAGGGAGGAGGGGTGTTGTGGAGCCTGGGTCTGGGGCTGCTGGGAGGAAGCTGGAGTCATCTCAGCATGTCTGGGGGGAGCTGGAACCCAGAGGGACAGACCGTTTGGGGGGAGCTGGAGCCATGGGGGAGATGCAGCCACTGCATCACATGCCACTTGAGATGAGAGAGAGAGAGAGACCCTGACTTCCCCCCACCGGCTGTCCCCTCCATCAATGTCTAACCCACTGAGAGGCCAGGAGACAATGTGTCCTGGGAACTGGACTTCCCCTTGGTGCAGAGCAGAGGAGGGAAAGGTCAGGGTGTGAATCTAAAAGAAAAGAGGTAAATGACCAGGACACTTTCCAAAACCTCATCCTCAATAATTTACTAAAAACCTCATTAGGATTCTACACAGAAGGGTGGAGACAGAGATGGGTAGATGGATTGATATGTGATACAGCAAGTGCAGTGAGATACTAACGGCAGAGTATGTTAATAGATGGTGGAGATCTAGGTATAATATTTATTGTAAGATTCTTACAACTTTGCTGTGTGTTTGAACATTTTCATAATGAAATATTGTTAAAAAACCCTCTTTAAGTATAATTTTCATCTTTCAGTAGAATGAGGCAGACAGGTTTCTGGCAGAACCGTTTTGCGCTGGAGCATGGTTGCAGAGCCTTTTCTTTGTCTTTCCTGAGAAAACAGTGAGGGGTGGTGGAGCCCCCAGGCTCTGCAGCATTCAATGGTCTGTCTTCCGTCTTGGTGGGACCAGAGGTTGCATGCTCATGGGCAGGCGTCAGGCCAGGACATGCTATGTGTGGCTCACCTGTGGTTTCACAACTTTTGAGTTAGCTACTCACATTTAAAAATCTGAAAAATTCTCCTAAAAATATAAACATCCAGCTTTTCTTTGAAAACAGAAGATGGGACGGCACTGGGCCTGCATCTCTCTGTAGCACCAGTGGAGTAGAGCTGAGCCAGCCAATCGCACCTGCTCCAGTTTGCCAGTCTCCACCGCTCCCTGCTGTCTCTCACCCGGCCGACTTTCCTCATTTAGATTTCCTGTCTGGTTCCTGAAAACATTTCAGTGTACGACTCTAGATTCATTAGAACACTTCTATTTATCATGAGCACTACAACTGCACCTTTAGAGCTATGTTTGTTAAACTGAGTTAATCCATGAGCCCCCTTTTGTGACTTGCCATATCCATGTGCCAACATTATTTGCCTAAAACTGTAAAATGAATTCTTTTAGAGTAAAGGCCAATTGTGTATATTTCGTGAGTAGTTATGCCCATAAAACCAAGGGTTTGGTGCACTCAATAGGTTTTATTTTAACTAATAAAAAATAAAACACACTGGTGGCTAAATCCTCAGAGATCATCTTGTGCATGCTAGTGACGTGTGCACCTCCTCTCAGGCAATGCTGATTTGATTGTGCTAAGGCAGAATGTCAGAGAGACTGACGTTGCCTCATGAATTTGGCCCTCCCTCTCCTCCGTGTGCCTTGCCTGAGTTATGTTAACAATCCCAGTCTGTTTATTCTTCGGCTGAGCCAGGCTGCCTCTTGCGTGAGCCAGTGAGACCCACAGCGTGCAGAGTGGCCCCCACCTCTCCAAGAGCCTGGGTCTTGCCCTTCCTGAGCCCTGGTTCTTCTGTGCCTCCTTGGATTCAGCGCATCTTCAGTTTGTGAAGTTTGCTCAGGTTCATTTCTGTTATCTGTACACAGAAGCCTTTAACCAGTTCGAACTGTATGTCATTCATTATGGATGGGGTGTGTGGTGTGAGGTAGGGACATGGCTGGAGGGATGGACAGGGCTGGGGTGGGAGGGTCTTCTATGCCCACTAAGATCTGATGGTCAGTGTCATCGACTACTAATGATTGTCCCTCTCAATTAACCTAATAACTTGCAGGAATCATTATGTTATTCCAACACAGATGGAAATAGGAGTAACAACAACAGCAGCAACAATAACAATACCACCCATATTTACCAAGCACTTACCATGAGCCTGGCACTCATGTTATCTAATTTCATGGTCACGAGAACACTGTGAGGGAGCTGCTATGAGTCTGGCTATTCTACAGATGAGAAAAGTGACATTCAGAGAGGTTGAGTTACATGAGTAATGCCCCACAGCTGGTAAGTGAGGGAGTCAGTGCTCAAATCCAGGTCCCCTGGACGCCCGTGTCCACACTCTCAACGACTTGCTATTTGCAGGCATTTGCTGCTGAGTCATTTCCTGTTCTTTTGGTGAGTTAATCCCAGTCCCTTCCACCTTCATTTATAGGTCAGTGGCTTTGTTGTTCTTGGATTTCCCTCTGGGTTCTCCACCTTTGCTCTAATATGGCATCCTGAATTGGGCACAGTGTTGTGAAAAGGGCACAAAAATCGACCTGCCCAGTGTGGCCAATTTTGCCTCCCACAATGATGCTGTGTGTTCTCCTTCCTAACTAGGCGGGAACCAGAAGTCACACAAGCAGCTTCCACCCTTTAGAGGAATGAATTCCTCTCCATTCCAGCCAACACCACAGAATACTCTGGAAAGAAGACGAGAGGTTGTTGTTCTGATGTTACTAAGCCCTCGTTTTCTCTGGCTTAGTAATGCCCACTGAATCTTAGAGCTGGAAGGGCCCTGTGCCTGGTGTGGTCTCCAAACCCCTCCTAGAACAAGCAGGAGGTTGGGCTGGCTATGCTGTCCTCCGGGGGAGGCAGCTCCAGCTTACGCTCCCCCCAGCAGATGGCCCCCAGTGAACCACGTCTCCTGATTTTCACGCCCTGTGTAATGCCCTCCCGTGCTGAATCTGGCCCTCTGACTCCTTCGAACCAACTGAATGTGGCAGAAGTGATGGCAGTGATGGATCTATGCCTTAAAGTCTGGTAGCTGACACTTTTTCACTTTGGGGAGGAGTAAGCTGCCACATCTGAAGTCCAGCTGGGCTTACCAAGTGGGGAGGGAGAAGCCCTGAGAGTGTGTGGAGAGAGAACAAAGCTCGGCTCTCTTAGTGTCTCGGTTGAGCCCGGTGTTCTAGCTGTCCCACCAAAGGGCCAAATGTGTGAGCGAGCCCTCCCGGGTGTTCCAGCCCAGGGGAGGGCCCAGGTGACTGCATCCCAAGCAACAGCCGTGGAGCAGGATAACCACTCAGCTGAACCTGGCCAACCCAAAGAATCATGACATAGTAGAATGGTGGTTGTTTTGTGCCACCAAATCTTGAAATGGTCTGCACATAGCAATAGATAACCAGTACAGTGAGAGAGAAGCTGGTGACATGTTGGCCACTGTGACTTGGGGGTTTGTTTGTTAGAACAGTTAGTGTTTACTTACCTAATATAATAGATAACTAGTGGATTAGACCAGTCAAGAGATAGCCTGGAACTCAGGCAAAGGCACAAGGACCGGGAGGGTGTGCAGACGTGATGGTGCCATCCTCATTTCCTGTTTGATCAGACGGGGACAGTGAGAGAAGAGGAGAAATGACATTGACTTTGAGAGTCCCAGTCTGTGACTGTGAGGGGGGTCACGGTTCCTAGTGGGGTCTGGAGATCCAGGAGCAGAAGCAGATGTGCTTGCGGAAAGAAACAAAGGAAAGAGGGCATTTGAGTTTCAGACTTAAGCTGCTGCTGGGATTTCAATAGGATAATAACCGTCAGGCAGAGTGAACTTGATTTTGCTGCTCAGATAAGAGGCCAAGGCTGGCAATGAGTGGGGAAATGAGAGCTGACTCCATGGGAGAATGACACCCATGGAGAGGGTGGAGGGAAAGGGAGAGTCAGGCTGAGGGATAATCATAGACAATGCCTCCATGGAGTGGCCAGAGAACCAGCAGTCAGGGAAGGAGATTAAAGAAGAGCTGGGACAAAGAGATGGTCCTCCAGAGCCTCGAGTCAGGGAGTTTCAATCAGTGGGTAGTTGGTATCAAAGCCTGTGGCAGTGCTAAGGGAGTCTAAGAGCAGGAGCCAACTTTAGCTGGAGGCAATGGTGAACAAAGAGCATTTGATCTTCATCCACTCTTCTGTCTGTCCATCCCTTTATTTGTCCATCCATCCATCCATCCATCCACCCATCCATCTTCACCCAACCATCTGTCCATCCCTTCATTTGTCCATCCATCTGTCCATCCATCCATCCATCCATCCATCCATCCATCCAACAAACTCTTGTTAGGGTCTGCCATGGACCAGGCAGAGGATCATGGTGGGGAACAAAACAGACGTGGTCCTAGCTTTTGTTGGGAACCCTTAGTGGCTCCCCTCAAACCTGGGCTGCTCAGATTTCATGCTAAGTTCTCTCCTGCACATGAAAAGGCAGCAGTAAAAGTAATGGCCACCATTTGTCCAGCACTTGCGTGGGGCCAGCCTCTGTTCCCTGTGTGACATGTACTTAATCCTCTTAGCAGCAACATGAGGCAGGAACTGTTTGGATGTGAGGCGACTGAGAGTTGAGAGGTGCTGAGGCCAAGAGAGGAGGAACGTCTGGTCAGAGCTGAGGCGGCCTTGGGAGCCACACTCAGGTTATCTGTCTCCTAAGCTGACGGCCACCCACCGATGTTCCTGCAGGTTGTTTAGCCCATCACCAGGACCTCCCCACTTCCGCCGCTGCTGGGGGTGAGGGCTCCCTTGTCCTGAGCTTGTCCTTGATTTCTCACAGAGGCAACGCTATGGATTATTTCGAGGAAAACTGGAAAAGTGAAAATGGTAGTACGTTTCAGATACATTACTGCAGAAGGCGACATCTATGGGTTAACTTTATGACCAGTGAACATAGTTTCTATGGGAAAATGCATTTCAAACTCCAAACAACTGACTTGGAAACATAGTCCTGGAACTCAGCCTGCATCTAAATCAAAGACTGTCTGTGAATGTAAAATTGTTTAGTTTGAATGTGGACCTAACTGGACTTTCCTTTTCTCACTCTTGTTCTTTCTCTCACTCACTTTTTTCTTTTCATTGTGCTGTGCAAAGATCCCAGGTTTCCTGTGTTAGCCAGTTGGCAAAAACCCCATTGTACCCTCGCCAAGCATTTTTGTAAATACCCCCTAGAGAGTAATTTCATCACCACGGAAAATGTAATTCTGTTTTCCTAAGTGACGGATGTGTTTATCCAGGGACTCCAATGGGCTCCAGCGCCTCGGCCAGATGGCTCCAGGTGTACTCAGTGTAACATGAGGAGCTGAACCCGGAGGCCTCTCAGAGCCATGTGACTTGCAGTGAGAACTGGTGTGGACAGACGTGTGGCTGCATGTTCTGCACATGCTGGGCCATACACACAGTACACATGCTTCTTCTGCTCCTCAGACACCTTAGATTGCATTTAAGGCGGGGGAGAGCTTGCTGCTGTGGACCTGTGGCTGGGCCCTCCCAGCAGATGTGAGTCACGCCTATTTTTAGCATCGCACTCACCCAGGTGGGCCTGGCTCCACCTAACTGCTCTCCCAATCCTGTGTCTGTTTCCTATGTCGAATGGCCAGACCAACTGGGACCTGTCGGCAGTTGTCAGCCAATACTTCTGCACACGTGACTCTTAGTGAGGCTGGCAACAAAGAGAAGGGAAATTAGCCATTTTTGGAGCTGGTGACGTGAGAGTGACATTTACTGGATGGCTCTATGGACTCTGCAAGCCACCGCCTGGAGCAGGGATGGCTGATGGCAGCACAGTTGCCACCACCCCCAACTCATTCTACAGGGACGGATGAGACTGACTGGTCCCGACGCTCGCTGTCCCTGTGCGTGGACACACAGGGTCAGAAAAAGTGCTGGGGCCAATTGGCCACGTCCGTCTCTGAGGTGTGGGGAGGAAATACTGGTGGCTGTGCCCTGCTATTTGCCGCCCTGTGCTGTGATTTACGTACTGTGTAGAACTGAGTTACGTCTGCTCTGCTGGCACCAACTTATTAGTGTGGATGGAGCATGTCTACTCGGGGTTCCTGAGAAGTGGACAGAGACAAGGATTTGAGTTCCAGTTCATTTGGGAGGCGATTCCAGGAGGGGCTGGCAGTGGGGCAGTGACACAGGGTGTGTGAACACCTGAGGCAGGTGACCACTGTGGCTCCTGGGGCTCAGTCTCACCAGAGACCTCCTGGGACTGCGTGGAACATGTTCCAGAGTTGTCCCCGGCAAGGGGTGAGGCAGTGGGCATGGATTCCCATCTCAGCCTCCCCACGGGCTGTCGGCACCCGGCACTTTTGTCCTGCCTGTGTGGGGGCTGTGCCAGTTCTTGTGTCCTCCTCAGGCTGACAGCTGCAGGGTGTGTGGTGGGCAGTGAGGGAGAGGCAGTGCTGGGGTCTGGGCAGGGCGTGACAGTGTCTGCTGTCGAGGACCAGTGGGGACAGCATCATGAAGTGGAAAGAGCACCTGTCCTGGGTCTGGACTTTTTGGGTTCCCACCCTGCCTCGCTGTGTCGCCCTGGACAAATCACTGCACTTCTCTGGCGGCCGCAGTTCCTGCCCTGTTACCTCCAGGGCTTGCTGCGAGAATGAAATGAGGTCATGTCTGTGAAGACGCTGTGTTAATTTTAGAGATCTCTGTAAAAGTCTGTGTGAAATAAATTTTGGCTGCCTGCCTCCCTTCCTTATAGTCCTACCCATGTGACCCCAGAGAAATGCTAATTGGGGTGCCTGACCCTGCCCCTACATGGGTGGGCCAATGGAGTGCTCCCTCCCCCTGCTACAGTGATTGGCTCAGGAGGGGCACATGACCCATGCAGGGCCAATCAGAGTCTTCCTTGGGATTGACATGTGGGCCCTGGGCGGCCGCTGGTCCCTATGGCCGGAGGCTGTGAGTGTGGGGTTGCTGGCGGCCACTGTGCTGTGTAGGGGAGGGCCTGACTGACTGGCGGATGAATCGGAGAGCCAGGCAGAGCCGAGTGGGGTGAGGGACAGAGAAGAACCCTGACAACCTTTATTGGATCCCTGGGTCCAGCTCTCACTGAAACTGGTGCCTGAACTGTCCTGTTGGGTGAGTCTTTTTGCTTTAGTCTGTTGGACCTGGGGCTTCTGTGATTTGTAGCGGGAACTCCATTAACTTAGGATGGAGACATTTGGAGTGACAATAAGCCTCTTGGACAGGTGCTGAGTTACATTTGCTACCACGAAAGGATTTCAAAGCAGCCACTGCTGGGCCTGGGTCCGGTGTTGGATGGGGAGGAGTCCCACATTAGCCGAACTTGCCCCAGGCGCGGTCTGGATGCCTTTGCAACTTACCTGCTGGGGTTCCCCCGCCCACTCCCTTCCCCACCCCATCCACCGAACTCTTGCCCTGCCCTTGGACACTTCCCTCAAGGCCCCTCCAGGTCTCCTCTCCCTGCAGGGCCTCAGGGCTACTCAGGCTTGCTGGTGTCTGCTACTAGCTCCCAGGCCCAGAGAGGAAACACACCTGCTGCAGACTTAACAGGCGCCTCTCCCTGGGGACGCACCCCCAGCTTCGAGGTGAAATCTGGTATTCTCACCTTTCCCTCCCCAGTAACCCTGCTGGGGAGGACAGTGAATGAGAAGCCAGGCGTCAGGGGTCTGGGTTTGGTGGGGTGGGTGAAACCACTGCAGTGTCTTGGCATTCATCGCTAAGGTTCATGCAACATTTGCTCTCTGTTACACAACGTATCACCATTTTATTGATCATTAAGTATTTTCAATGACTTGAATCTGCCACCCCAGCTTTGAGTTGAGCAGCATTCCAGGGCGATGGGCCAGGTTTAGCCTGTGATCCTCGTCCCTGGTGGTCCCACTGGGGTATAAGGACCCCCTCAAAGGGTTGAGAAGTTGGGGGTCCGGCTCCTAAATCCCACAGACACCACCCGCCTCGTGCTGCGTCCGCCTCCCACTCCCCAGCCTGGGGCTTTCTCTTCTCACCGCCGCCACCTGCTGTGGCCTCCTTTCCGTCCCTGTCAGAGAACACACGCTCTTCCTGGGGCTGCATCAGGCCCCAGCTCCTCCCCAACCGTCCAGGTTTTCCCAACAAGCCCTTACCCTGGTTCCCCCCAATCCCCTGTCACAGCACTGAGGGGTGGCCTGGCTCCTTTGGGGCCAAAGTCCCTGGGGTTGGGGGTGGGAGGATGCAAGGTGCTGGGCGCGTCTCTGTCCGGCAGCACAGAGCAGCTTGCCTGGGGCATAGCAGGTGCTCAGTAAGTCGGGCTGAGCGACCACCCTGCAGGGCCACTTTCCTGTCTCCGTGTGGGCCTGGTTTTCCTGTGTGACCCCAAGAGGAGGCAGTTTGGAAAGGCTCAGCGATGCAGGGGAGGGGCTGCAGGGGGGTGAACCTGCCCGAGAGGCCAGGGGGAAGCAGGGCCGCTGGGGGGAAGGCGGAACGTGCCCCGCTTGGCACATTAACTCTCTGGGAAGGGGCGGGGGTGGCGCAGTCCAAGAGCCTTAAGTGCACTAAGTGTTTGCAGAGATGTTTCCCAGATGTTTTTAATTTTCACAGGGGACTGAAGAGGAAATGGGCCTCAGCTGCAGCAGGAAGGGTCTTGCATTTAAAGAGTGGGGGGGATGCTCCGGAGGCAGATGCTGGACAGGTCCCCAGATGCAAAGGTGCATCTTTGGGGCTGTGCGGTGGGGGCTCTGGGGAGAGGGTTCGGGCCCTCAGACCCGGCTGACGTCAGAGCTCACAGGGCAGGTGGTGGAGAGGAGCCGGGTGCCTCATCGTCCAGGGCAAGAAGGTCAGGCACGTCCGCCCGCTTCCTCCTCGCGTGCCTCTGCCCCCAGACCCGCCGTGGGGTTTGAAGGGGGGATGATGTCAGGACACGCGTGTGGGCAGAGTTTTGGCCGGTCCCTTTCTTGGTTATGGAGGCTTGTGTGTGCCCACGGCAGCCTCCAGTGCACACATGTGCCTCGTGCTGTCGGTCCCACTGCTGTGCTGTCACTGCACAGCTAGGGTGGACAGAGAGCCAACTGAGGATGGGGGCAGGGCATGTGGGGGTGTTGAGGATGTGCTCGGCTCCTGCCTCCTTCCAGCTTGCCGTCTCATCGTGGGTCAGGAGCCGACGAGCCCAGGGCAGGGCTGGGTGGCAGGAGGAGGGTGACACTTCAGCCTGCCAGGGGTTAGCCCTGCACCTGCCGGGGACTCGGGTGTCTTCCGTAGTCACGCCGTAAGGCTACACTCGTCCCGTGTGCCAGCGGGAGCTAAGTGCTCCACACACGTGCGCATTTAACACTCTCGACAGCTCAGTGAGCTAAACATGAACATAGACACAAATTCGCCCAACCGATCCTTTTCTTTTTAAAAGTTTTTATTGAGATAAAATATACATATAATTTACTAACATCTTTACCAAAAAAATATTAGTCTAGTCAAAGCAAATATAAATTTTTGTTTTTGAGACAGGCTCTTGCTCTGTCACCCAGGCTGGAGTGCAATGGCACAATTGTACCTCACTGTAGCCTCAAACTCCTGGGCTCAAGCCGTCCTCCCACCCCAGCCTCCCAGTAGCTGGGACTACGGGTGTGAGCCACCACACCTGGCCCCAACTGACTTTTGGCAAAAGCGCAAAAGCAATCTGATGCAGGAAGGGCCACCTTTGCAACAACTGGCCCTGGAGCAATTGGACATCCACAGGCAAATAAAAAAGAACGTCAACCTAAACCTCATGGCTTATACATTGAACTCAAAATGGATTGTGAACTTAAATGGAAAACATAAAACCAGGAGACTCTTAGAAAAAGCACAGGAGAGCATCTTAGGGAACCAGGACTAGGTGAAGAGTTCTTGGACTTGGAACGAAAAGCATGACCCATAAAAGGGACGAGTGATACACTGGACTTCATCCAAATTAATAGCTTTTGCTCTGTGCAATGCCCTGTTTAAAGGACGGACAGTCAAGCTTCGGAGAAGAGGAAACACTTGCCAATGACATGTGCAACAGAGGACTAGCATCCGGGGCACACACGGAGCTCTCCATGCAGAATGTTGGTGGAGCACTCACCCAGAGGGCTGGCCTGTCCAGCACTGCTGCCCACTAGAACTTTCTGCAATGAGGGAAAGGTTTGGAGCACTGTCCACTATGGACTGGCCTGAGGGTCACACCCGGCCCTGGCTGGCCCCTCACAGTGCCTCTTGCTGCCCTGAAGCCTGGGGCTGAGACGCAGGGTGGGGAGTTCAGTGGTCATCGGGCCAGGCGTGGCAGCCTCCAGTGCACACACGTGCCTCGTGCTGTCGGTCCCACTGCTGTGCTGTCACTGCATAGCTGGGGTGGACAGAGAACCAACTGAGGATGGGGGCAGGGCGTGTGGGGGTGTTGAGGATGTGCTCGGCTCCTGCCTCCTTCCAGCTTGCCGTCTCGTCGTGGGTCAGCCGACGTCTTCCTCACCACCTCTGCCGGGAGGAGGAGCAGGGCTCGCTGCCTGGCAGCACCTGACCCCTGGTTGGCACCGGATCCTGGACACCTCCCTGAGCCTGCTCAGTGGCCGGGTTTATGCTTTTCCCCAGCAACAAAATGTTTTTAAGCACAAAGGTCTGGATGATACAGGTGGTGTGAGAACTGCCTGAGTTTGTTGCACTCTGGGATTTAAAAAATATACGACATTATCCGCTGGAGATCGGAACTCAGATGGCCACTGTCATGTCACATCCTCACACCATCCACGGCCATCGCTCCTCACGGCCCCCCCCCCAGCCTGCCTTTGCTCCAGATGGTTCTTCTCAACACGGCAGCCAGGACTGACCTGCTGGACCAGGGTCGGCCCTGTCCTTCCTCTGCTGGTGAGCCCGAGGCCTCTCCTCACTCAGAGCGATGGCCAGGCCTTCGAGGGCCTCTGTGGCCTGGCTCCACTTCCCGACCTCACTTCCAGAACTTTCCAAGTCCTTGCTGTGGTCCGGCCTTCCAGACCTGGGTCACTCCCTCTGAAATCCCATCCCTCCTCTCACACTTCCTCTGCCCCTCCTGCTTTGCTGTGACCTAGTTCTTGTTGCTCTAACGCAGCCACAGCAAGCTGTCACTTATTCATCTGCCTCCTCTCCAGAGTGGAATCTGCCCGAGGACAGGGGTCTGGGCCTGTGTCCTCGGCTCCCAGGACAGGTAACTGAGCAGCGCCTGACACGTAGAAGGTTCTTAACACAGGCTTGGTGAACAAGTGACCAAACTGAGTGCCGTGCACGCGACGTGATACAGTCACTTTTGGCCTGAGAAGAATCCACTTGACCAGCATCGAAAGAAGGCAGGACGGTGCGTTCCACTGGCCTGAGCGCTCTGGCAGCATCTGGCGCTGTGACAAAGTGACACACCAGACTGGCAGTGTTTGGTGCTGCTCTGGAAACAGCGGCAGCAGCAGAGAAATGGACGGAGGTGATCGGTATGGCTTTCCAGCAAGTGGGAAGTCCCTGGGAGCGGGTTCCTTCCCAGCCGGCCTCCCAACACAGCCATGGAGCCCGAAGTCCCTGCGCCCCGTGGGACAGCTCGGCGTGGCTTCTGCCAAACCGGAAACACTTGGGTTTCCTGAAAACGCTTTTCTTATCTTTGACAAAGTGCTAACTTAGAGGATCGTGACGTGGACACTGGGAGGTTGGAGGGGTGTCCAGGATCCCACGCAGCCCCGGCACCGGGGGCTTCCTCCAGGGCACAGGTGTAGCTGCGGGGTCTGAGGGAGGAGGGAGGGGACCCGGGCTGTCCTGGGAGGGGAAGAGCCTGACCCCGGCCCCCCGCTCCTGCCGCAGATCACACTGCCCTCGCCCTGTTACGGTGGGAAGAAAATAACAAGAAACAGTTGAAAAAATAAAACTTCACTCTCAAAAATGTGCCCCAGACATATGTTTTTCCACTTCTTTTTTATTAAGGAGATCAATCTCCTCCTCTTGGCATTCTGAGGGGAATTTTATTTTTCTTCTTTTCTGGGTGTTCTCTTCCAGCTTGGTGAAAAAATCTGCTCAGATCAGGAAATATTAAGGGACTAGAAGGACCACTTTTGCCCAGAACTTTCCAGATGTGGAGGAGGGGCCAGTCTCCTGGCCGGGCCTCGCTGTCGTCCCGGGATGAGTCCTGAGCGGTGACTCCAGCCTGCTGCACACGCGGCCCACGGGTCCCAGCCGCCCCCTGCTGCACGGGTCCTTTGGCGAGAGATGGGCTGTCATCGCCACACCCAAGCCGGGGCGTCTGAGCCTCCCTCTGCGCTGGGACTCCGGTGTCACCAGGGACTGCCGGGCTGCTGGTCATTGATGAAGCCGTGGTCTGCCCTGAGCACTGCACCCGGCTTCCCTCCCCGTGTTCCCAGGAAGCCCCTCCCACGGGCAGGCCTGAAACCAAATACTGTAGTGAAATGGCCCCTCTGCCAGCCCACACTGAACCGTGTCCTCACTCTGTCTTGGGGATCCTTCCTGGAAGGTAGTGTCCCAGCTGCCTCCTTGAGGAAAGGACACCCTGAAAGTCACAGCCTTCTGTCTCCTGCCCCTGGGTTATGTGGGGTCCCCCTGCCTCTCTCGGGTCTCCCCATAGGCCCAGCCTGCTGTCCCCGGGGTCCTGCCCAGTCTTGACCCCTCCCCAGCTTCATCGCCTGGCCAGGCAAAGTGCGTGGGACAGTGGGAGGGGCCGCCCTTGCGGGGAGGGGAGGCGTGTCTCGGGGCGCCTGCCTCTGCTGGGCCTGGCAGAGCTCAGGGGAGGCCGCAGCTCTGGGGGGACAGGGGGCTTCACCTGTTCTGTTCGCAGCGCCATCCTCAGGGCAGAGAGCAGCTCGGGACTCATGGAATGAGCAGGTTACACAACTAATGTCCAGCTCTTCTCGTTCCAAAGTAAGTCTTCCCTGAGAGAAAGATTCTTGGGTTAAAGAAAAACCTTTGCAGCCTGCAGACGGCTCAGATCTGGGCGCTACTTCCCGCCTGTCCTTGGATGCCAGTCCTGCCTCTGGACCTGTCCGTCTTCAGTTGCCTCATTGGCGAAGGCAGGCGCCAGCGCCGGAGCCAACAGTGTTGCAGGGAGGCGCCGGCGGTGCCCGGGAAGCCGCCTGGTGGGCCGGGGTTGTGCTCTTCGCTGGGGAAGCCCAGCCGGGGCTTTATCACAACCGCAGCTTCCTCGAATGTCATCCTTGTGTCACCCAGGCCACTGCCATTTCCTTTTCTTTGGGAGACGCTTACTTCTTGGTGAGGAAGACGGTGCACACAGGCCCCCAATAGAGCCGGGGCACAGTGTCTCTGCGGGAGCATCTGGGGGGTCTGCAGAGCCCACCGAGGCAGGGGGAGGGCGAGCAGAGCTGGAGCAGTGCAGAGCAAGGGCGGGTGAGCCGCCCCCAGGGCGAGATGCAACAGCTGCGCAGGCTGCGGGTCCCTGACGTGGAAGCGTCTCTTGTCCTCGCTGGCGGTTGGCCTTGCCCCACGCTGTTCCCGTTTCAAAGGCTCTGTGTCTCCTCTGCAATAGTTAATACACCAAAGTGTCGTGAAAAAGTCTTTGGACTTTGCTACAGTTAGTAACAGATGCATTTGGATTTATTTTTCTTGCTTGAAAAAATAAAGCCTATTCATCCAAACCATAATATAGCATTGTCTTAATAGTAAGCGCTCGGAGGCTGCTTTTGATTACAGCGGTTTTGGTTTTTCCTAATTAGTCTGCTCCAAATATTTAACTTTATATTTTGCCCTGGTGTGATGAGGGCTGCTATGGTGGTCTGAATATTTGTGTCCACACCAAATTCACACGTTGAAATCCTCACCCCCACGGCGGTGGTACCGGGGCTGGGACTTGTGGGAGGTGATTGGGTCACGAGGGAGAACCCTCGGGATTGGGAACCAAGCCCTCGTAAAACGTGCCCAGGGGAGCTCTCTCGTCCCTTCCGCCACCTGAGGACACCGTGAGCAGGTGGCGTCTGTGAAGCAGACAGCAGCCCCACCTGCACACCCTCCTCCCTGGACGGGGCGGGACCTGCATCTCGGTCCCCAGCCCCCCGTCCCTCTCCATCCTTCCTGCCATCCCCCCGTCGGTTTCTGACACATCTCATCTCTTCTTGGCCTCAGTTTCCTGAAAAGACCTGAACCAATGAGCCTCTTATAACAAAATATATATATTTTACAAATTGTCTGGGACATAAAAATGATCCTCGATTGGGAAACATCTGACCCCGATCCATTGCCAAAGTCTTCCGGTGAAGGTTGCTCAGTTCTGCTTCCGAGCTGAGTCTCAGCGTCACAGCGGCGCCCTCAGAGAAAGTCCTTCTCCCTTTCTTCCCCCCTCGCTCTCTTCCCGCGGAGGACGTGAGATCTCGCTGTGACTGGGACTGTGGTCCTGCCCGGACATTCTCATTGTCTCTGCGGGGTGGTCAGGCTCCCGCCGTGCCCCCGAATACCTTTGCTCCATTTCGGCTGCCCTTTGCAGTGACTGCGCCCGGAGGAACGTCTGTGGAAAGCTTAGCTGGGGAATCAGGGCTGGGTGTTGCTCAATGTGTGGAAAAAATGCGGTGTTTCTTCTCCAAAGAACACGATCCGCACCTCGGTCTCCGGTCAGCCTCCGCGGAGGGCAGGGCTGGCGCTGGGGCTCTTCGAGGATCTCCGTCCTCCTCTCCGACTCTTCCCCCTCTAGGTTCCCCCCCAAAATACTGCGTGCCCCTGCGTCCAAGCCTCTGCCTGTGTGAGGCTGCCTCCGTTTTGCCACAGGGAGTGAGGACCCAGCGCCATGCAGGGGGGTTAGGTGGGGTCAAGTTCGGCAAGAAGCCAGGTTCCTGGCAATCGGGTGGCAGGAGCTGCGGCAGCCAGTGGGGCTCAGACTCCAAGTCCAGGGGAACCGTACCCAGGCCCCGCCTGGCCACACCTGCCTGCCCAGGCCCACCCAGGTGCAGGGGCTTTCCTACTCCCACCTGCCATATGGGAGCTCTTTCCCACGGCAGGCGCATGGGTCAGTGCTGCCCACGGCGAGACCTGGTGGGAGGACCCGGCTGCAGCATCTGCAGCTTTTATCACTGGCCAGCAACTCTTGGATCTGTCCTGTGGCCGCGTGTGCTTGTGCTGGTGCCTGCCCCACAGGGCTGCCCGCCCAGGAGCGCGGTGCGGGGCAAGCCAGGGCTGGGCGCCCGTGTCCCTGGCGCTGAGGGGTCCTCTCCCCGGGTGTGCATAGCCACTCCCTCACACTGTCATAGATTTCACTCATCTGCAAAAAAGCAAACCCCAATTGCTGCTGCTGGTCTGTGAAAAGAGACGAAAGTGAGGAGAGTAGAAAACGGCTAGTTCTTAGACAGAGATCGCTTCCTGCATCCCTTTCATCCTGGACGCATTCATTGCGATCCGAAAGTGCCATTCAAATGTTCACGTACGTTGTGTTTCATGTGATGCGGTGAATTGTAAGCTGTATAATTATGTGCAAATGTGGGGCTTTGGGGAAATATCAGGATGCTGCGCTTTAACTGCGGAGGGCATGGTGCGTGGAGATTTTGTGCGTGAATCTTTTCTCTCCCAGCTGGCCACGGCCTTGACAGGAGGGATCATTTTCTGCGCCTTCGCATTTCTATGTCCTGCCGGACCCAGTGCTGAGTATTTAGTAGGTGCTTAATAAATGTTCTTAAGTGATTAATTCAGAAGCTACACAAGCCTTGGGTTTGCTCCACATTTATTGGTTTAATGGAGTGTTGAGAGGAGACAAATGCACCCCCAGAGAACACTGCAGGCATGTCTGGTGTGCAGCTGTGTTTGTGGTGGTGGCATGCGCCTGTGCTTCCTGGCAACAGGTGTCCCCACGGCAGTGATTTTCTTCCTGCCCCAGCAGCTCTAGCTCCCCCAACCCTCCCCCTCCAGGGCCCCCCGGTTTCCCCAAGGCTGCTGCACATGTTGGGATGCGTGGGCTGGACACTGAGCAAAGTGTCCTGGTGTCCCCTGACCCCTTTGGTCTGTTCTCCAGGTGAGTATGGAGGCCCTCACTGGACACTGTCCCTTTTCCAGTGGCATAGCCCTCACCTCTGGATGCTGTGGTCACTTTTGACCGCACTGGCTACCTCTGGTTGGACACCTGGAGAGGTCACAGTGGCACTGACATCTCTGGAGTCCCTGAGTGCCCCGGCCATGGAGAAGAGGGGACGATGCCTCCTCTGGCTTTGGTCTCTAGGGTTTGTCAATGAACGGCCAGCTGTGAGCATGGGGTGACCCGGCAGAGGAGGTGGAGGAGTCAAGTCGCCAGGTGGTGAGCGAGGGCTGTGCAGAGGGAGGAGGAAGTGGTGGGCGCAGGAGCATCTAGGAACTGCATGGAGGGCTCGAGTGGCAGGAACATCTAGGAGCTGCAGGAAGGGAGTCTGGCTGAGCAACTGTCTTGGGAAGTGTTCTAGGAGTTGTGACCGTTCTCTCCCCGGCAATTTTGGGAGACACAGGAATGGACGTTTCTGTGCTTCTGATAACATTTGGCGGCTGGACCTTTCCTCTGGATGGGACTGTGTGTGGTGAGGGGTGCATGAGCCTCCCAGTCCCATTTCAGAGTCAGGAGAATGACTGACTTCGAGGACAGAACTCCAGGGCCTGGATCTCAGGAGAAGCAGGGAACAGTGTGAAGAGGAAAGAGAGGGGAGACTGAGAAGAGACAACTTGTAGACCTCACCATTTCACGGGCTTAGAAATATAAACAATATGGCTCGTTCATTTCCAGAACACGATTTGAGATGACTTAAGAGCTGTGATAAAGCATGACATGAAGGCTTCCAGGTGAAGACAGCAGATGGAGCAGGTGGCCCCATTAAATGATAGTCAGGGAGTTTCTCAAAGTTATAAACCCACAGAAAATAAGGAGGACAGGAGGGGACCCTTCAGAGGTTGAGAGAGTCCCACATATTCTGGGAAGGTGCAGAGTAGAAGGAAGGGTGTCTGGTGGACGTGCCTCCTATGGACACTTGCAGAGGGACAGAGCCAAGGAGGGGGTGTCAGTCTTGCAGAGCCTGAGATGCCCAGGACTGAGCACCACAGAGAAGGCTGTGGACCCAAGACAGGACCACCCCAAGTTCTCCCCTCCCTGGAGAACCTGGCACTTGCACATTCCTCCCCTTTCCAAGCTATCCTGCCTCCGCCTGCAAATTCAACCAACCAACCCACCAACCAATTGACCCACCTACCCACCCACCAACCAACCAACCAACCAACCCACCAACTGAGGGTTCTGTTCTAAGGAAATTTAATGGGTTATTTGGGAGGCCTGGCAGTGGGCGTGGGCTCTGCTGGGTACCCCAGACCAAGCCCTGTGCGGTTTGATACTTACTGACTCCCCCAGGACCCTGGCCCCTCGGTGCTGAGTCACTGATTGCGCCAGCCCCCTCTCCCTACTGCCTCCTCCTCGCCCAAGCAGTTTTATGACCTTGTCCTGCTAGGTGAGCAGACAGCCAGGGATTGCCAGACACTTAGGCTGGCAGTGTGAAGAAGAACAAAGAAAAACACTCAGAGAAAAACACAGAAGATGAGAGCATTCAGAGACCACAGAGGGGTGGGCCACTCTGACCTCCCTTCGAGGAAGACGCAGCTTGCCGACAGCTCTTGCCGGTGCCTCAGGGCTCTGTCCTGCTTCCGAGCTGAGGCTGTGTGCCCCACCGGCAGCCCCATCCCAAGACGGAGAGCAGCAGTGCTGCGAAGGCCACCACTGGTCTGAGGAAGGAGGTCCCTCAGAGCTCCCGGCAGGCGGCTGTGCCTTCACAGGGCTGCACTGCAGTCTGTGGACCCTCCACTCTGTCCTCCTCCCCTGCTCCTTACACAGGTGTCACACCTGCGTCACAGCCTGGAGGTTCCTCCCATGTCCTCCTGTCCCCTCACCCAGTTATTTCTCGTGGATGCTCAGTATAGCTCTTGCATGTCTGTCTTGGCTTCCGTTTGCAGAGGACCCAGGGAATGGCTTTAGGGACTGGATTGACCCCTGCCTGGTCGGCAGGGGAGACTCCATCCCTAGTGGCACGTGGGCTATGGACGGTCCCTGGCACAAGGCAGTGGCCCAGTGGCTAACAACTTTAATGGTGGTGACTTGGTCCAGTGAAGGGGAAAGCCCCGACTAGTGTGACAATTGCTCTGTTGAAACACAAGGAGGTGACAGCGCATGTGACGATGGGGAAATGGCCCGGTATTACCGTGTCGCATTTCATCCCACATTCAGCTCCCGAATACGTGACTGGGGCCCGTCTGTTGGCAGCTGGCTTAGCGCCCGCACTGGGTCCTTGCGTATCAGTAAGGCTGTACAGTGGGGGACCCAGTAGGACTCTGGAATTCCACTCCCCACCCGTCACGACAGTGGATCACAGGGAGTCACTCTCAGTCTGAGACCCACCAAGTCGTAGTGCTGGTGGTGCCCGGGACAGTCACTTTACCCTGGAGGTGGTACATCCAGGATGGGGCCTGAGTGGAACCGGAGGCCGTGAGTCGGCTGCAAGCCCGGGGCAGGGTCCCAGACCACCACGTCACCTGCCCCTACCCCAGCTTGCACGAAGGGCCACGTGGGAAGGAGCAGATGGGTCGGCTCAACATCTGGAGGCAGCCTGGGAAGGCTCCTCTGCCTTTGATCTAACATCACAGACCTCGCTGCCAAGATGCCTCCCTCGCTGCTCACTGTCCTCAGCCCTGCACTGCAGGTGACCCAGCTCCTCCCTCCCTCCCTCGGCCTCCCTCTCCCTCTCTCACACACACAGCCAGCAAGAACAACAACAACAACAACAACAACAACAAATAAAACAAAAACTCAAACCCACATCCAGATTAGTGTCTTAGATGAATTAAAAAGGGTAATGCACCTGTGAAATATGACCATAGGGCTGTGAGGATGGCATAGTCATGGCAAGAAAGTGCTTGAGGTTAAACATATGGGAAAAATTCAATGCAAGTGTTGGAAGAAGGTGAGGAGAAGAAAGCCCCCAGAAAAGCGGACAAAGAAACAAAGAAACAGAGATATGTGAGAAGCCTCAGAGGATCAAACCCGAAGCTCTGATATCCGACTAATGGTAGTTTTGGGAACTTCTCCGGGTCCCCTCTCTCCCCTGGTGGACCCCACCGTGGGGTTCTTCAGTGCCCCCTTCTCTCCAGGAAGAGCAGAGACCTTCGTGACTGGAAACCTGGGAAGGCAGCCTGTCCTCCTTCCTCTTGGGAGGGAATTGCCCACCAAGAGCATTTTCTGCTCTGTCCCCATGTCCAAGGTCTGCTGTGCCCCACTGCCACGGTAACTGGGAGGGCAAATCTGTCCAGTTCTAGAGCTGCGTCCTTTCTGTATCCCTGTCCTTTCTGGAGCTGCCGTGGTTCTGGAGCTGCGTCCTTTCTGGAGCTGTCTTGTTTGGCTTTCACCGTGAGGCACTTCTTCCACCTTGGCTTCCCCCAGTAATATAGGTGATGTTTTCGACCTCCCATCTGGCACGTCTTTGTCTTATTTCTCAATTTTTCCTTAATTTGTGCTCCCGTGTCTCAAGAAGACAGCAAGCAGGAGCAAGGAGAGCAGCGAGGAGGACAGGCTCAGCGGCAGAGCAGGAGTGTGGAACGGACACCCTGCGGAGAAACAGAGGCCAGGCGGGTGTAGACTGCTCACGCCAGCACTGGAGGCTGGACGTCAACGAGCAAGTTCTGAAGGAAAACTATTGTCGTCTCGGTATTCTACACCCCTAAACTCTTGCTCAAGCGTGCAGGGATAACAACGACTTTCACACACAGAAGAGCCAAGGACGTTTCCCTCTGTTTCTTTCCATGGGAGGTTATTGGAGGGTGTTCCCTCCAGGGAGAGGGACTGAAGCCAGAAAGAGCCAGACCTGGATTTCAGGAGACAGTGCCTTTAACCGCAAGAGCGTGCTACCCTCCGTAGGGACGGTGCCAGGAGAGGGAGAGGCTGGGAGAGGAGGTCTCTGGGAGAGGAGGAAAGGAGGGTAAATGGGATAGAACGATGAGATTCTGAAGTCTCGGAGAGACGGCAAGGCAACTGGCGAGTGAGAAAAGGACCATGTCTAGAGAGTTTCTTGCCAGTTGGACTGCCAGCCTTCCAGCGGAGATGCGATCCCGCACATCACTCAGCCGAGCAATGAGACATATTTACATTAAATGTGTGTGCATGGTGTGTGCGTGTGTTATATCTCTGTGTGCAGTGATTGTGGGTTTTTAACTTTTGAATTCAATTTTTGGAGAATTTACTCAATGTGGAAATGGCATCAAATGTTAATATTACCACATTTTAAAAATTAATAAAATAAGAACAGTGATTCCATGTCTGAGTGGGGTAGGTGGAAAGTGACAAGGAGGGGCAGAGGGAAGACGAGGACATCAGTTTTATCTCACAAGATGGGATTCACGAGGCACAGCCAGGGTTAATTTTTAGTTGTTTTTAGACCTTTTCAATCTATTAACTCAGGTCTTTCAAATCCAGGAAGTTTTCTTGTGTTATTTCTTCCATAATTTCTCCTCTCCATTTTGAGACTTCCAGAATGACTGATCCTTTCATGGTCTTACCCTTTCTCGCCATTGTAAATTCCTTTTACTTTTGTTCTGCTTTCTTGGAGACTTTTTCAACTTTGTTGGCTATCCCTTTTACTATTTTATTTCGTTCTGATTCTTGTATTTTTAATTACTAAATGGCAGTTAAATATTCTGCTTTTAAAAAAATTTTAAATAACACCCTGCCCTTATTTTAAGAATGCATTATTTTATCTCATTTCTCTGAGGTTATAAAATATAGTTTCTTTGAAGATTTATCCTGTTCTCCTTATTGTTTGTTTTAACTCAGAGTTCCTCACCCCGCCTCATTTGTTGACTGTCCTTGGTCTTTGATTTTCATGGTTAACTTTGGGGCTTTAGGGCGATGGTGGGAGGGTCCCTGAGTTTGGGTGACCTGGGCCCTATGACCGGTAGGCCAGCGGGCGTGTTCATTAGGGACCGGGTGGTCAGTCTCTGTAGCTGTTTACTCTGGGAGGTTTGGCATCTCTAGAAAGGACTATCTGGTTGCCCACGAGGCTGGGCAGGGCTGCCGCTGTCTGGGTGGGAATTTCCACACTCTGCAGTCACAGCCTCCGGACTTGCTGGTCTTCGTTCCGGCCACGCTTTTCTGCCCTCTTCTCCGCCTGGTGTCCCTGTAGCTGTGGTCCCTCTGGTTCACTTTCTCCAGAGAACAAACCTGTCTCCAGCAGGAGTAGGTGGGTGTGGAAACTGGGCTGAGGGCTCCTTGTGCAGACTTTACATCACGTCCTATTTCCAGCCCCTGTCCTGGGGGAGGATCCCACGCTCTCTGGCACCTGCCACCTGCGGGTCTGGAGCATTTCTGGAGTTTGCTTCTCTTTGTCCTTCCCCCTTCAGGCTTCTGTCCCACCTGCTCCTGCCCTGCCAGGAACTGTCCATTCTACCTGCTTCCTGCTTTCACATTGTGATTTGGGATATAAATATCTTTTTGTGTTTCTTTACTAAAAGGTGATTTTTGAGAGAGATGAGAATGGAAAAATTTCTACTCCAGGATCTTAGAGCTAGAACTCCCCTATGTATTTTTTTAATTAAAAATCTTAAAATAAAATGTAGCAGGGAGTTCATTCCCCTGCACCCATCCCTGCTTGGATGGGGTTTACCATGCTCCAGTCTGGCCCAAGGTTCGAGTACTGCAGCTCCGCTCTTCCCCAGGTCTGGGCGTGAAGTGGCCTGCGGTGTGGCGGGGCCGTCTCCCCAGTTGGGTCTGGACCTGGACACTGGCCTTGGGTCCCCCTGGGCTGGCCCTGGCCCCACTCTGGGGGCCGACCTATGAACTGCTCCTTGAACACCCAGACCTGGGTGACAAAGCAGGAACCATTGCCCCTCCTGGGTGAGTGTTCAACAGGGCAGAGCCTCGCTCCACAGACGGGGCAGCATGATCCTTTTAGGCAGCGTGTAAAGCCAGAAAGGGGCACTTTGGAGGGGTAGGTACTGTTTACACTGTTGTAATGTAAACATACATGGACACTTACAAGAATAGCAAAGATTACTGAGAGCATCAAAGGAGCAGAAGCTGAATAAAAGGAAGGGGTGAGGGACAGTGCACCAGAAACACCACATTTGTCCTCAGAAGTGCTAGCATTTTCTGTTTGGGCCCTGTTGCCTAGTGAAATTCCACAACCGGCGCGTCATTCCTGCTGGATTCAGGCTTGTCCAGAAACCTCAGGAGACCAAAGGCTTCTACTATTTTAATATATGGGTCAATGGAAAGCAGTTGGAAATCTGGTAGTTGGTTAAAATTTCACTGGCCAGGCCCGTGTTTGAATAGATACATTTGTAATTCAGTTAATGCTCTAATAAAATCACACCGAGAGGCGGCTAGAAGGCGTAAGTCAGGGTTTTCTGGTTGGGGTGGGAGGAGGAGCAGAGGGAGCACAGACACCGAGCTGGGAGGGTCCTGCGAGACCCTCAGCCACCCCCTCCCTTGCTGGCGAGCAGGTAGCAGCACTGACACCTGTCCTCGGGTCTTCTGACCCCAGCTGTCCCCCTTCCCTGGCAAAGGTCAGGACTCTGCAGACGTGTTTTGTTTCAAAGAAAATTTGCTCTGACATTTTAAAATTCCAATGTCACATGAAAAGTGAAATTTCCAATTCTTCTTGAAATGCTGGAAATTCTAGCCCTGGGCTGGCCCTTGCAGGGCCATGGGCTGTTCTCTTTAGGTCCCTGCCGTCTCTCACCTTAACCACCTGGGGGTGGAGAAGGGTCCCGGGAGGAGAGAGGGCCTGACAGGGAGGAGCCCCAAACTTGCCTCTGGGCAGCACATGCACAGCTGCCTCAGATGCACACCTGAAATCCCTGGAAAGCTTCCAGAAAACTGTGGATACTTACGGCAGCATCCTTGGCGAGGAAACCGCGGTGAAGACTGTTTAGAGCTGGTTTCTGAGCACCCACATACTATAGTCAGTTAAATGGTAAATTAATTAATACATAATTTATAACCTGACTTTTTTCCTAAAGAGATTTCATACACCTTATTAAACACACACATTCCCCTTTGTAAATAGTCCTTAAAATAAGAGAAAAGGAAAGATCAGCTGGAAAAAGTGTTACACGGTGGGGCTTGGATCACGAGAGGCAATCTGTTTTGAAAGTTGGTTATAGGAGGAATTATCACATGGTTTCTGGGACAAAATTTTTGTCTTGAAGTGTAGTAAACAGTCTTTGTTATACCTTTTTGTAACTTGGCCCTGAAGAAACTGAGAACGTGGAAACAAAGGCATCTTCCTGGGGATAAGCTAGTGGCATCCAAAGCAGGTGACTTTCTGCAGGATCCACGTGGGGACAGGGTGGGGGTGTGCAAGTACTCAGGGGTGGGGTGGGGGGGCTTGGAGGCTGGGGAGCCACAGACATCCCTCATGCCCCTCGCACCTCTGAAATCACTCATCTTGGACAGCCTGGAGAATCAGAAAACTGTCACTTATTATGATATTTTAAATTTACATTTAATCAGTTTGGGATATTACAAGTGATCTTTAAAGACATGTACAGTTCATTGCATCTTGCCATAACTAACGGCAGATTGAATGAAATAACACAAGGTTAAGGTTTTGTCGCCTGCCTCGTTCAGTTTCAGTTCTTTCTGATGCATTTTAGCCAAACTACCCATGAAAAACAATCCCTCTCCCTAATAGGATTGTCTGGGCTGTGAGCTTTGCAGGAGGAAGCACTCTCTGCACCGGACCCTGTGAGGAGGAGGGAATCTTAAATCAGCAGGACAGCTGGTGCTGAAAGTGCTGTGAAGTTTGTAAGTTCTCAGCTCTGCTGGCACATCCGTCCCCTCCTGGTCTGAGGGCACAGAGGGGCTCCCCCTGGAACAGGGATGGGCTATGCCCCTCTCCCCTCTTACCTCCTTTGCTCCCTCATCCCCAAGGCTGCTGTAGTATTTTTGTGTAAATAACACTATTAGGCCTGCCAAGTGGCTCAGGCTTGTGATCCCGGCACTCTGGGAGGCTGATGGGGGAGGATCGCTTGGGCTCAGGGGTTGAGACCAGCCCGAGCGACACAGGGAGCTCCAGTCTCTGCAAAGAATTAAACATGTACCCGGGTGTGGTGGCACCCAGCTCCTCGGGAGGCCGAGGCAGGAGGGTCGCTTGAGCCCAGGACTTGGAGGCTGCAGTCAGCTCTGATGATGTCACTGCACTCTAGCCCAGGCAACAAAGCAAGACCTTTCAACACAGGAAAAAAAAAAAACAGAAATAAATAACACCTTTATGTGCCTATAGCATACTGTTGTGCAGGTCAATTCCAATCATTTTAGGTATTACTTAAAATGGAAATGTATGAGAAAAATAACCCAAATTATAGACTCACACTTCCTTGTGTATCCCTGTGTTTTATCCTGAGTTCCGCCAGGGCTGGGCACGAGCTTTTGCTCTGTCCTGCCGTCAGCTCCTCGCCTGACCCTGGGGAATGCCTCGTGAATCTGTAAGAAGTCCTGACGCATCATTCTCTCGCACCCCTGTGAACACTCTCCTCTCCCAACTGTCCCAAAGTTGGTCCCTTTTGGGGATGACTCCACTCTCGTCACTGCCTGGCTTGCATCCTCGGGACTAACAGCCATGTGCCATTCCTTCTTGGGGTCTAGGGAGGAAGGCCTGTGGCACTGTCCCTCTGGCGTGGGCCAGCGCAACCCTTAGTATGTCGGTGGGCCACTGCCGGCTGCCCTGGGGACCCTTAGGATGTGACTTCTGTGATTCTGGGAGGAAGGCAGCTCATGTGTTGTCCAGCTACGTCTTGCCCAGCAAAGACGGCTCCTAAGGGGACGGGGACAGCAGCCAGGAAAGCTTCTGGAAGACACTCTGAGGTCTTTGAAGTCATTGTTGGCTCCCACTGGCCTGGTCCCATGTGCAGGGCTTTGTTGATGACCCCCTGGGGTGATGTGGGGGGACACGAGGCTTGAGGCAGGACAGCCACAGGGCTCGGGAGTGTCCCCAGGGTCTGCAGGCCCCTCTGAGCCTGCCTGGCCAAGGGCACGACCACTGTGAGCGCAGGGAGCCCCTTGCGCCAGTTCCAGCTCATCGCCGCACTGCGCACCCTCACGGGACCAGGGCCCATGCCCGTGCGCCCACAGCCCTGTGCTGGGGCACCTTTCCCCACCGCCGCCTGGTGTGGGTAACTCCTGCTACCCTGAAGACCCTGTTCCGGCGTCTTCTCCTGGGAAGGCTTCTTTGACTGCACCAGACCAGACTGAACTAGACTCCTGGGGAGGGGGCTGGGGTGGGCTGGGGCAGGTGTGGGCGGAGTGGAGCTAGCATCCTCAATGAGCTCCCTGGTCTGCGGTCACTGCTCTGCCCAAAGCGTCCCTCGAAGGCCGTGCTTACTGTTTATTTATTTATTTTTGTAAGCTTCATCAGTTCTTCACACTTTCTCCCTGAAAAGGATCTTTCGATCTCAGATTCTGGACAAGACACTCCAAAATGAATATGCCTAACATGGAAAAACGGGTACCTCTCTGGGTTTGACTACGGTGGTCCGTGGGAGGTTGAGTGGGTGGGCGTCGAGTGTCTGATCTGGTGCTTGGAGGTGCCTGCCTGCCGGCTGCCGGGATGAGCAGGAACTGATGTCTCTGGGCACTTGTGATGGGCCAGGCATGCTCCAGACACGTCACCGTGCCGACGCACGCATGCAAGCCCGTCACGGGCTCACAGGCAAGTACGGCGTCACTGTTATTTATGGGGGAAGAGGACACGGAGGCCTGGGGAGGTCGAGGTGGCTCAGTGCACTTGGGATTTGACCCAGACCCTCCGGCTCACAGCTGTCTTAGGTCTGGCTCCCTGGAAGCAGAGCCTGAGATGGATTCTTGCATGATCTAGGGGTGCCCCAGACACTAGGAAAGATGGGAGGGAGCGGGAGAGGCAGGGGACGAAGCAAGGCAGCGGCAGGGGCGTGGGTCCCGGGAAGTGCACGTGCTGTGTGCTTTGCACCCCTGCCTCTGTCAGTCTTTGGTTTTGGACCTACCCTCTGGGTGGGGTCAGAACTTCCTGGCACCTGTGGGGAGGTGGCTTCTGTTGCTCAGGAACGTCCTGCAGGGGAGGCTGCAGGTGTGAGCTGTCGCCAGCAGCACCTACAGCGGCTGGGAGGTGGCTCACCTGACCAGGAAAGGGGTCCCAGGTGCCGGCTGGGGAGCACCCAGGGGTGTGGCCACAGGAGCCCTTGTCCGTAACCACACGCGGAACTGCTGCGTTCATCCGGCAGCGCTACGCCCCGCCAGGACGGTGCTTGAGAGGGGACGGCTCTGGGCTTTGCTCTGGGCTCTGCAGTCTTGGCTGTGGTCGTCTCATCACATGGTTACCAGGCCTCCCTCTACAGCGGTGGCTGAGGTCTCCTTTCCCTGGGAGTTTGCGGGTGACAGGGGGGTGCAGAGGGTGTCCTGTGAGTACCAAGCCCTTCCCCCACACTGAGAGCACAGGCTTCTGTGCTGTGGGTCGTTAGCCCCTTGTAGGGTCTGGCCTGCGATAGCTCTTAGGGGTGGCTTGGCTGTATGAATGAATGAATAAATGAATGAGTGAAGCAATGACGCTATCAGCCTTATTGCCACCAGGTCCCTGGCCATGCTGCTGTCCCTGTCCAGAAATCCTGTTGGGAAAAACTGAGGCCTGGTTATCTGGTCCCTCTCAGTCTCTCTGCACGGGCTGGCAGCCCACTGGCCCCTCTCCCAGAATTTGGCTGGCAGATCCGAGGTGGGTCTTGGGGGCCCGCTTGAGCCTTCACTGTGTGTTTCTGGCATGTTTCCAGCTCGCCGCTGCTGTGCAGGTGAGAAGCGATGGGGTCCCTGCTCTGGGTGGGGGTGGCCAGCCATGGAGACGGTGGGTGGGGACACCCAGGCATGGTGACCGTTGCTGTTTACAGCCTCTTGCCGTTCGTGACTGCGGCCAGTGGAAAAAGGACTTCACCGGTGCTTATAAACCGTGAATCAGCGGCCGCCCTGGCTAACGGCTTCCTTGGTGAGTCTCTCGTTCCCTTTGCTCTGGAGGGAGGGCTGGCGGCAGCTGGCACTAGGTGAGTCTGTGTCGGTTCCTGTGAAGGGCTGCTGGGCAGCCGCTGTCAGGGCAAGATGCCTCATCAGCCCGGCTCCGCGCCAACCCCTCCCGGTCTGTGGCCACGGTGGGCGGGTGGGAGGGGATGCTGGCTCTCCCCTGCTGGCCTCCACTCTTACTCACTGCTGTGTCACCCACCCGGGCTGGCCCCGCCCACCTGCCGGTGGTTTCCATCCTGGGACAGCCTGGCAGGGAGCCCATGTTCCAACTTTGCATCCACAGACTCCTTTGTCCACCCCTAGTGCACCGGCGCTCCCTCCCACTGGGCTCATCCTCCCCCGGTCCGGTCGTCAAGCAGGGGGCTGGGTGCAGAAAGCTCGTGTCCCGTCTGCGAGGGGTGCACAGGACCATCACGGTGTGCAGAAGTGACAACACAGGGTTGTGGAGCACAGAGCCCTGTCAGCCCTGTGGCAGGAGGGGACCACTGTGTCTGGGGTGCCAAGGACAGCTGCATAGCGGAAGTGGTGGCTAAGTGTTCTGGGCAGAAGAGAAGGGAGAGGATGTTCCAGGCACAGAGAACAGTATGAATGGCTATGAAATTCCAAGACTATATTTCTTACTCCTGCCAGAACATTCTGTGGCCTTCAAATCTCTTCTACTCTCTCCTTTCACCTAATCTCCATAACAACTCTGTGGGACTAGAAAGACGAGGGCATCGTTCTCACTTCACTGGAGAGAAAATTGGAGCTCAGACGCGGTAGCCAACTCCAAGTCCCGTGGCTGGTCCCTGGGAGAGCTGTGTCCACAACCCACTGCCTGTCCTCAGGCCAGCGACGGCCCAGCCCGCCCTCCGCCCTCACCCCCCATTGCTTGGTTGATCCCCAAGATGCATCATTTCAATCCATGTCATTTCCTCTCATCTCATTTCATCCTCCTCTCCCATCCCCCCGTTCCAGGCAACCACAGTCTTTTTGCCTCTGTAGATTTGCCTGTTCACACACTGCATGTAAATGGGATCACGTAATATGTGGTCTTTTGTGTCCGGCTTCCTTCCCTTAGCGTGATGCTTTCAAGGTTCACCCACATCGTAGCACGTGTCAATACTTCACCATTTTTCATGGGTGATTAATATTCCATTGTATAGAAATAACACAATTGTTTAACTGTTCTCCACTTGATGGGCACTTGGTTTGTTTCTACTTCTTGGCTGTTATGATTAATGCTGCTATGAACATACTCGTACAAGCTTTCGTGTGAACATACGTTTTCAGTTCTCTTGGGCGTACATCTAGGAGTAGAGGTGCTGGGTCGTACAGTAACTCTGTGTTTAGCCTTTTGAGAAACTTCCAGAATGTCTTTTGAGGTGGCTGTTCTGCATTCCCACCAGGAGTGTCAGAGAGTTTCAGTTTCTCTATATCCTCACCAGGACTTACTGCCTAAGTCATCCCAGTGAATCTGAAGTGGTGTCTCCTTGTGGTTTTGACTTGCCTTTCCCTGAGGATGATGACGTTGGGCATCGTTTCATGCACCTGTTGGCCATTTACATATCTTCTTTGGAGAAATGTCTATTCAGGCACTTTGCCTATTTTTAAAAATCGGGTTGTCTTTTTATTATTGAGTTTTGAGAGTTTATGATGTATTTTTAGATACAAACCCCTTATCAGATATATGATTTGCAAATATTTTCTCCCATTCCATGGGGTGTCTTTTCACTTTCTTGAAAGTGTCTTTTGAGAGACAATAGTTTGTGAATTTGATGAAGTCCAATTTATTTTTTCTTTTGTTGCTTATTTGATGGTGTCATATCTAAGGTTGTTAAGATTTACCCCTGTATTTTTTCCAAGAGTTTTATAGTTTTAGCTCCTACATTTAGGCTTTTGATCCATTTTGAGTTAATTTTTGTACATGATGTGAGGTAGGGGTCAAAGTCCGTTCTATTGGATGTGGATATCCAGTTGTCCCAACAATAATTGAGAACACTCTTCCTTGGAATTGCTTTAGCACCCTTGTTGAACACAAATGTAAGGGTTTATTTCTGGACGCTGTTTTACTCCATTAATCTATGTCTATCCTTATGGGAGTCCCACATGGTCTTGGTTGCCGTCGGCTTGCAGTAAGTGTTGAAACATGAAAGAGTGAGTCCTCCAGCTCTGTTCTACCTTTTCAAGATATTATGGGCCCCTGTAAATCTTTACTAATTTTGGAACCAGCTTGTCAATTTCTACAAAGAAGTCAGCTCTTCCTTTCTTTATATAGATCCAAATTTCCGATGTCCTGGTCTTATTAAGCCCAAGAGATAAGCTCAGGCTGGCAGTGGAAGAAACGCTAAGAGAGCAGGTGCGATGGAGACAGGAATGCAGGCACGGGCAAGAGGTGGGGGAGTGGACCACGGGTCCTGCTTGCTTTGGTCGGTGCCCCGCCCCAGGATGTGGGTGGATTTAGGGAACCAACAAGCCTTAGAGTCCCATGGGCTGTTCAGCAGCCTTTGTACAAAGTTCTCACCAACCTAGGGACCAACTTATGCTTATTTGGGGATTAATAGGAGAAGAATTTTGCTGCCAACATTGTACTTATTCTGCCTATAAGACAATCAAGCATGTTCATTTCTTGGAGACT
The DNA here is from genome assembly GCF_020740605.2 of Lemur catta. Classification (NCBI taxonomy): domain Eukaryota; kingdom Metazoa; phylum Chordata; class Mammalia; order Primates; family Lemuridae; genus Lemur; species Lemur catta. The sequence goes on from NC_059135.1 coordinate 3,192,251, forward strand.
TGTGATCCCAAGCAACTTTCTTGAAACCTGTATAGAAACTTTGAATGTTCCAATCTTGGGTGTGAGCTGAAGGCTAGAAGTCCAGCAAGGAAGGGCAAAAGAGCCTGTCCTTTTCCCTTGAATGTTGCAGGGATATGACTCAGAGTCACTTAGGTGATGCCCATGACATGAGGGAAAAACCAAGGCTGATTTGCTATGTGGAAAAGTCTCATTATAGTGTGTCTTTTAAAAGAGACCTAAATAGTAAAATCTGTCTACATTTTGAGGCTAAAAATAAGCAGAATGGAGAAAAACTCAATGTTCTTTTCAGGAAGTTTGTGGTTAAGGGTGAGAGAATGTAGCATCCCACAGAGAGAACCGCAGAAAAATGAGAAGATTCTCGGGAGGGCCTGGGCCTCACAGGCTGGGAGCTGGAGGCTGAGTCCCACGCCGGCCCTATGCTAGGTTTTCCTGGGGCCTGATGCGTCATGATCTTTCCCTGCCTTGGTTTCCTCATTTGTACAATGAAGATTTTTGTGCTGGATGGTCTCTCAGGAGGCTTTCAGTGACTAAATTCTCTAATTCTGTGGACTGACAGATTTTGGTGTCGCAGGAAGCTCTCCTGTTGCACCAGCAATGCACGTAGACTCCTGGGAGGAAGAGGCTCACGGCATTCATTAGACTGAAGAGCCGGTTAAGAGTCAGCATCAGTCTCCTTTGCCACCTGACAGCATCCAGTTAAATTGCGAGGAGAAATGGTTTTGGTTGGCAATGCATTTGTTTGTATGCGAGGAATTGAGGAAGCTTGGTTTTCTTCCAGCGCTTTTACAGAATTAATCTCGGCAAATGTCATGATGTTTTAAGAGGAAGGAGTGGGAAGCAGTGTGGAGAGGACCATGAGTGGAGGAAGAGTGCGGAGTGGCTGCCTGGCTGGGGCTCTCTGCACGTGCCCATCCCTTCCCCAGAACCGTTAGGGCTGGACTCTGGGTCCCTGTGAGGTCCGTCTTCATCTTCCTGCTTGGGAGGATGTGCAGGGTTCACATCTCAGCTCTAGCACTTATCAGAAGGGTAAACTTGGGCAAATTTCTTCACCGCTCCAAGCCTCAGTTTCCTCACCTGTAGATGCTAGGGCTGACAGAGGTATGTCGTGGAGTTGCTGTGAGGTCAGATGAGGCAAAGCATGTGATGCCCTGAGCACTGGGCCTGCCCTGGATGCTGGCCACTGTCACTGGGTGGGGGTGGCAGGGGCTCCCACAAGGGGCTCAGAGCCTGTGGAAGATGAGGCTTGGGGCTCACTTTCCAGAAACCGGGGCTCCCCAAAGTGACTCAGAGACTGAGACCATGCTGATGAGTCAGGGAGGCACCTGGTGGCAGAGAAGAGTTGGCATTATTGGGTAGTGAAGAACACCCAAACCACAGCCAAACCCCAAAGCAAAAACAAGACCTGAAGCTCAGTGTGTCTGATGTGCTGTCCTTAACCAAGCAGATGGGAGTGACGGCGTCTCTGCGGGGGACTCCCAGCCATGCAGAAACGTTATGGCTGGGAGGGACAGCCGCGTTGCAGGAGGTGAGGGAAGAACTTCATGTCACAGGAACGAGCAAAAGCTACCCCAGAATGTCTGGGAAGGACCACTGTGCTTGTGAGCAGCAGAACCTTTAACGGCCAAAGTAGAGATGTCATTAGAGCCCAGTGATAGGACACGTGGGAGGGGCTGGTTGGCACAACCTCACAAGTGTGGGGTTGGCATTGAAACTGACAGGACATGAGCTGGTGGTTTTCAGCTGCTGAGTCCTAACGCCCTTGGAGCTGCGCGGTATTCATGCCCGAGCAGTGGTGGTCAATGACAATGATGCCTTGGCCCGCCATTCAGGACTCACAGAGTTCATCCCAGGTGTTCACCTTCAGGGGCAATGGGGCCAGTGACCTGTGACCTGGCCTCACAGCTCTGAATCCGTTCTAGGCCTTGCTCCCCTCCTCCTCCACGGGGATGGCTGTGACTTTTGCTAACTCTGGCCTGTTTCTGTTTTGGACTTGTTTAACTTTTATCAACAGCTACCCATTAAAGATCTGTCCATTATAACTTTTCTGGGCCACCATAATTTTTTTTAAATAGCAAATTAAATCAAAAGAAGACCTGAGATATATTGTGATTTGTAGGTTCTTTGGAGAGTTATAGTGAAATAGAGTACCACCTGGGTGCAGTGGCTCACTCCTGTGATTTGCACCTTGGGAGGCCGAGGTGGGAGGATCGCTTGAGGCCAGGAGTTGGAGACCAGCCTATGCAACATAGTGAGACCCCATCTTTACAAAAAACAGAAAAATTAGCTGGGTATGGTGGCGTGTGCCTGCAGTCTCAGCTACTTGGAAGGCTGAGGCAGCAGGATTGCTGGAGCCCAGGAGTTTGAGGTTGCTGTGAGCCTGTGGTGACATCACCACACTCTGGCCCAGAAGACAGAGCAAGACCCTGTCTCAAAAAAAAAAAAAAAAAGAGTGCCAGGTGATATGAGAGATGCCCAGTGGAATACTTTCTCTTAGGAAATAACTGCTTTTACTAGAAGTTTCAAAGAACTCAGTCCATATCATATCTTGGGGTACAGATTAAAAGTAAAGAGTAGGATTTGATCCCAAGAAGCACAAAACTGAAGTTGTGTTGGGAAGAGAGAGAGATGACAGCTAAGCTCCTTATATTTTAGGGAACAATCTTCCACCGTCTCTGTAGCACACAACTGTTGCAATCATACTGCTGACCTAGCCCGCTGGGGAGCTCTGCTCTGATAACAAACAACCCGCAAACCACACATTGCACACTGATTCCTTTCTCACGTCCCAAGAAAGTGGCTGTGGGTTAGCCCCCAGCTGCAGAAGCGGCTCCCGTGCTGGTTTTGCAGCGTGTAGAAGGAGAGGGAGCTAGAAAGTGGGGTTTGTGCAGAAGTTTGTGAGGCATTTCATATATATCCCATCTTCTCACATTTCACCGGCCCAAGGTAGTTATGTGGTGGAGCTGACAGTGGGGTGGGGGATTAAAGCCTGCGTGAAGGTGGTGCAGTGACGCATACGACGGAGGAGATGCATTGTCTTCTTCCGAGGAAGAGAATGAACGGTGGAGGGTAGAAGAATAAGAACCTCCACCATGCTCGGAGTGTTTTCCTCTCTCCCTGTCCACAGGGGAAACAGCAGATCCTGGCAATGTCGGGTCGGCTTTGCAAGGTGGAACGAGCTGTTCGTTAGACTGTGTCCCTGCGGTTAGGCTGCCTGGGCGCGACGAGGCACTGAAAGAGTTAAAGAAGGAGGGATTGCAGGCGTAGTGGAGCTGATCATGTGTCACGTTCTTTAGTAGCTGTTTTATTTGTGTTGCCTCAAATATTTTAAAACACAAAAGCTGCAGTGAATCTCATTGACGAAATATTGTACGTTTGGGGAGCAACTCTCAAAATTATCCTCTGGATTTCTTTTCTAAGCAGGAAAATTTCCTGGGGACACACAATGGCAGTTTATCTAGAATTAATGAATAGCAGATCTTTATAGCAACGTTTAGAAGTTTTTAAGAACCCCTCCCAAAATAAGCCCTTTGTCTTCGAAGAACGATTAAAAAACACCTGTCAAAGGCAGAAGGGCATGGCACAGCTAAGACCTTCAGTTCACATGAATGTCAGGAAATACTCGTGAGTGCTAGTTGTCCTGGGCGCACGACCACACTGTACAGGTGGCGTCCCATGCCACTCCGTAAATGTTGTCTTCAGGTCACCGAGGACGAGGTTTGCTTGTTGGTTTGTAACGAGGTTGGAATCTCTTGTGGAAACACGTCTGTCTGTTTTCATCACGACAGAGAGACTCAGCTGCAGAAGAGGAATAGAAGAGAAAAAGCATTTTAAACAAAGGTTCTCCCGACTTCCGCTTTGTAGAGGGCAAACTCTTGAAAGGAGACATCAAGACACAGTAGACATGCCTTGGGCATCACACGCAATTATCATCCACGGCTGCTTTGAAGGATGTTGTGGATTTCAAGAAAGAGCTTATGCTTTTCCTTTTTTTTTTTAAATTATGAAAATGGAACAGACATGTCTATATAATTTATGCCTGAAAGTTTTAACTATAAGCCAAAACCTCCATTTCTCCAAATTGAAAAGGAGTGCTTTGGGGCAAATGAACTTGGTGCTGTTGCTAGGATCTCCTTCCCCAATTTTCCACCCTTTAATCATCTTCACAAATTTTGAAAATGAAGAATGAAACCAGAAACTACATTATTTGATTTTCATCCTGATTTTGCTTCCCTTTCTTTTTAGAAATCCTTCCCGAAATCACTTTAACTCCTTTCCCCTCCTCTCCTGCATCTATCCGTGGGAGATGCGTGTGCTGTTCCTCTGCCTCTCGGCTGCTCAGTGTCTTCTGACCTCCTTTTATGGAGCGAATGCTTAGCTGTCTGTGTCAGCCATCCCCCTGCCCTGATAATTGTATCACAGTTTTGGTTAAAGAATTCTGCAGTGCTTACGTGACTATGAGTTAATAATTACTTTCTCTTTGGTTTGCTTGCTTGTCTACGGAACTATATATTTTCCCCCAAAACTCCATCAGTAATCATCAAATGCAACACCAACCCGTTTTTCTTCTAGGTTCCCGAAGGCCTCCCCCCTGGAACCCCTGCCCTCCTGGTCTGGTCTAGGCCCACTGATCTTGACTTGTGTCCTGCACAAGCTGTTGTCAATTTTTATCTACCTGGAAATGCTCTTTGTCTTCTGTTGGATCCCCGTCTTCCGGAGCCCTTGTTTTCCCCTTTCCTGGTTTCTCTCACTTTGGTGGGGCACATCCGTTAGTGAGCTCCTGAGCAGAGGTAATGGGTAACGACTGGTTGAGATCTTGCCTAGCAGTGCCTTTATTCTTCCCTTACCCTTTGACCAGTAGTTGGTTGGGTGTAGAATTCTCGGTGGGAAGTATTTTCTTTCCAGGTGTGGTCTCCTCGCTTCCAGCCTTGCCGTTGAGAATGTCTGATAGGTTTTCTGATTCCTGATCCTTTATATAAGCCTACTCAATCTTTTTTTTTTCTTTTTAACTTTCTGTAAGTTTTTGGGATCTTGTCTTTATTGTCAGTGTTGTGAAATGTCACATGATGTGTCTTGGTGAGGATTCTTCTTCCTTAATCATTTCACCTTTCAAACTGGAAACTCACACCCTCCAATGCTGGGATTTTTAAAAATATTATTTATTTGGTCATTCCCTTCCTATTTCTGTTCTCTCATCCTGTTGCTTCTGTTTCTCAGATGTTGGACCTCCTGGATGAGCCTGCAATGTCTAGCCTTCCCTGTTTTATTACCTCTCTTTTTGATTTTTTGTTGTACTTTCTCAGGGGTTTTTCTGAAGTTAATCTTCCCAAACACTACTACTGATTTTTTTTTTATTTTTACCATGGCATTTTTAATTTCTAAAAGTTATTTTTTAATTTTATAAATGTTCTCATTAAAAAAGCAACATTCATTTCTCGTTTTGTGAATATAGCATCTTTCCTCTGATCCCTGTGAATACTCACTGTTACTCTGCAGAGAAGTTTTCTCTTCTGAGTTGTCTGTTTCCTTCAAGCTTGTCCATTCCCCTCCCCATCTCCCTTCCCCTCCTTCCTCATCCCCCTTTCTGTTGTTTGCATTTCTGTTGCTTGTTTGGGGATTTCCTTAGAGGGCTGGATGCATACTTGAGAATGAGGCCCTGCAGAGCCAGCTGGAAGCTCTGTGTTTAGGGATTTACGGGTGGGACTTGGTGAACAGTGGGTTTCCCAGGTGGATGAGAACTTACCTATTTTGGGGGGGACCTTATATACAGGCACCTTACATCTTTTCTTTTGGTTCAGTCAGTTTCTGGAAGGACTTTCCCATTTCTGCTGGGAGAGTGCTAGGGATTGAATTGTGTCCCTGCACAAAGACGTGCTGAAGCCCTAACCCCCAGGACCTCAGAATGTGACCTGCTTTGGAAATAGGGTCATTGCAGATGTGATCAGCTAAGTGATGACGAGGTCATACTGGGGGAGGGGGCCCCAGTCAGTTGTGACCGTGTCCTTATGCGAAGAGCAGAGACAGACACGGAGGAGAACACCCCGTGAAGACAGACAGCAGGAGGAGCCACGTGAGATGGGGGAGAGCTTGGGGTGAGGCTGTCACAAGCTGAGGGACGCCCGGAGCCACCAGCCGCTGGCAGAGGCCGGAAGGTCCTCCTAGAGAGGCGTTGGAGGGAGTGGGGCCCTGCCAACACCCGATTTTAGGCTTCCCGCCTCCAGGGCAGTAAGAGCGTGAGTTTCTACGTTTCAGGGGGCCCCGTGTGTGGCCCTGTGTGTGGCAGCCCTGGCAAATGAGCGCAGTGAGTACCTGAGGGGACACGGCTCGGCAGGAGGTCCCCTCTTCAGTCCAGACCTCACTTAACCTCCCGCCACTTCCGTGGTTAGTTTGGGGTCTCGCTCTTACCCCAGTCTGTGCCTGGCGTCCCTGGGCGGAGCGTCTCTGCTTTAATTGCTCTTGAAATTCACCTTGGGGTGAGGAGGGGCGTGGTCAGTGCAGGGTGGGCATCTGGGGCCTGAGTCCTCCCCACTCAGATGCCCAACTAATCCTTGCACTTTCAGCCTCAGCTCCTGGTGACAACAGAACCTCCAGCCCTCGAGCTGTCTGTCCCTTGTCCTCGGCAAGGCGGCAGGACCCCTGCGTCCTCCCGGAGGGAGGTGAGGGCGCCCTCTTCTGGCCGGCCCGAGCGTGTGCGCCCTGCACCCCGGGTCTCTGCCAGTGGAGTGAGGTCCTCGGGGGAGTCTCGGCTGATTCATCTGGAGTCACCGCCACTTCCTAGCGCGGCTCTTGCCCACACAATAGCCCCTCAGTGCACATCGGTTGAGTAAATGAAGGAAAGAAGGGATTGAGATGGCTTTGAAGCTAAACTGAGTAGACATCTGACTGTATGCCTAAGAGAAAATCAACCCTAAGGCTAAGAGTGTTAAAAAAAGAACTGATCCACCCATCCTTTACAAATGGAAATTTATATTCCAAACTGAAAAAAAAGTGAAATTGGCACTTTGATGTAGTCCTATAATTATAAAACCAAACATCTCCTTGCTAAAATTTTTGAATTCCAATCAACTGCAGAAGGTTTCTTGGATCCTCTCACACTTGGGTTTGACATCCTTAAAATTAATCAGCTGAGCATGGTTTACAGCTCACAAAATTCTAGGAAAAATGCTATATTTTTAACTGGGCAATTTTATACCACGTTTCCTAGAACCAGCTAAGTGCTGGCGTGTTACTTCTCCTTAATGAAATCTTCTCGTTCTCCCCAAATGGAGGGGTTCACGTGCCCTGACAAAATTGCTCATTCTAGATAAATATAAAACCTTGTCAGGCCGTCTTCACAAGAATGCATATTTTTACAAGGTGTTTCCCGTACACGTAAAGTCAAAGACTCACTCCAGGGCCCACATCCTGGCCTATGTCTTGCGTGGCTGGTGCTTCATGAACACGGTAGATCTGATGTCTACTTTACACTTGAGGCCTCTCTGTGCAGTCAGCGACAAAGACTTTCCTTCCTGTCTGTTTTGATTAGAAAAACAGTTTTAGGAAAAATCAAGGAAAATCAAGATGAGGTGCATTTTCAGCAGAGCAGAAGAAATCATGGAACCACAGTGGGAATTAGCATGATGCCCTGACGGATCTGCTAGGCCAGGACTTGTTTCAGAAATCTGTCCTCTTTGAGTAGATTTTATTAGGGCATCAGGCAGGAATCCTTTCTTGTAAGTGTCAGAACCCAACTTGCATTAGTGTAGAAAATGAGTAATTTGGGGCTCAAGTAATCCAAGGGAGAGTTGAGATGGGAAGGCTTGGGCACGAGGATGTCACTCTCCTTCTCTCCCTCTGCGTCTCTCTGCTTCCCTGTCCCTGGCTGGCCTCCTCCAAATGGCGGCAAAGACGGCAGGTCCCAGTATCATATCAGAGGGGGCCTGAGACCGGCTGGCTCTAGATCCGAGAGAGCAACCCTGGGGAAGGGCTCCCCATCCTGGATCATCCCGTGGCAGAGCTGCTGGAAGGTTCTGTGGGAAGATGGCAGCTTTCATTTGAACCCCTGATGAAAGCAGGGAAAGGGCATTCCCCAAATCAGGGCAGTGCTGGTCTGGACACATGACCCAACAGACACGCGTCCGCTACGGGCACCGCTTTCCCTGCTGTGTTTTGTAGCATGAAGTGAAGTATCATGTGGTTTCAGACCCTCAAAAATGGCTGAGGCCACATTACTAGAGCAGTGGAATAGCGCAGTGGAGGGTTTGCATCTGTGTGTGTACGGAGTGCTTAGGGGACAAGGGAGGGGTGTTCTCGACCCTGAGCCTGAGGCAGGGTGGGGCAGGGGTTTGCAGATTGGGGTAGGGAAAGGCGTCAAGGTCAGAAACGAGGCAGTGGTGAATACGGTTGACACGGCCCAGACCGGGGGGTCATGGCTGGATTTTCCTGGACATCACCCGCTAGCTGCCACTCACTCTGCGGACAGGGAATCTGAGCCGCAGAAAGCTCAGCGGACTAGCCCGAGACCTGTGGTCAGTCAGCAGCAGAGAAGGCAGTAGGGCCTCCTTCCCAGATAGGAGGGCGGCTTTCCACTCTGCGGCCTGACGAGGCTGGAAACAGGCATAGGGTTGGAAGGAGAAATCCCTGCTGCCCTCGGCTGTGGGTCAGTGGAAACCTCAAGTCCTCCTCATTGGTTGCATTTCCAACTCTTCTTGCCTTAAAGTAGTAGAGTTGCCTCTTTGGAGCATTTGGCTTTGAGCTGACTTGGAATCTCGCGCCCCTCCTCTGGAATGAGAGGAAACTCCAGCTTCACAAGGACAAGCAAATCTATTAACATAATTGCAGTTGCATCACCTGCGGTTGGTGGGGACACCCAGAAGGGTAGGCTCCAGCTGAGCCTCCAAGAATAATACCCAGGACACCCCAGCACCGACCCTCTGCCCTGTCTGGAAGTGGGGAGCAGGAGGTTGCAATGGAGAGGCTGGATTTAGGAACATGCTGCACAGCTGCAGTCCAGGGGTTAGGGGGCAAAGATGGGGGCGGTTCTCAGCAACGGCCTGGATGCTGGAAGGTGGGGTCTGGCTGCTGCGACTGCAGTCACAACTTCCCTTCGAGTCCTGGAGCCAGTGGTGGGACTCCGGGGTGCTGAGTCCAGCTATGCTGCTGCCTCTCGATGACACTCAGGGAGCTGGAGTCTTGAAATTGGCTTCTGCAGGACCGAGTGTCTGTGTTCAAGTGCCCAAGGACTGGGTGTTCAAGTTCCCTGAGACGGAACCTGAGACAGGGTCCTGTGCGTGTGCTCACGGAGGGGGAGCTCCCAGGAGAAGCCTGGAAGGGGGAGGGAAGGAGGACAGGGTGGGAGAAGCCCCTCAGGAGGTGCTCTGGCGTGTGGGCTGTGCTGCAGAGGTGTCTGGCCCAGAGACAGCGGCCCGGAGTGCACCCACGTCAGACGTCACTGGCTGTGGGCCACCCTGAGGGAGATGGGATGTGACCCTGTACTATAACAGTTATCTATTGCTGTGTGACAAACTGTCGCACACTTAGCAACTTACAATAACATACATTTATTATCTTGGGTCAGGAATTTGGGCAGGACTTAGCTGGATCCTCTGCTGGGGTCTCAGAAAAGTGGAAACCTTGGTTTCTGGAACTCAGGGTCTTTTCAAAGCTCATAATGTCGTTGGCAGAGTTCAGATCCCCGTGGTTGCAGGACTGAGGTCTCTTCTCCTTGGTTGTCAGTCGGGGACTGCTGACAGCCCCTGGGGGTCCCTGCATTTCCTAACGGTGTGGCCCTCTCGCAGTGCGGTGGCTGACTTCATCAGAGCCGGCGTCTTGGCCTGTTCGGGCTGCTGTGAGCAAAGTACCATGAACCCGGCAGGTGGCTTCGCCCACAGAGGCTCCGGAGGTTGGAAAGTCCAAGACGAAAGCGAGAGCAGATCTGGCATCGGCGAGGGCCCACTTCCTGGTTCGTAGATGGCGGCTTCTCTCTGTGTCCTCACGTGGTGGGAGGGCTGAGGGGTCTTTCTCTGGCTTCTTTTATGAGGACACTGATCCCATTCATGGGGGCTCCTCCCCTATGATCTAAAAACCTCCCAAAGGTTATACCATCTCCTTGGGGGTCAGGATTGCAACGTGTGAATTTCTGGGGGGACACAAACATTCAGACCATAGCAACCAGCAAGACACTCTGTCCCTCTAGTCTTCTAGGAAAGAGTCTTATGTAACAGGAAGTTATCACTGGAGTGACTTCCCACCACTTTGTCATAACCAAATCCAGGGAGGGACACCTAGCATCTTTGTCATATGCTCTTGGCTGGAATCAAGGTTCAGGTTGACTTGCCCTCAAGGGGAGGGGATTACACAAGGGCTCGACTCCTTGGGGGTCACCTTAGAATTCCGCCCACCACTGGTACCCCAATATCTCCAGAAGAGACAGCTTCACGGGCAGTGCCCCAGGAAAGGGCACAGGGGTGACCCCTTGGCGACTGACTGTCATGAAGGGGGTCCAGGAGAGGCACCCACAGCACCTTCCACACTGTGCTTGCAGCCACAGTAGCAGAACGGTTACCGGCGCCTCCCGTCCGCCTTCCACATACCACGGTGCGTACCTGAGTGAGCAGCCTCGTCCCCATTCAGAGCCGGAACTACGAGGGAATCTGGGAAATGAGTTTTTAACTTTTAACTTGTGCAGTTCATGGAAGGATATAGGAAGGGGATGGGAAGAGGTGCCAAGGGTCAGTTCTACCCAGTGGTTAAGGGGAAACTGAGTCACAATATTCTGTGACTTATGAGGTCCCTCCAGTGGCCAGTTCCAGATCCAGGACTCTTGATGTTTAGGTCAGTGCTGACTTTTGAGATGGTTTTCCTCTTGGGACAAGGTGGCAGAGAGCAACTGGACATTTCAGTGAGGATCCCAGATACTGGTGATTAAGTGAGAAAGCCATAGACCAAAATCCTTCCTTGTTAGCATAAGGAAAGTTTGCTACCAACTGCCACCAGCTTCCAGAAGTTTCCAGGGCCACAGGCAATGTTGGAGAGGGTGTGGATCATCAATGATTAGTTATAGTTAAGTGTGAAAGAGTATGGATCCTTAGTAAATGGGGGCTTTTATTCTTTCAATCTTGTTCTAAATGATTTATCACCCTTGCCACTTAAACACAGTCATCCCTTGGTATCTGCAGGGGTTGGTTCCAGGATCTCCCATGGAAAGCAAAATCCCTGGACGCTCAAGTCCCTGGTATAAAATTGTGTAGCGATGCATATAACATGCACACTTCCTCCCAGGACTCTAAGTCATCTCTAGATGTCTTATAACACCTAATACAACGTAAATGTTCTGTAAGTAACTGTTACACTGTATTGTTAAGGGGACAATGGCGAGAAAAAAGTCTGTATGTGTTCAGTACAGATACAATCATCTGTATTTTTTGAATATTTTTGAACCATGTTGAATCCACGGATGTAGAGATCACCCATATGAGGGTTGACTGTAATAGTAATTTCTAAAACCAAGGAATGTGTATTCTTAGCTGTCTTGAAAAGAAAAAGGTGTATTTGTAAAAGAGACCACGTAATGGGAACGTGTAAAAGGTGCTTGTTCAGTTAACTTCTGTGAGCGGAGCTGCTTGGAGCACGAGGTTGCATCCAAAGGTTGTCTGGTTTGCAGCAGCCAACGTGCCTGGAGCAATTGCTCCCTGAGCACTCAGCCTGCAGACTCTTACCAAGCACGGCAGCAAATATCCCAGCGCCCCACGGCCCCAGTTCTGTGCCTGCTCTGTGGAGAGAGGATGTGGGTGGGACACCCGGACTCCCCCTGCAGGAGAGTGATGTCTTCCCACGTGCTACACGTGCAATGTGGTCCACACGCAGAGCCTCTGCGGGGTTCATGGCCACCTGCGGGCGATAAGTGGGGAAGCCCCATAATCCTGGCCTCCATCCTTGCTCCCACCTGATGTCCCGCAAGCGAGAGCTTTGGGACAGAGTCGGGTGGGCCCCTTCATGGGTGAGTGGGGAGCCTGGAGCTGCAGAGAGGAGAGACATTCTCTCCCCTTCTCCCCTAAACTGCAAGGTGATCCTTGGAAAGGAGTTACTGATTTCTCTACTCTTCAACCTTGGCTTTGGAAGGCTCTTAAGTCGATAATACCCTCAAGATATCTCTTGCTATTTCCCATTAGCTTAGTTTTCATATAGGCCACAAGATAGGAGAGGACTGAGAAGGTTGGGGGTGTTCCAGCTCAGAGTAGCCATCTGAGCTCTGCTACTAAGCCAGGGGACAATAACAGTGTCACTTATCCTCTCTGAATATTGTTTTTCTCATCTGTAAAATGGGACCATAATTTCACCTAACAAAAAGTGGCGCCTGTCTGTTTAAGAGGGCTTAGTGTGGCAATGTTCATAATAAAAGAGATAATGTATATTAAAATTGTTTTGAAATGTGCAAAGCTTTGTTGAAACACAAGAAACCCTGAGTGAGATGACCACTTTCATTCCCCTGGTCTGTGTCCTAGAATGGGACTATTAGCCCCACAGTCAGAATCATTATATATAGAACTTAAAAGAAATGTAGACTCCTTTTTTTTTTTTTTTTTTTTTTTTTTGCCTTTTCACTGGCAAACAGAGCTTTGGTTAGTGGAAAGTCTAAGCGATTTCAATTGCTGGTTTTTATATTTGAAAGGGGAGGTTATTAGGAGAAGTCTCAATTCAGAAACTTCAAGAAGAAATGGGAGGGTGTGGTGAGGGTTGGGGGGGATTACATTTCCTGTTTTCCTTTCAGATGGTGTTGGAAAACATTGCAGGAAAACCATGGATACCTACGAAGAAATTCCAAAATTTATTCTTTTTGCCACCAGGGGCCCAGCCCAAAGGTGACGAGTAGAAGTGGTCAATTTTTTTTAAGAGTTGGGGTTTGCAGGAGTCCAGCTGAACGCTGGTGGGGTGAAGACAGCGTTCGGAGGGTGACATCAGCCTGCAGCGGGGGCCAGGAGCAACAGAGCGCAGGAGTCTGGTTTTCATTTACAGTTTGGGTCAGTCCGCAGTGAGGATGGGGAGAGGAGGGGTCGGGGAGGAAGGGAGGGAGGAGGAGGAGGAGGAGCTGGAGGAAGCCCTGACTGTATCCCTGGCCCCCGTCCAGCTTGGAGCTCAGTCGTCCACCAAAGGCCGCTCAGTTCTCCCGGGCTCCAGCCTGCTGCAAGGACGGCAAGAGGAGTTTTCCTGGCAGCTCCCGGAGTCCCCGCTCCCTCTGCTTGGGTAGAGAAAGGCTGCAGAAGCAGAAGGAGACGCAGCGTGTGGGAAAAATATGCGTCCTATTCCAACATAATTGAATCTAGAAGCCCAGGGACACACACAGCTTCAGGTTTGCTCAGGGGTAAGTGCGATTTTGCCTGTTTTCTCAAGCTGGCGGGCAAGAGGGAAGCACTCTACCCGAGGTGGCGGTTCTCTAGGTGGTTTTAGTGGCTCTTACGTTCGCTCTGTCCGTCGGTTTTCCGAACATGTTTCAGGGCTCTGCAGGAGTCCTCTGGTTTTTCTTTCTCACTCTGTGGCAGCTGGGTTTCCTTACCCTGGTTAAGGTCGCGGGTCACCCGAGAGCATGACGGCTTTCAGCCCCGTCTGCGGCTGTCTCCACGCCCCGTGGGGTCCTGACTGCAGTGTGTTTCAGCTCGTGATTTATTTGAAGTTGTCTCCTCCTCCGAAAACCCAGTGGGGATCTGCTTTGTCTGCAGAAGTGTCTTTGCTGAGGATAGCAAAGCTACCTGCGGGCGGCTCCACAGGAGACTTGCTCTGAGCTCTCAGGGCGGTGACACCACGTCAGGGCGCGTCTGGTGGGTTCCTTGCTCAGGGCCACCCCTGGGAAGGGGCCGGTTGGCACCTCTGCTGCCTTCAGGAGACTGGGTGGCTCTGGTGCCCAGGCTCGGGGCCAAGGCAAGGGTCACTCCGTCGTTAGTTGCCATCAGGGCTTCACCTTCTCAGGAACCTGAAGTCACTGTTGTAGACAGTGTCCTTTGGGGTTGCTTAAAGGAGCTGCAGGGTCAGAGCAGGAGGAGGAATTCGGCGTTTGGGCGGCGTGCCGAGTGGATAAGGCAGGGCTCCTGGGTCTGCAGGGCTGCCCGTGTTGCCCAGAGGTGCGGCCGGTGCCAAGCTGGGAGGCCCAGGGGCTGTTCCCTGGCCTGGAGGACACAGGGTGGGGCTCAGGTCCTCTCTCCCCAAGGATGGAAAGTGTTCCTGACAGTTGCTGGCCTGTTTGGGGACCTGTTTTAAGGGCTTACTATGTTAGAAAATGGGCTGGGATTGCAGCAGGGGTGGGGTCCCTGGGCATGCCCGGGGGCACTGGGGAGTGGGTGAAGAAAAATCAGCTTTCACAGCAAGCCCAGGAGCAAATTTGGAGGCTGGCGTGGACCCAAGAACAACCTTCTCTGAGCTCAGGGGAGGACCCTGCACCCCATGGGGACACAGGGCTGCTGCCCGTGCCACCTGGCCCTCTTCCCGCACACGGGGGAGCCCAGATGGGAACCACGGGACCCCAGAGCTGCAAGGGCGCTCCGGGCTCCTGAGGGAAACCTGTCCTTAGCCTGGGACCCCCCAACTCCCCAGGGTACCCACTCTTAATACTGCAGAAAACTGAACAGAAGTGGCTTTACAATCCAAATTATATTGCTCCTACCCCAACTGTGTTGAAGCCGGTTGGTTGGCTATAGATGGCAGACTTCTGAGTTCTTTGCTGGGCTAAAGATAGTGAAAGAGACATGGGTTGGAAGCCGCTGGTTTTAAAACCGAGGAACCAGAGGCTGTGCGGTGTGAGGCCCTTGTCAAGGCCGTGAGTGTCTGAGATGGCAGCAAAACTGCTCTCCCACTGCAGGGAGCCGGGGGCAGATGAGCCAGCCCACAGCGATTGGCATCTGGATGGGAAACCGGTCTGGGCTCCTAAGAAGCTCCCAGCTAAGGGAGAAAGAGTGAGGCGGACCGCAGGGAGGGGGCAGCAGCTCTGTGGCCGGAACACCCGGGGCCTGGGTTTGCCTCGTCCTGGTGTGGGCTTGCAGCTGGCGTGAGGGCGCAGGCGTGGGAGGTGGGCTTTTACAGACACCAGCGTGTAGGGAGGGCCGTGTGTCTGGACTTCGTCTTTGTTTAGGCAGAGGGGCGAGGGTTTTTCATTACCATGAGGTTTGGTTTTCTCTTTCCCTCACTTACGGCACTGGGAGACCAGTAAGCAGACGCTGAGTGGAGACGAGGACTTGGGAGGGAGCACGGTGGCAGTGGCGGTGGCAGTGGCGGGGTGAGGCAGGGTGGCTGTCCTGCCTCTGCCTATCTGGGAGTGGGACGGTGTGGCCACAGCACCTTTCTGGGAGGTGGCTGGGGAAGCCTCTAGAATGTTAGCCCTTGGCCAGGGCTCTCCTCCCACTTGGGAGGGTGTGTCCCCCGCCCATGGCTGTGGCCCTTAGGTGATGGGACATGGCAAATGTCCAAACCTGGGCTCATAATGATGTTTTTGATAAGAGGCAGGCATCTTTCTGAACAAGAATCCTCTTTGCTTCTGCACTTCACTTTACTTCTAGAGTGTTTAGCAACAACCACATCTCACTGACTTATCAGACGGGCCCTTTGTGATTTAGTATCTTAGTGACTTATCACTGACGGTAGAGTAGGAAGAAAGCCCTCTAGTCAATCGATTATTGGTTATCGATTAGTGGTTCAAGAGAGGCTTCCCATCCTGACCTCAGTTTTGGGTATGGAGCCGGTTGACACTGATGCTTAATGCCGGCTTGGAATGAGACCTCCTTCCTCTTTGGAAGTTGGTGGCGCGGTTGTGCCCCTGACGCTTCCCTTGTTTCCTTGCTCAGAGCGTTTAGACAACGGGGTAAGGCGTGGTCCCCACCAGTAGGCTGCGCCACTTCCCACTGTTGTGTGAAATTCCACGTTTAGGATTTAAAATTCACTGACAAGTCATGAATTCTGTTGCATGAGACTTTCTTGCAGACATGCTAACAACTTTAGCAAAACATTTTTATTTGAAAATTAGTCTTTGTCGCTGTTCTTTTTGGAGGAAGCTGAGAATGTGGTATCTCTTGGGGGAAGAATTGCAGGTGTTTCTGCAGCTGAGGGGACATCGGGTAGTAGGCAGCTCTCCACACCGATGGACAGAAGCAGACTTGGCACGACGTCCTGGCTGTGGCAAGCGGTAAAACACTCACCAGTGCGACAGAAATAGCTGACGGTGTGAGGAGTGACCTGACATTTAAAAAATGCTATTAGTAGCTCTAGCTGAGGAAATGAAAGCCCAAAGTGATTCAAATTTTAAGTCAGGGGAGCTTCGGAAGGTTTCTGCTAGTTCAGACAGCCAGCTGGGCAGAGCTAGCAAGGATGGTCCCCTTCGTTCCCCCCATTTCTAGGTACAGCTTCTCTGTTTCCACCGTCAAAGTTCTGGAAGAAAATCCTACTCTTTACATAAAAGACCTTGCTTGTCCCCTCGAAAGCAGAGCGATGCGTGTCTTGTTCTCAGGGAGTGCCCGCAGGTCCTCATTTTGCAAAAAAGGGTTCTCTTCAGGAATTCAGTTTATTAATTTTTTAAAATATAATTTTTAATGCATGCTGGTCTCTCAGTCCTACTTTGGGAAGGAGATAAGGTTTTGAGTTAGCACGTTTATCCCGGTACAGCCGTTTCTGAAAAGGCAGTTAGGTTTTCTTTCCTCTAGAGGGCGGTGTATCCCGCCGAGCTCCAGAAGAATCTTGGTGCGGTGGCTGGAGTCTCTCAGGGTGGGGTTTCAGGGTTCTCCGGGACTCAGCGATGCTCATCTCCACAGAGCTTTAGGACAGACGACTCAATACATTATTGTTTTATTAACGTGGCTGCTCATCGTAACTGAAGTGCACATAAATTTAGAGCTTTGTTTCTCTTCTATGCTCAGGTGTGTGCATGTTGAGATGAAATTAGGTCTTTGAATGAGGCATTCTGCATTCTAAAATAATTGCATTACCAGGACATTAAACAAGTAAGACATTTTAAAGGAAATATTTTAACCATGTCTGTTAATAAGTACAAAAGTTTAAATTAACAGTCAGGTGCTTGGGAACCAAAGCTAGTTTGTCATTTCCTGCCACGCTGCGTCCCTGTAGAATTTCTGAACTTTAGACCTGGAAGGGATGCTGAGACTAACCGACCCTGTCCTTTGATATTTTCTCCTGATGGATAACTGGTTTAGTGTATTTTTAAAAAAATTCGCACAAACTATAATTATAAATGCCCCATTTTAAATATTTGTTAATAAAAAATATTACTGACTTTCAGACTTATGATTGTTAGCTTGAGATGACCACTGTTCGGGCCCTGAGGTACAGATGCCAGCTCAGAGCAAAGAGACCTAACCCTTCATTTAATCTCAGTGCCCCCATCTTCACTTAAGCTTAGTGGGACCTGCAGTGCTCCATGGCATTGAGCTTCAAGATTGGGGGAGGGGATACAGAGGAGTAAGACATGGCCCTGCTCTTGTAGTTGGCAGGCATAGAATTCCTGTTTGGCCACACCAAATATTGAAAAACCGTTGCCTTGGTGGATACTTTCCCTGCACCCTTTATGCTTCAGATGAAGAAGTGGAGCTAGAGAGGTGAGTGCTTAGTGCTAAGGTCACAGAGCAAGTAGGAGAAGCAAAACCAGCATCTTCTGAGAGCTCTGCACATGACTGATCCATCCAGTAAGCAGGTATCTGGGACCTGGGACCTTAAAAGTGGGACAAGACTTTAAGGGTATATTTTAGGGGACCACGTGGAGAAAGACACTCTATCCATTTACCAGTCTTCTTTAGAGTAGCATCTTTTAAGTTGACTTAGCAGAGGGGTAACTGTTGTAAAAAAAAAAATCTGGAAAGAAAAAGGAGAGAAGAAAAATAAAACAAATACAAAACGTTCTGCCAAGCCCTCTCCCAAAGGCAAATTGTTAGTCTTGTAAGGGTCTGGCTGCACTTGGCATAGCACGGTCCCGCTGCTCTGGGGTTTCAGGCTCATGAAATGCATAGCAGCATCGGGAGCTGGGAGTGGCCAGGGAGAAGTACGACGGGAAACCATATTTCTGTCCAATCCCCCGCTGTGTGCTCTATGTTCGATTTTCAGGGACCCAGAGCATTGGGAATTGGCCACTGGAAGGAAAAGCTCATGGTTCGGTTTAATTTCAAAATTAAAAATTGAGCAGCAGCTGGAGATGACTCAGGTCTCAAGGGAAACCATTCCAGGAAACTGGCTTTTCACTTCTGGAATCTTCATTAATTGATTCGGCAGCCCAGTGCCGGCACCCAGGGTTAGCGCCAGCTCAGCTAAACCCGCAGATGGCCTGGACCGCGCACCGGGGGTGGGGGTGGGGTCTCTGCTTCTAACTGGGGCAGAGCAAAGCCATCGGCAGTCAGAGCCTAGGCTGGGGTAGCAGATGGAAGACAGCGGTCACAGGACCGTTGCCTGTTCAAGCAACACACAATTACCCTTATTTTACACATAGAAAAAGTGAGGCTGGGAGACATTAACTGACCGTTACTGACCGACATAGTAAGGAAGCAGATTTTCCCAGGTTATTACACCAAATCCAGTGTGGATATTTTATCAGATGTTTCTACCTATTTTTTAAAAAGGTCTTTATTTTGGAGAATCATTTTCTCCTCCATACTTGATTATGAATCAGACTGGAAAACAAACAAAAGAAAAGTAACTTTTCCTGACAATGTGAGAACATTTCAGCCACTTCACCTGCACAATTTTACAGTGGAACGCCGAGGCGTGGAAGAGGTCAGCAGCTCTGCGGTCGGTGCCAGGAAGGACGGCGGGGTCAGCAGCGCCCTGCGTCGGGGGTGGAACGGGATGGGCATTTGTGCAAATCTTTTCAAGCATTGTCTAACGCACGCCCTTTCTTAGCGTTCAAATGGAAATAGTCTCTGCCTAGTGTTTATAATTAGCAATAGAAACGGAGACAAAAGTCTCGTCTGGCTGCCATACATTGAGGAGTGTAGAATGCTTTTTACATTTGCACGGTGGCATCGAGCTTTTCAGACCACAGCAGATATGGAACATTCTGCCTCACAGTTATCGTGAATGCTAGGAATACGTTTTAAAGTAAATTTCCAAATATCTGGGCAACTAATCTGGAATTTTTAAAGTGGCCTTTGTGGTAGGAAGGAAACCAGCCTCTGAGGAGCTTGGCTGGAGCCCGGACCGTGTCAGCACGTCCTTACATGCTATCTCACTTATGGCTGTGGCCGAGTGCCAGGGGACATCCAAACCCTCTTTCTACGTTGCTTTGTTACGGCTCACAAGCTGCTGGACGAGTATTGCCACGCTAGCTTTTACCAGGAGGAGCTGACGCTCTCAAGTCAGCTGCTCAGTGTCTAACAAGGACACCAGCAGGTGACAAGGAGGCTGAGTTACCCTAAGTGATGAGGAGAGTTTTTGAATTTTGCTATCACAGGACACATACTCAGGCTGAGTCAAATAGATTATTGTTCTATAGTATTTTCATAGAACAGACACGCAAGATCCAAGTTGTAAAATAAATGGGAAAAACCCAAAGCTTGATGTATTTCTTGGGAGGGTTCCCTTCGGGTTGTTCCAAGTCAGTTGCTCTTGCGGATTTCCCCAAAGATCTTTCAAACAGCAACAGCATATTAAACTCTACTCTTCTCCTGCCCTACACGCAAGGCCTGATAAATCCCCTCTTAGCTTCCTCCCTGGGGACAGAATGGGGACTCCTTTCCCAGGATTCAGGCAGAAAAGGGGAGAAAGAGTGAGAAAGGCAAGAAATAGGCACTGCCGTTCCGGCAGGCAAGGGAGGGGTGTGGCGAAGGTGAGGGCAGTGAGTGCCTCCGAGTGACTGAAACCTGACTTCCCATTGACGGTGGGTGTGCGTGGGCCTCCTGCTGTGGTCTCTGACTGTCCCTGCAGCTCCCACTTTAAACAGGACAGTCAGGAGTTAACAGGAGTCCCAGGACTTGATAGAAGGAACAGCCTGACGTTAAAAAGCAGTACTTGGAGAAAACCAAATAAATGACTTCAAAATGGGAGCTCTGGATGTGTTTAAGCCTTTGTTTTAAAATTGCTTCCTTGTGTGTATGTGTGCGTCTCTTTCTTAAAAAAGATTTCCAGACATGGAAAATGAAAGAGCTTTTGAGTGGGCTAAATGAAAACTAATTTCACAGAATTGCAAAATAGCTTGGGAAAGTCTTTGGGATATAATTGAATATGATTCCAAGTTGAAGGGCTGTGTAGGGCAACTTTTACAAGAAGCACCTTTTCAAATTCCAAGGAAATGGCAAGCAAATAGAAAAAGGCACCTCAAATCCATTTTAGAGTGAGACAGAGTGGGGGAAAAAAAGGAACGAATAAGGCTAAACAGAAAGATGAGAATAAAAATTTAATGACCCTCTCTTATTGACTCTGTTGCCTTAGGACACAGAATCTATGGCAAAGGAGCCCTCACCCCCCAGTCCAAGGGTCTTAAGTGGTCATTTCTGAACTTTTTTTTTTTTTTCATATTCAAAAGAACAGCAGCAGGCAGTCAGGTTTTGTCGACACAGAATCTGTGGTTTGTCACCACCAAGGAAGTCTCTTCCCCCCACCTAAGATATGCGGAGTTTCCTCGAGATCCGAGCCAGATCTGGCACAGCCTCCAGGGTCTCCTGGGTTTCCCACGGGCTTTGGAAACGCAGACTCGGGTTAGGATTGTGGTTCTATCTGCTTTTATCTGCGTGACTTTGGAGGATCACTTTGCCTCACCTGGTTTCATTTTCTCAGCTATAAAACGGAGGGAAAAGCAGACATTGGGTTGTTGGAAGGCGTGAAATCCCTCTGGTGAGGTAGAAGCCCAGTCAGTGTTACTAGTGCCAGCCTGTGTCCCCTTCCTGGGGGAGCGCCGTGGGAGGGGAAGGAGGGGCATGGCTGCCTCATTCCTCCTCATTAAAATGGTCAAGACGGGTGGCCATTTAGCGGGATGGTGTTTGGCATCGTTTAATGATCTAAATTAAAAAAAATTCTCCAAGATTTGCTGCCAGGGAATTCAGTTTTAAAAATTGAGACTCCAGGACATGATAAACAATAGAATAGATTTAATGACAAACAAAAACATTAAGGAACGTTCAGCAGCTGGGCTTGGCACCCGTGAGCCACAGGACTGGCTTCTAGCAGCACGGCAGGAAGAGCGTGCGCAGCTGGAGGCATTTTTCCCACCCGGGAATCCGGCTGATGCAGTCCCAGTGGGCCGCCTGTCGCCAGCACGGGCGGGAGCGCTCATCATCCCAGAGTTGCAGGAACTGCCCCCCACCCCGCCCCTCCGCTTCCCTTAGTACCTGGGTACATTCTGGAAAAAGTAATTCCTACGAACTGTGTATTTATCTCGTTACTTTGTGTCCCAGTGGAAACCACCTCATTTAGGGAGCTACTCCTCTAAAGACGAGTGTCTTGGAGACAAAAATCTTCACATATGAGTTTCAACCGATTCAAAGCTCACCTTCCTCAGAGGATGATTGAATGGTGCTGGCTCAGACAGACATCACAGAGTTCCTCCTGCTCCTATTCAGACTTTATGGAGTGCTCTCGAGGACAAGAAAAGAATTTTGGAACAGCTCCATAATGACCCCACTCAACGTTTAATATATGACAGAGTTAGTGGACTCAGAGGAGTCCACCGTGTGAGGGACAGGGCTGGTTAGGATCTGTAAGCGAAACTTGCTCAAGGCGCGGTTCACGTTCTCTGTCCATCTTGCCTGCTGAGCCCTCGGCAGCTCTTCCCACCCCAGACCCCACAGTGGTCGGACAGACGTTGTCTCGTCCTGTCCTCTTCCTTCCTGTGTGGGTTACAAGGTCCAGTGCTTTGCAATAAGACTCTGGAATATTCTCATGCTCTTATTCTCAAACAAAAATACTACGTGAAATTGTACGTCTTGTAGATGGATTCAATATTTAAAATAATTAAACTGGATCTCCCAGAAGATTTGAATTACAATTTTTGACTGAAGCAGTGATGCTTAAACTTTGGAGGTGGTGTTGGCACAGCTGCCTTTTAGAATCACGTACAGACACGAACCCTGTCCCAGAAAAGCCACATTCACAGACGCAGTTTTGTACACAGTTGTGGGAAGGTCACAGACTCTTTGAATCTGCGGATCCCATATTAAAACATTTATATAGACCAATTACAGTATTACAGGTTGTTTGGAAAGAGCAGGCCATATTCCTGGAAAGAATCTAGCAGGATGTTCTTTTAATATCAAAAATCTGCCGTTCAATTTTAACAGAAAGAGCAACATTCTAAAGTGTATATCATCACTTAATTGAGGTCATACAAAAAAAATCACAGACATAGCACTGGCTTTTGTTTTTTAAAGAAACACTCAGGAATGGGTCTAACAGAATGTGGGGAAGGAAGGTAGAGTTTTCCAGAAATGTCTGGAAGATCCCCAGGGTAGCACGGCTGGAGGGATTGCTAGAGCAAAGGGGCAAAGCCAGGGCTGTGGGTGCGGTGGGGCCATTCTCAGTGGGGGGCACACCAGCCAGTGGAGCGGCTGCCTATGGGGAGTGCACTGAGCCTGTGTGTGGCTGGAAACTGCTAGAACTTGGGAACAGTGTCAAACCAAAGCAAAGAGTGTTGGAGACTGCTGTTCTGTATTGTATATATCCGTGTCCAACAGGCATTGACCGTTTGTTTCAAGCCAAGAGGCTTGGACTGTGCTTTTGCAGTCTTGCCACCATCACCACACATTGCTGTCACTTCACTGCAGAGAGAAATACGTTCTGTTGATGACTGGCCTCCTGATCGTCATTAGAACAGCATTCCCCTCGCACTATTGATACATTTCCAAGGGAAAGTTGTACTGATAGGTGGTTCTATTCTAGCTGCTAAGATCATGTCTTCAAGTTCACAGAATCTGAAGCACAGGGTAGATTAGTGTCGTCACAGGTGATACTTTTTGTTGACTTTCTTTGGCCGTCCAAAACCATAGTGGGTTTGGAGCTTATTCCCTTGTTTATGGCTTTGTCTTTCTCCATCCCAACAAGCTTTGGCAGGCCGGGCCTAGGGCCCACACTGTGTCCTGCTCCTCCTCATAGCTGAGTTTCAAGAGTTGGACTCCAGCTCCTTCCTCTGGACCCGACCTCAGGCAGGAAGGATTTCACGGCAAATCCACAGACTGAGCTTCAGATTTTCTTTGTGTCCACTTCAGTCTTGTCCCTGAATAAGGGGCTGCCCCCTTGCTCTCTGTGGCCCTCCCTGCCATCTTGCTAAGTGGTCCATCTGGACATAGTGTCCTGCCTCATTCATGGTAAAGCCACGTCACTACTCAGCCAGACAGACTTTCCTCTGCTGTCAGTCTCTAGATGGCAGGGTTGAGAGCATTACACCATCCTCATCTCTGGTTCCATTCGCGAGGCAGGGAAATGGATTTTCTGCGCTGCACAACAGGCGGCCATGAGCAGAATCGCAGGGCCCACGGAGCACCTACGGCTGGAGGGAAGCTAAGAGGGAGACAGGAACTCAGACCTTAGGTGGAGCTGATTCTGTAGCTCAGAGGACAGTAGTTAGGGCAGAAGTAATGTTTGCCCGGGTCCGAATGTTCACGTGGATTCTCTCTTACTTTCGTAAGACTCAAGTCTTCTTCCCCAAACCCTAACATTTTGCATGCCATACACTTCTTTTTCCTTTTAGAATGTTATCTAGAAGCAAGGACAAATACCACGTTGCTTGAATACTGGAGCACATGCATACGCTTTCAGAAGTATTTAGTTGTATTATTTCCCCTTTTTGCCCTAAACTTCCATCATACCTGGAAAAAAAGAGATACCACATGTATGTCATTACTGCTAAATTGATGGCTACATTTTAGGTGTATGTAGTTATCCATAATTTTAAAACCCAGAAGGTGGTTTCTCCTGTGCTCACTTTTATTTATTTACTTATTTGTGGTAAAAAACACATAATATAAAGTTTACCCTCTTAACCATTTTAAGTGTATGGTACAGTAGTGTTAACTGTGTGTACCTTACTGTGCAGCAACCATCTAGAACCTTTTGCTCTTGGAAAACTGAAACTCTCTGTGGAATAGCAACTACCCTTTCTCCCTGCCCAGCCCTGACAACCACCATTCTACTTACTGTTCCTGAGAGTCTGACACTCTAGACAGCTCATGTCAGTGGGATCACGCAGGGTTTGTCTTTCTGTGACCGGCTTATTTCACTTAGCATGACATCCTCAGGGTCTATCCATGTTGTAGCATACAAGAGGATTTCCTTCTTTTTTAAGACTGGATAATATTCCATTATATGTACATACACATGTTCTTTATTCATCTGTTGATGGACATTAAGGCTGTTTCCACCTTTTGATGTTATGAATAATGCTGAAATGAACATAGGAGTGAAAATATGTCTTCCAGATCCTATTTCCAATTCTTTTGAATATATATCCAGTAGGGGATTGCTGGATCATATGGTAATTCTAGTTTTAATTTTTTGAGGAACCTCCCTACTATGGCGGCTGTCATCTCTGCATTGTGTAGCTTTATTGAAAAAGGAAGATCATTTGATCACATACATGAGGGTTTATTTCTGGGTTCTCTATTCTGTTACATTGGAATATATGTCTATCTTTATGTCAGTGTCGTACTGTTTTGATTACCACAGCTTTGTAATATGTTTTGAAATTAGGAAGTGTGAGGTCTTTAGCTTTGCTTTTCTTTCTCATTGCTTTTGCTATTTAGTGTCCTTTGAGATTCCATATCAATTTTAGTATGTTTTTTTCTATTTGTATAAAAAATGCCATTGGGATTTTGATAGGGATCACATTGAATTTGCAGATTGCTTTTGGTAGTGTGGATATTTTCATGATATTAGTCTTCAAATCCATGAACATAGGATTTATTTCCATTTATTTGTGTCCTTTAAAATTTCTTTCAACCATGTTTTGTAGTTTTCAGTGCACAAGTCTTTGTTTCCTTGGTTAAGTTTATCTCTAACTGTTTTATTCTTTTTGGTGATATTAAAATTGGGATTGTTTTCTTAATCTCCTTTTCATATGGTTCATTGCTAGTGTATAGAAGTGCAAATAATTTTTACAAGTTGATTTTATATCCTGCAACTTTGCTGTACTCATTTATTAGTTCTAACAGTTTTTTAAATGTGTGGAATACTTAGGATTTTCTACCTATAAAATCATGTCACCTATGAATAGAGATAATTTTACTTCTTCCTTTCCAATTTGGATGCGTTTTGTGTCCTTTTCTTGCCTAACTGCTCTGACAAGGACTTCTAGAACTATGTCAAATAGGAGCAGTGAGAGAGGATACATTTGCAATTTTCCTGACCCCAGAGGGCCCACTTTCAGTTTTCCACCATTGAGTGTGGTGCTAGCTTTGAGTTTTTCATCTATGACTTTTATTATGGTGAAGGAATTCCCCTCTATTCCTGTTTGTTGAGTGTGTTCTTGTTAATTACGAAAGTGTTGAATTTCGTTGAGTGCTTTTTCTGCATTGAGATCATCCTGTGTTTTTCCCCCTTCATTCACACTGACTGGTTTCCATATGCTGAACCATCCTTGTATTCTAGAAATAAATCCCACTTGGTTATGTTGTATAATCTTTATAATATGTTGTTGAATTTGGTTAGCTAGTATTTTGGTGAGAACTTTGCATCAATTTTTATCAGGGATATTGGTCTCTATTTTTCTGTTTTGTAATATCTTTGTCTAATTTTGATTTCAGGGTAATGCTAGCTTCATAAAGTAAGTTTGGAATTGTTCCCTCCTCTTTAATTTTTTGGGGAAGAGTTTGAGAAGGATTGGTGCTAATTCTTCTTTAAATGTTTGGTAGAATTTTCCAGTAAAAACATCTGGACCTGGACTTTTCTTTGTTGGAAGGTTTCAATTACTGATTCAAACTCCATACTAATTATACCTCTGTTCAGATTTTTTATATCTTCATATTTCATTTGAATATCTGACATGTACTTGAAAACCAGAGAGAAAGATGTTTTTTATTGTCATTGACACTGATATCGAATGCCTTTACGTGTTGTAATCCACTAAGTGGACTTTTTAACCTTCAATCCCTAACACTGAAGTTATAATGGTAACTCAGTCTCCCTAGATTGAATGTATTTCAGTTTCTTAAAACAAATGGAGTTCTCCACTTAACTGTAGTCTATACTATATCATTTCCAATGCCAAATAGTTCTTCCTGAAACTCAGTACAAGAAAAAAGTAATTCACAGTATTAAGTAGTGCCATGAATGTTTATGCTGACAATGAGGCTGGCTCTGACCCCTCCCCTGAGCCTTTCTGGAGAAACTTCAGTCATCTGCACGTCCCAACCCTCTCACCTGGTCACAGGGAGGCGGCGAGCTCCAGCGTCAATGGAAATGGATCCCCACTTGCAGTTAGTGGAGTCCAAGAGGGCAGACATCTGCAAAAACAGTGACCTGGGTGCAGGGGAGACCTGGGCAGGTGGAGATGATTTTGGTTGGTGCTTTTGAGGAGCAAGAATCCAGCAAAACTAGACATGGAAATGAAGAACCTCCCTCTCCCAAAGGGTGCAGCTTTTTTCGTGGGCTGTGAGTAGCCGTTATTGAAAAAAGATGTGGTGAAATACATGTTCGGGGAATCTAGGTTAAATAAGGTGCAACATGTTTCTTTGCTTTGTTCTTTGCTTCTCAGAGCTGCTGTATTTGATGTATATTGTTAACTGTTTCAGAAGAAGGCATGCTATTCAGTGCTTCCCAAACTGTGTTGCTCATGGAATGACTTGCTTTTTTCCCTTAGACTATGTCATGGAGTGAGTGTTCCATGGAATATACTTTGGGAAATGCCGACAAAACCAGCCTGGGAAGAGAACGGTAGTTAGAACTCACAAGTACCCATGCTCCACCAGGCATTTAACAAGTAGTCTGCCTTGTAATCCTCATAGAAGGCTGGCAATAATAATAGTAATTATTATTATTCTCATGTTATAGAGGAGGAAACTGAGGCTTTGAGCAATCAGAGGACCTGCCTGAGGTTGGGTGTCCAGGTATACTTGACTCCAAGCACCTTGTCTTTCCCCACCATCACTGGCTCCTTCTCTGATTCCTACAAAGGCTATTGAACTGGATAGACAAGTTGTTATAGAATCATGGAGTTTTCATGGTGAGAAATAAAGTTTTTCTTCTTATCTTTTCATCTTATTACCCTTCATAGTTGCAGGTGCCATTTGAGCACCAAGGTCTCTTAATAGTGTGACCTGGGCCCCTTATTCTCTGAGCCGCAATGTCTTCACCATAAGCATGTGGATCAGCATACATCAGCAATGATGATGCAAACATAAATGAGATAAATTTAGAAAAATTATGAAAAACAGCAATTGGCACATAGCAGATGCTGAATAACTTTTGCTAACATGACATCAAAAACAGCGGTTTGATAACACCCTAGCCGACTTGTGTCGCCAACCCTAGACCAGGAACCCCTGATGGTCTGTGCAAGAAGTCACTGACATGCACAGCTGCAGGTGGGACCAGCTACATAATTTGTGGCCCTAGTACCAAATGCGAATGAGGGGCCTCTTGTCCGAAAGCTACTAAGAATTCCAAGACAGCAGCAGTAAAGCATCAAACCAAGTGTGGGGCTTGTGTGAACGTGGAGTCCCGTTGCAGCCCTGGCTGTAGCCTACGGAAAAGTCAGGGAAACCAGAGCCTCGGGCCAAGGGAGGAGAAAAGAGACTTCAGCCTGGACAGAAAGACCTAGGCCAGCTCTCTGGAGGGGTTAATCTTCAGGGAGACTTCAGCCCCCAAGCTGCTCTCACTGGATTGGGGGTTGGAGGGTGGAGAGGCTGACGTGAAGGTTTGAGGTGGGAAGTGACAGCGTTGCTGGCAGGGAGAAGGTCTGAGGACACAGGCTACTGAGCCCACGTGAACGTGAACTTGGCTGGTGGGAAGTCACGTCACAGCCACCAGCGGTTGCGGGGGTGTCGGAGACTCTGCGGCGACTCTGTCGGGGGGCACTTAGCCCTCAGGCCCGCTGCACAGTGTTGCTAATTAATTAAATCTGCCTGGGCGCGTTCCACTGTGAGATTGGGGGCAGCGTACAGCAAGTTTCCTTGCAGGAAGAGTGCTAAAGATTAATAGAAATAGGGCAGGGTTTGCACAGTCCCCGCTGCTGTGGCTGGGTTTGCATGTGCTGTGATCCCGGCAAAGCCCATTCCGTCCATGAACGTGATTCCTTTGAACGTGATTTGCAAACTTCAGCTGCGTGTCACAACCTCTCTCTTTTTGTGCCTGTGAGTGCCTTTACCTAGACCCTTTTCCATTTCTCATTTGCTTGGGAATGCGCTGTTTCCAAATTGCTGCCTACCTCCCTTTGGGAGGAAAAAGGTTTAATTGCACAGATTTTAGTTGTGGCCAAAGTTGTAGTCACTAGACTCAAAGATCCTCATTTATATGTTTAGTCACAACTACTTTTCATGAGGGATAAAACCTTGGCTCATTAGTCCATAATTTGAGTAAAGAAAGAGAATATTTTCAGATTGTGGAGATACTACTATTGAGTATTCATTAAAAAAAATCTAACTGTGTTCTTTGAACTAGGCTTGAGAATGTCCAGCCAGGAAAGTGAGCAGCCCCGGCACAGGGCGACCTGTGTCCTGCTCACTGCAGGAGGGCAAAGGTCTCCTCACCCAGAAAGCGCCGTCCAGCCCTGTGCCTGTGTCATTTGTTCCCTTCCCTCCCTGCCTCCCTCCCTCTCTCTTCCTTCCCCTCTCCTCCTTCCCTCTTTCCCTCTTCCTTCCTTCTTCCCTCCCTCCATCCTTCCTTCTTCCCTTCCTTCCTTCCTTCTTTCCTTCCTTCCTTCCTTCCTCCCTCCTTCCCTCCCTTCCTCTGTCATCTACATGTGTGTGCATATATGTGCATGTGTGTGCACATATATGCACACATGTGCATATATGCACGTGACTGCCTCTCTATCAGTTGATCATCTACTAACCCATTGATTTACCATCTTTCCATTTGCTGCTGGTCCGAAGAGCAGACCAGATACAAGCCCCCGTGGAAGTCTAGAAAGGACATAGAAAGCGCAGGATTTTGAGTGATTTTGCAGAGGAAACAATGACTCTTCCCTTTGCCCTGTTTTCTCTTTAGGTTCCTATCTGGTGCTCAGACAAACTCAAAATGAGGCGGCACCGACACGTGCCCTTAGTGGCCGTCTTGTGCCTCTTTCTCTCAGGCTTCTCCACGACTCACGCCCAGCAACAGCAAGCAGGTAAGATCCAGAAACATCCCTGACTTTATAAAGAGAAATAGCGTTCTGTGATTTTAGATCTTAGACATCATGAGCTTGACATAAAGCTTAGATATGTTTTTCAGACACAGCTAAGCCATTTATTATAGAATATTCATGTAGTTTATAGACCTCTTAAGATGCTCTTTACCCAGTGAGCGATGACTTATTTTTATTAAAGCTTTGGTTTGCTGTCTTGGAATTGGTTTGGAAGTGATTTGTTTTTACCTTGGGTGTGAGTAGGAAGTTTGGATCCGAAGAGATTTTCCCACGTTCTGGCATTGGTGGGTCTCTGAGCACATAAAATAGGGAGAAGACAACTGTGGAGGGTAAAAGTCATTTTCCTTGGAAAAAACAAATATCATCCAATCTCTATAACTCTGGACATTGAAAGACATTTTTCATCTAGAATTATTAGATCTTAAAAAAATCTGTTTCCAAAACTGTTTTTAAAAATGGATTCTAATGAACCCTATTAGGAATTTGCCTTCAGAGTTTTAAAAAAGTGAGAAATGCTTCATGCATTGCAACCTGGGAAGGAAGGCCGTGGGTCTCCCTGTCCTTTGCCTGAAGAGCTGGGCCTCTGGGGGCTCTCCTGCCAGGCCGAGCTGCTCTGAGGTGGCGGGGAGGCCAGCACCACCTCGGGGGAAGAGGAACGTGGGTGGGGGCACCAGGTCAGCCCGAGGTAAGTGGGGTCCTGGAGCCAGTAGGCCACCTCCCAGACCACTGCTGGCCTGACTCCCTGAGCACCTGCCCTTGAGGGAGAACCGGATTCATCTGTGAACAAGACAGATAATGTCCAAGTTCTGCAAAGACTTTCCTGGTGCTGAAAATATGCAGTAACTGCTTAGATACCTTTCTTCATGCTCAAACAGCTGGGAAAAAAATGAGACTTTTCCCTTCTCTGCATTCATACAGATCTTCCTCACTTAAATAACACGTATTTATTTCATTTATTTTTCTTGCCAATTACCCGGAACATTGGGGGTTAGTTAATGTAAAACACCAGTAGTTTTCACTTTTCCTTCTTGCCAAGGCTCAGTTTCATACCTCAAATGGAAGAATGAATTTATAAAATGATGGTTGGTTGTCTGTGATAGCACATCCTTCTGGTCTGATCAGGTGGGTCTTAGGGCTCAAAATGTTGCAAGGAATCATGCTTGAGATCCAGACAGCCCAGGAAAATGTTTTCCCGTTCTCGAGTGTGCTGCTGGCCCACATCTGGTGGTCACTGAATATGGACTTTGGGCCAGTGACTGGGGCCAGCAGCTGTCGGGTCCGTGGGCCCAGGTCCCCGGTTCTCAGGTAAGTCTGTCCACCTTCCTGCAGGACAAGTGAGGCGTGAACTGTTCAGGAACAGCGTAGCATAAATTGAATGTGTTTAGGAAGGTTTTTCACTGATAGGAAGTAATTGCTTGAATAGTAGAAAAATCTAAACCAATGTCTTTTTTTAAAGATGTCAAAAATGGTGCCGCTGCTGATATAATATTTCTAGTGGATTCCTCTTGGAGCATTGGAAAGGAACATTTCCAACTTGTTCGAGAGTTTCTGTATGATGTTATAAAATCTTTAGCTGTGGGAGAAAATGATTTCCATTTTGCTCTGGTCCAGTTCAACGGAAACCCACATACCGAGTTCCTGTTAAATACGTATGGCACTAAGCAAGAAGTCCTGTCCCATATTTCCAACATGTCCTATACTGGGGGCAGCAATGAGACTGGAAAAGGATTAGAATACGTAATGCAAAACCACCTCACTAAGGCTGCCGGAAGCCGGGCCGGTGACGGCGTCCCTCAGGTTATCGTAGTGTTAACCGATGGACACGCGGAGGAAGGCCTTGCTCTGCACACAGCGGAACTTAAGTCTGCTGATGTGAACGTGTTTGCAATTGGCGTTGAGGATGCAGATGAAGGAGCCTTAAAAGAAATAGCAAGTGAACCGCTCAATATGCATGTTTTCAACCTAGAGAATTTTACCTCACTCCATGACATAGTAGGAAACTTAGTGTCCTGTGTGCATTCATCCGTGAGTCCACAAAGGGCTGGGGACACGGAAACCCTTAAAGACCTCACAGGTAACGGCAACACCGCCAAGCTGCGCCCTGCCCTGCTGCTCTGTGCAGATGAGCTTGGCCACCGCTGGCCTCAGGGCGACACTGCGGCTGCGGGGCGCGGGCGGGCAGGGAAGAGATGAACGTTCACGGGTTTAAAAACAAAGGTTTGATTAGACTATTCTTTCTAGTCCGCTTCTCAGTAGGGCGCACCTACATCTGCACCTGCATCCAGGAGCAGTTTCTTTCCTAAACAACTAGTACTTCAACTCCGGAAAAAACGCATTCTGATATCCCGATCCCGCACGAGACACCTCTGCCTTTCTCAGAAAAGAGCCTCACAGTGGCTGGCAGGTGTCTAACAAATCTCCTCCCACCCGTCATCGGAAGTGTCAAAGCTCCGTGTCGGAAAATGCACGGGGTGAGGGGGACAGAGAGGAATGGCAGTGGGATGGCAGCGAGCACCCCTCTTCTGCCCCATGGAATTTATTTCAGAGAATTGGTAGAACTAGAATTGTAAGAAACCTTAGCTATGGTCCAGGCCAAATCTATTTTGAAGACGTTGAGTCCTGGATGGCAGGTGACAGGGCCAGCACTGGAGGCAGCCTGCCTTGGCCCTGGCTTTGGGCTTCTCACTTACCTCTGTGCCTGACTGTGGCTGTGCCACAGAGGCCCTTCTGGTCCTAGTGGTCCCCATCACCGCTGCTCCAGGAGTGTGGGCGAGTGTGGACGTGACGTTGGCCTGTCACTGCACAGTGACCAGTCAGGCCCATTGGCTCTCCTTCCAGCGCTAAATGCCTAAAAGACTGATGAGGAAGGAATTTGACAAGCAAGATTTCAGAAAGTATCTTGCCACAGCAATTCTGCTGGGAGCCCAGAGCTGGGGCTTACTCATCAGCGATGGGCAGGCAGAGGGACCCCCCGCTGTGAGCAAACCAGTCCCTGTGGCCGTTTGGTGGCTGACAGCAGAGTGTCCTGGGCAGAACGGGTGGGGGCTCAGGGAGGAGCTGGGGGAGGGGTCAGCTCCAGAAAGGGGAGACGTGTCCTCTGAGCTGGGGGACAGGAGAAAGGGACTGTTTTTCTAAGATTTTTAGGGGAATAAGAGGGATGCTGAGGAGTTCAAGCTGAGTTGATATCAATCATCTCAGTAAACGCAAGAAGCAGTAGGTTTGGGAGCTTGGAGAGACTGGAGTTACTTTGAATAGCGGCTACAGGGATGTCATGAGTGAATCACAAAACATTCAGGATGTAGCTGCTGACTCGCAGTGACGACAAACTGTCAGCGATGAACAGCATTAATTAGCAGGGCCCCTGCCTCTCTGCAGGCATCTCGGCCACTCCTGAGACCAAGGAGTTTCCAGGTCTGAATCTCAAGAAGAGGGAAGGACCCAGGGGGAAGAAGAACATTATCCCGGGGAGGCAATCCGAGTGGTAGCTAGTAATTCCTGACATGTCCTGCCGTGGAGTCCTGGCGGGGGCGTCAGCTGGGGCTGAGTGGGCTGGGAGACTGAGCACCAGGACGGCACCTGGGTGGGGTGAACCCCGGAGGCAGCTGAGCTGTGAGCGGGGGACACTGCCGGTGTGGGCGCGGGGGACCCCCGAGGGCAGCCCGTGGCACTCGAGGGGTTTCAGGTGGTGCTCACAGCGTGGTGCTCATGTGTGCGGGTGCTACAGACAGGGGG
Source organism: Lemur catta (assembly GCF_020740605.2). Taxonomy (NCBI): domain Eukaryota; kingdom Metazoa; phylum Chordata; class Mammalia; order Primates; family Lemuridae; genus Lemur; species Lemur catta. Next base: position 3,225,228 of record NC_059135.1, read on the forward strand.
GCTGCTGGGAGGAGACGCTGAAACCTGAGAGGCTGGTGCTCAGGATGTCCGTGTAGGCGTTAAAGTCTCAGGAGCCGACCACAGTGAGGACGCGGGCTGGCCTGGCTCTGCATGCCTGGGAGAGGGATTGATCACAGGGAGCAAGGTTTGTGAGTATGTGTCCCCTAAGCTTTTGGAAATGGTCGCCACCAGGAGGGCTGTGGCGACAGGATGCCAGGTGACTGCCAGAAAGTCACTCTTGTTAATTCAGTGCTGGAGGTGGGGGACGGGGGGAGGAAGAGCTGAGGCCCAAGCCGAGCAGCCTGCAGGGCCCGTGGCAGGCAGCTAAGGTTGGGCAGCAGAAGGCGGCCAGGGGAAGGCAGAGCCCCTGGAACCCACAGAATGACAGGTGTCGTAGGGAAACGATACTGGGTGTCGGTTTTTCATAAGAAGGATTCAGGAAGCAGGAGATGGGAGAGAGATGACTAGACCTCAGCAGAAAGGAACAAGCTGTCTTGGGCAGGCAGGGCTTGGTTAAGAGAAGGGTTTCAGAGCCAACCCACCCCAGGGGGTTTCAGAAGTTGCTAATGGAGACTCCCCAGTGGGTGCCCACTGTTTTGGCCGAGCTGGGGGTGGGAGTGTGATGCCCTGGCCAGTGGGTCCATACTCAGTAGGAAGGAGGGAGAGGCAGTCTGGGTTATTTACCTGTAACACTGAGAACCGTTTCCTGCTTCCAAATGAAAATGCCTCGTCCCCGGCACCACACCACCGGCATCGATACTGCCAGATTGCAGGACAAGAAGGTGGGTGGCCCTAGGAGGACCCAAAGTGAACACTCCAGGTTACAGAAAGGGCAAGAGGGGGTCTCTAATACCTGCTCTGCTCACTACAATAGGCTCAGCATCAATGATTCACTGATCCATCACATTTTCCAATGTAGGGATAATAACAGACATGTTGAAAAACAGTGCAAGGGATCAGTGGAGAAAGGGGACATCTTTTTATTGATGTTTTGGCAAATCCATGAGAAAGAACAGATGAATTTGCCTTTATATTTTACCATTGTATAAATGGACAAACAATGAGATTACCATAGCAAATGCCAAATGAGCCTACCAACATAGTATATTTCTACGAGGAAGAGAAAACCTTTGTTTTTATGCCAAGAAAGCATCTCTGTCTTCTAGTGTCCAAGCCACTAGCAGCACCAGGGTGGACTATTAATCCATTCGTGTTTTCTTTTCTAATTAACGTCACTCTGTAATTCCTCTAGTACCATGTCCTGCTGCATGTTCCATAGCACAAAAATAAAATAATTCTATAAGTCTCTGCTTACAGTTTTTTTTGAAAAGGCAGCTGGAAGGGCATTATAGAGATTGCTAACGAGTTAGGGCCTTTCCTTCTCATGACGTAGGTTACTAGGTAACTTTTCCAAAAGAGCATTCTTGATTGTAAAACATATATAGGAGTAAATGATCGCCACTGTTCTAATGAACTCTACCCAAGCGATCAATCGCAAATAGGTTGTGTTTTAAAAACCGCTTTGTCATCCTTTTAAAAATGGATAGAACTAAGACACAAAATCTTTGTTCTGACGCAAGAGCTAAAGGCGGTGGTGAGGGTTTCCGCATGAGGTTCCTTTTCTTTTTTTCGGCAAAATATGAAGAATTGAAAATTTTGTGAAACATATCTACGATTTTGTGTTTTGCCTAGGACATAAAAATTTGAACTTTTTATTTTCCTTAACAAAAGGAAGCATCACTCAGCTGCGAAGGGCACTGTGCCCATGCCAATGTGCTCGGGAAAACAGCATTTCCAGTGCTGTCGAAGGAACCTGTGATTTTTCCGTGGACATTGTGAAACTTTTCCATAGGAGATGCCACAGAGGATGTGGTACATGAGCCATAGATGCAGAAAGCCAGACAACGTCAAACGTTTTTGGGTGTTAGGCAGATCCAACGGCGGTAGCAGGAATACCGGCTGTCGGTGCGCCTTGCTGCACGCAAGAGCTCGCGGCCCCCGTGCGCCCTCGAGGCTTGGCTCCCCCGATAACACGGCATGCTCTCCCGTGCCCGCCCGTGTCTGTGTGAGATGGGAATGTTGTTTACTCGGTGATGACAAATTATCCAACGTTTTTCTATGACCTGCTGCTGTAGACGTTCAGTCTTTTAGAAACGTTCAAGGACCTCCCCTCAGGGCTCGTTTATCTAATTTACACTATTATAAGTTTCAACCAAAAAGTAAGTGACAAATGAAGAAGAAATAGTGTTATTCTGTGACTTGACTTAGGTATCATTTTTTTAATTGACCATAGTTAATCCTTCTTTTAAACGCCCTGATACGCTGAGTAAGTGACACCTCCTCTCCTGTCCCTCAGGGTCATTGGTTTAGGCCTGGAAGTGTTGAGGAATTCTGGGTGTGATTTGCAGAGCTTCTGCTTATACGATGACGTGGGCCGTTTCTGTGGCCTGCTGTGCGACCCGCACTCCCTGGCACCACGCCACACCCGCCCAAGGATCCTCCGGGACTGTTTTGGCCAAACAGTGGCAAATGCTTTGGAGTTCTAAGCAAAGGCTCAGTCTTATTTGACACTTTTGTGTGGCAGTTATTAAAAACATAAGATCTTAACTACTGCAGGAAATAATTATACTGCTTGTTATATCTTCTAAGAAGGATTGTGATAGCAATATTTCCAAATTAATGTATTTCTCTATGCAAAGACTTAGTCTACAAAGATGTTGTCAGGGACTTCTGTGTACATGAGAGAGGAAAGAGAGCAGTTCCAACCCCAGCAGCATTTCGGTTTGCACAAGGAGAGTGCTTTGGTAAGAATGAAGTTCCACTCGTGTAGAACTCTTCAATTTTATGAGACAAGCTTTGTAGCTGTTTCCACGGTGACAATAAAAACAATTTTTCTGGCACAAGGAAAATTAATTTTAAATATAAAATTCTCACTGTCATTAAAAAGATCAGAATGAATGGTCTTACATATAATATTACAGTTACACCCCAAGTGTAGCTTTTCTGGAATCCCAGATAAATATATAAACTCAGGTAACAACTCTTCCTGTTCCTAATACATCCTTAAATTTTTAAAAACATTTACCAGGGTAATTTTTCTTTTCCTCTAGTTTAAATCAGTATAATGTAAATGTTTTAACTGAGCTGCTGAAATTCCCTGCTCCAGTGTGTCGACTTACTGATCACGACTCCTTGCTCTGGGCTTTGTGTAACCCCCGTTCTCAGTAATGAGATGGAAGCTTCAGCTTCACCATCAGCTGTTTTTATGTCCTTAGTATAGTATGCACCAGAGCTCATTCTGAGTAGGGGCTTGTTAGAGGTTAATGGTCCTGCGAGGTAATTAGCTTAGGATGTCATAAAAAGAAGGTTGGATAATTATGTCATGACTGGTTTCATATCACCCTGCTTAACGTTGTTCCGCATTACATGGCTGGATACAGAGGCAATGGCAGAGCACGTAGCTCCGTCCCAGACCTGCATCTGCGTGTCATTTACCGGAACATTGTGCAAGGAAAGAAAATCAAACAAAAAAATTCACCAAAATGGTTTTAAAATGAAACCTTTAAAAGTAGTTTGAAGAGTTGCGTATAGTTGGCCATCTTGGTTTTCAAAGAAAAAGAGAAGAAATGACAGCAGCTCCAGGAATCAAGGGACACACTGGGGTGACGAGTCCCCAGAGTGTGACTCTGAGATTCTGCTTTGTAGCTGTGGCTTTGTACAAAAAAATTCTTACAATTGTTCTCGGAGGCAGAAGAAATGACCAAAAATTAGAAATAATTTTTCAGTTTTTGTTAGTCTACTCATTATATTCTCCAACTACATTTCCCTCCAAATTTAGTAGAAATTTCTCGCATAGGTACCCAAGGTTTTTCCCTCAGAAAAGTGAACATGATATTTTGAAATTTAACTACAAAAATGGCACAAATGAAAAATTGCTATAAATGCTGCTACGTTGCACCGTGATTTCTAAAAAGTTGCCTCTTATCCATTCAGAATGCGGAACTAAAAGAGAATTTCACCTTCCTTAATCAACATGTGTTTCATTTGTCCATATTTCGTGTTTCTTATTGGTTTCCAAAGAAACATGTCAGAACACTGAATAACGCATGTGGTCACTTGTTCTAATGCTTTCACGTTTTTTGCATTTCTTTCTTTTAAAGCACAAGACTCTGCTGACATTATTTTCCTTATTGATGGATCAAACAACACCGGAAGTGTCCATTTCGCTGTCATTCGCGACTTCCTTGTAAATCTCCTTGAGAGACTGTCAATCGGAACGCAGCAGATCCGAGTGGGGGTGGTCCAGTATAGCGATGCGCCCAGAACCGTGTTCTCCTTGGACACCTACTCCACCAAGGCGCAGGTTCTAGATGCAGTGAAGGCCCTCGGGTTTGCTGGCGGGGAGTTGGCCAACATCGGCCTCGCCCTTGATTTCGTGGTGGAGAACCACTTCACCCGGGCAGGGGGCAGCCGAGCAGAGGAAGGGGTTCCCCAGGTGCTGGTCCTCATAAGTGCCGGGCCGTCTAGTGACGAGATTCGTGACGGGGTGGTAGCACTGAAGCAGGCTAGCGTGTTCTCATTCGGCCTCGGAGCCCAGGCCGCCTCCAGGGCAGAGCTTCGGCACATAGCTACCGATGACAACTTGGTGTTTACTGTCCCGGAATTCCGTAGCTTTGGGGACCTCCAGGAGCAATTACTGCCGTTCATTGTTGGCGTGGCCCAAAGGCACATTGTCTTGCAACCGCCAACCATTGTCACACAAGGTATGTATGCTCTTCTCGCCATCTGCATGGGAGTGGGGTGTTTGTGTCTTGGTTTTCGTAGGAGTGAGGTGGGCACCAGAATGACCCACCTCGGGAGACCCTGTAAGTACCCGCAGCCCAGTCTGTCCCCGGAAGCTCGCTCCTGGGTGTGATGTTTGTGGTCGCTGCAGTGTTTGGAAAAACTGAAGATTAGTGAGTGAATGGGAAGCTCTGGTTGAAGTGTGAGTTGTTGAGAAAGTGCGCTTTTAAAGCAAACTCAACAAACCTGTTACTCTGAGATTATTCAACATCCATGTTACTTATAATCCAGTCATCTTAAAATGGATTTGAGGGGCTCACTGCAATTCTGAGAAAACTACCCCAGGCAAGGCATTGACCTCTAACAGTCAGCATGTTAGACATGTGCTTTCCAAAATGCAATGGAGGAGTGAGGTTGTCTCAAAGTCCTTTCGTGCTGGGGTACTGAGCGTTACACTTCTGAAGGTAAGAAATAACAGGGCATTCACTTGATGGAATGTTTGTAAAAATTTTTTCCCCGTGTTTGTCAAGTTTAGGAGTGATTGTTCTGAGTGGCAAGATTATGATATAGACTCAGATGGAAGGCCTTTGGTAAATAGCCAATAGGAATAATTTAAAAAACATAAAACAACCAACCAAGTCACATAACAAACATATACTTAAAAGACACGGCAGGCTGGGTTCCTCCAGCTGATGAGCTGTTTGCTGAGACATCAGCCACTTTCCGACTGTATCAGTTTCAAGACCTATCAGGTCAAGCCAATAGGATGTTACTCGGTAAATTAGGGACACTGGGGCCCCCAACTCCCCAGTGTTGTGTACGCCCTGGGATGCTCTGAGAAGATTTGTCCTTGAATATAAGACCTTGCTCTTGACCGTCCTCCAGCACGTGAGCTCAGTGGGAGTTGGAATATGAACACCGAGCTCATGTAAGACGCTGGTCATCACCTGCAACCAGCCATTCACATTTTCTTGGGGGAAATAACATATCCTCACAGCTCTTAGTTGCTGACTTTATAAGGAAAGGCTGCATGTCCGGGTCTATAAAATAAATATTGTGGTAAAATACTGCTTTACTCATTGTAACAGCTGGGGCTCCAGGTAGGTTTTCCTTTGAGAAATGAGTGACAGTAATTGACAAGTGAACTTTCTGGGGTAATATGCCACTGTATGAAATTAAGAGCAGAGCATTTTAAGTTCTTAATTAAAAACACTGATACCTACTCACGTGTGGAACTGACCTCTGCCTCGTAGCCCTTTGCTGGTCGTTAGTTCCAGGGCTGCATCCGTGTAAAGATCACAGGGCCACCTTTCCTTACAAGGGTCACAGCATTCAAAGGGAGGTAGCTTAAACTTGCTCCAAGTGACTTGAAAACAGGGCTTTGGTTGTAATGAAAACTGTAGGCAGAAAGCTCAGGACTGTGACATCTTTACTTAATTTGGACGTTGGAACGGTGACCTGGTGATGCAGTGAGAAGAGTGTCTGTGAACGTTACTTTCTAGAGAATTCTCTCTCTGGCGTTTACCGAGGTCAGATGGGCCCATCCTGTGGGGCTCGTGTTTCTCCTTGTACAGTTTTCCGGCTTCCCCCTCGCTCGGCGGGACCAGAGAACGGACCAAAGTCCTTCTGGTGAGCTAATAGGGAGGTCAGACCCTGAGTGGAATGTTCCGAGCGGAAGTGGACAGCGAACAGTGGAATGCAGGGCCCAGAGCTGCTAGTGCTCATGTCCGTTGTGGGGCTGGTTGTGACCCTGGCAATTCAGGAAACAATCAAGTGAAAATTTGCAACCTACTGAGGTTTGCCTGGGCCTGCATACTTGTGGAAGCAAACTATTTCCTGTGTTTCATAAACACCACAGCTGCAGATGGGAAACCTGGTCTTCTATTCCGGGTCTTACGTGGACCCGCTGTGTGATGCTGGGCAGGTCATGCAGGCTCTCTGGGCCCTGATTTCTGGAATTTATGGCAAAGGAGTTGTACTAGATGAAGAAACGTCTGTTCCAGGAGGAGTCTCAACTTTTTAATTAAAATGGGCAGCACGTGGCCATCATTTCAGATTTTCCCTAGCTAACCAGAGTTTTTACTCCTTGATTACAAACACCATCTTTAATATTCATGGTTAACTTGTTTTCAACAAATATTCTCGACCATCTGGTATGTGCCAAGTGCTGGAGACGCAGGGCTGGTGAGCGAGATAGACCGGGCTTCTGCTCTGCTGTAGTGCAGTGGGAGAGATAATAAAAATGTAAACTAATGACAAACAGGATGTTCCCAAAGTGTTACATGAGGGCACTAAACCGGGCTGTGACAGAATGAATGGGGGCTAGGTGTGGGGGTGTGCTCCTGTGGTCCCAGCTACTTAAGAGACCAAGAAGGTGGGGGGTCCCTGGAGCCCAGGAGTTCGAGGCTGCAGTGACCTATGATGGCGTCGCTGCACTCCAGCCTGGGCGACAGAGTGAGAGCACACAGCTCTGGGGAAGAGCGATGGGGATTTGCACATTTGAGGAGAATTTATTTGGAAGCAGTAGGTTGAAGTGAGAGGATGCTCACCCCTACTCCTTGGCGGCCGAGGGCTGCCAGGGCCTGGGTCGGGAAGTGCAGGTGTCAGTCACAGGAGCAGGGGCCGAAGAGGGTCGTGCAGCAGGGCCACTGAGCAGTAGGACCTTCCAGGTCACCTCCCAACCAGGCCACACACTCAGGCCCAGCAGAACAGCGTGAAAGGTTGGAGGCGGCTCTGTTAGGGTCGGCGTTTCACGCCAGGCAGAGGAAACCCTGATGCATCCAGGCCGTGGCTCCCAGAAGAGGCAGCTGTGAGAATCACAAGGTTTTTATAACTGGATTTAAGGAATTCCGGGGTGCAGCCCCTAGGTCTTACAGAGGAGGAGACAGAAACCCGGAGAAATGACACGACTCTGCAAAGGTCAGGTGACTAGTGTCAGAACCACGAGGTAGATGCAGGAATTTAATTATTATTTGGGCCATTGGTACTTTCAGTGCTTATTTTAATTGGCTAAGTGTGGTTCTAGGTGTATTACCTGTTACGAGTTCCCAGGACTTTAGACAAACATCAAACATAAGTGACCTCTTACCTAGTCAGAGGGGACCGTGGCATGGAACCACCGAGATTCCCAGAGCCGATTCTGTGTTCCACCGGACCTGGGTGTCAGCCCTGCCCTCTGCCCACTGGCTGAATTTATAGTGATGCAGCGGCAGGAGACATTAAAATCTGGGAGGGCTGAGTGTGACATTGGCCTCCTGCCCCATATGCCGTGCCACTGCCAGGGCTCATAACGACTGATGTAACTGTCCGGGCCACTGGGTGTGGGGCAAGGAGCAGGGTGGATGTGTGGCGTAGTCAGTGCAGATAGAGTGTGTGTGTGTGTGTGTGTGTGTGTGTGTGTGTGTGCGAGTATGTGTGTTCTCTCTAACGGCGTAAGGGCGTGAGAAATCCACCAGACACCTACACGTTCAGGTTTATCTGCTAAGATATTTTAAACCAGAATCGAAGGGGTAGCCCAGAGAGACGCAAGTTCTAAATCAAAGGAGGGGCGGAAAGCCTGGAAATGATGTTCACAACAATGACCATGAAATATCGAGAAAAGGTAAAACGATGCTCTGCGTACGCTGCGAGGCCAGCAGGTAACGGCGTAGTTGTATGGCAGATGTTAGTGCAGGAAGTGTCACCCTTCTGCTAGAACAGCAGACCTCCTCTCCGTGCTGAAGGTGTGTAAATGAGGTGTTGCTGTCGTAAAATGATTTTTTAAGGCACGTGTCAGTGATTCTGACATCAGGCATCATACCCCCAGCCTCCTGTCCAGACAGCTAGGAATAAGCCATATCTTAAAGATTTGTTACAGGAGGTCGCTCCAATTCCTGGAAAGTTCTTCCTTACCTTCATTCCAAGCCTCTTTCCTCTGTCCAGCATTACAAAACCAACATGCCATACACTCTTTCCGACGGCACAGAGTAACAGAGGACTCCTTTGCAAACACTCCTCTCTCAGGCGGATGATTTGTGTCCATATAAGCCTCGGCACGCCGTCAGGTTTCTGGACGGGGTGCTGTGGTCTGAGGGGGCTCACCGCTCTCCAGACGCGGGCGGGGCTGGCTGCACATCGGCAGCTGCGGCTCACAGTCGCTATGAGACCGTGGTCTCGGGGAGGCGTTTCTGCTTTGTGGTTTGTGGTTAAGTTACAACAGTCTCCCCATGTTACTTAGGACTTTGTAGCACAGGTCTCTCACGTGAAGAACGTTTGTGGCACTGGCTGGCTTGGATGCTGATTTTCCCTTCATAAGGTTTATGTTAAGTAATTTATTTTTGCTTGAAAACTGAAGATAGAACTGAAGAGAATGGGGATGCGTAGGGTCTTTCAGATTTTGCACTTGGCGATGCCCGCTGTTGAAACCAAGGCTGTGACTCGAGGGCTTGCTAGGCAGATGCTGTGGATTCTTCACTCACTCAAGCGATGGCTTCATCCTGGCCAAGTTAGATATTTACGGCAGGAAAGGACTTACCGAGGTTTTGGTGACAGCATGCTAAATGGGTGGCTACTAAAACTCAATTGGTTTTTGTATAGCTATTTTGTAAAAAGTTCGAAGAGTAGGAAGGGTAGGAGGGGAGCCAGCCTACCTGCAGGGGGAGGATGCAACTGTGACTAATGTGTATGTTGTGACAAATTCCTCTCGGGGCGCCCCTGATGTCACATTGGCCAGAGCAAATGAGAGCATGCTTTAAATAGCGTTAGCCTTGTAGAGAGTCATTGCTGAATGAGGCTGGTGAGGGCACTCTGCTCACACTCTCGTGTCGCTGCCTGCAGTTATCGAAGTGAACAAGAGAGACATAGTCTTCCTGGTGGATGGCACATCCGCTCTGGGACCGGCCAGCTTCAATGCCGTCCGAGACTTCGTTGCCAAAGTCATCCAGAGGCTGGAAATCGGACAGGACCTCATCCAAGTGGCAGTGGCGCAGTACGCAGACACGGTTCGGCCCGAGTTCTATTTCACTAGCTACCCGAACAAGAGGGAAGTCGTCGCCGCGGTGCGGGCAATGAAGCCCCTGGACGGCGGGGCCCTGCGGACGGGCGCCGCGCTGAACTTCGTGCGCAACAACCTGTTCACGGACTCGGCCGGCTACCGGGCTGCCGAGGGGGTCCCCAAGCTCTTGGTGCTGCTCACAGGCGGTAAGTCCCTAGATGAGGTCAGCCAGCCCGCCCAGGAGCTGAAGAAAAGCAACATCATGGTCTTTGCCGTCGGGAGCAAGGCTGCCGACCGGGCTGAGCTGGACGAGATCGCTTTTGACTCCTCCCTGGTGTTCGCTCCCGCGGAGTTCCGGGCCGCCCCGCTGCAAGGCATCCTGCCCGGCCTGCTGGCGCCCCTCAGGACCCTCTCCGGAACCACTGAAGGTACGGTGACAATGGCTTCAGACACACGCTGGGGAGTGTCTGGGGAAGACCTTGGAGAAAAGCACAAAATGCCATGTTATTTGTGTTTAGCTAAGAGACAATTGTTAAAGGATGAAACAAGATTTATTTCAGGTTTCCTTTTGTCCTGGGTTGAGAATCGTATGGTTCAAAATGTCAGAAGGTAAAATTTCATGTGATGAGAATTGTATGCCTTAAACTCGAGGACCGTGCGGGCACCTGTCTTTGAAGCCTCTGGCCGAGACGGTCACGTCTCAGTTCCTATTCCGGGCCAGGTCCCCGTCCTCCTCTGTTCCTACTGGTGACTCAGCCGCCTCCTCACCACCGAGGTGCCCTGGCTCCTTCCGGTCCCGAGCTGACGGGCTCCTCACCAGCCCCAGCCGCCCCATCAGGGCACAGTCTCCCCACTTTTTACCCCTGTCTCCCCTCTCTAAGGGATTCCCCCCGATGGGAAAGTATGCTGAATGGCTAGGTGTGGAGACCAAACCCAGTGGTTCTTAAAATCCCTCATTTCACATGATCATTGTCAGTGAAAAGCTATTTTTTGAGACACTGTAAAGGTCTATGAGCTTATGAACTGCGTAAGTACAGTCCACCATCCTTAATGAAGAAGATGCATATCACGAGTCCAGCTTTCCCGCCGCGCACACCTGGCCACCGTAGGGCTGCTCATGCGTGTCCTGTGTCGCATGGATACCTGCTCTCTTGTCACCTTCTCTGGTCTTCCGAAAACCTCTCTCTCTCTTTAAAAATTTCAATAAACTTTTAATCCACACTTTTATAGCCAAAGTTCAACCTGATAAACATAAGATAAAATTAGTTGTGAGGTCTCAATTACAGTGAGGTGTCACGGAGAAATGAGAAATAAATTATTAAAGGCACATGCTAAATGTGTTGGGGGAAAGTACTCTAATTTGAGAATTATACTCTTTATTCTTCATGTGTATGACTTTGGCCAAGCCTAGCAAATAGTCTCTTTGTATTTCACCAAGTACCCACGATCCCATCCTCTCCCTTTGGGGGAACCCCTGGGCACCCTGTTGGATGCTTGCCCGGCAAGGCTGTGGCACCCTGAGAGGGGAAGAGTGCCAGGAGAGAATGAAGAATGGGTGGTCTAGGGAAGACTTCAGAACGAGAACAGCCTACTTTGTTATTTTTTTGTAGACTTAGGGAACTCACGTTCTCAGGGTAACATGGGCTGACTGCTTCTAAGTTGTGGGTGGAAAACCTCCTGTGAGTGTAGAGGGGTGGGCCGCAGAGGACACGGCTGTGCACACGTGAACCTGGCTGTGACTCTGGTCACAAGGATGAGTCATGCAGAAAGGCAGAGGAGCCATGTAGAACTTATTTCCAGGGAACGAATGTTCTATTTCAAGAATTCTGATAATTTTTGTTGGTTGCAAGCATTCTAGCTTTGGTGCTCTATCTCTCTGTGAGCCAACTTGGTTTTGTAAACTTGGCTGTCAATATGTCTCCCAAGCACCAGCCACCACTGGAGGAAAATATGCAGCCGTCTGCCATATTTTGCGAGATGGAGATGCTTTGCCGCGCTGACTGTCTCTGTGTCCTAAATGTTGGCATGTGTGCACCTGTTGTGGGCACACATGATAGAACCCTCCGCAGTTGTGTATGTCTCACTTTGTTTTCTGTGCTTCACTGCAGTTCACGTAAACAAAAGGGATATCATCTTTCTTTTGGATGGATCGGTCAACGTTGGAAAAACCAATTTCCCTTATGTGCGTGACTTTGTAATGAACCTAGTTAACAGCCTTGATGTTGGAAATGACAACATTCGTGTTGGTTTAGTGCAATTTAGTGACACTCCGGTGACGGAGTTCTCTCTAAACACATACCAGACCAAGTCAGAGCTGCTTGCTCACCTGAGGCAGCTGCAGCTGCAGGGGGGTTCGGGCCTGAACACTGGCTCGGCCCTGAGCTATGTCCATGCCAACCACTTCTCCGAAGCTGGCGGCAGCAGGATCCGTGAACACGTGCCGCAGCTGCTGCTCCTGCTCACAGCCGGGCAGTCTCAGGACTCCTATTTGCAAGCCGCCAATGCCCTGGCGCGCGCGGGCGTGCTGACCTTTTGCGTGGGAGCTAGCCAGGCGGACAAGGCAGAGCTGGAGCAGATTGCTTTTAACCCGAGCCTGGTGTATCTCATGGACGATTTCAGCTCCCTGCCCGCTCTGCCTCAGCAGCTGATTCAGCCCCTAACCACGTATGTTAGTGGAGGTGTGCAGGAAGTTCCACTCGCCCAGCCAGGTAAACCTCCCCTGCTGCGCGGGGCTCACTCCCTTTCTTCCGCAGACGCCTCCCCGGCGGGTAGTTGGCCGATCCAGACTCGAGAGCGTCACGAACTGTAGAATGACAAATTGGCTCACTGTCATCGAAATACGGTGAATGGGGCCTGAGACACTGTACCAGCAAGTGCAGGCTCTCTGTCTAAAGGGTGTTCATTGATCAAAGTCTAGAACATTCAGCTTGTGTTCTGTCCGTTTGTCTCACCCTTTATGCAGAAGCTTTCTTCCTCCCTAATTCCTATGACGGTTCTGCAGTGCCAGCCCAATGGCTGCATCTTAATTGATGGTGAGATGGGTTCCAAAGCAAGTCTCGCTTATTATTATATTTGCAAATTGTTATGGTGGTGAGAGGTGGGTGGATTAGGTCTACCGGCTTGCAGCATCACACAGATGGGCAGGACTAAACCCATTGAAACCTACTCAAAACAGTTCTGAGAACTGTCTGAACTGAAAAAATATTCACATTACATAATGTAGCCCCATTCAGGCTGTCATCTGTGTTTTCCGTTATCCAATTATAGGGGTTTGGAGAGCACTGAGCTGGACAGCAATGATGGGCACCATTTTGGGTCTTGATCCATAACCTCAAATTTCATGAGAAGATAATCCAATCAGAGCAGATCTGTGGCAGCCTGGTTATCCTTGGGTTGTTAACCCATGTCAGCCTTTGTCCCTAGAGACTGAGATTAGTTTTTTAGCAGGAGTACGATAAGAACCACATTTTCAATAGTTTTATCTATAGCAGTTTGACAGTGCTGTCTGTACCCCGGGAGTGACTGCCACCTGATGTGAGCACAGGGCCCGAGGGGACTCTCGCTGACTTGCTTTGCTGAGGAAGCAGGACGCTAGCTTGGATATACACATAGAGTAGTTCTAAGCTTTTGCAGATGCACACTGTTTTGAAATGGGACATTTTCATGACAAGTGGCCTGGATTTTCTCCTCTCTTGCTGGTACAGTGGTCATCGGGTGAGACTGTGAGTCCCTCTGTCAGAAGGTGCTGGGCTGGAGTCAGTCTGGGGTCTGTCGCGCTCCCATCCCTCACTGTGTCCTCCTCCACTTTCATTGCAGAGAGTAAGCGGGACATTCTGTTCCTTTTTGATGGCTCGGCCAACCTCCTGCGCCAGTTCCCTGTGGTCCGAGACTTTCTCTACAAGATCATCGATGAGCTTGACGTGAAACCGGACGGGACCCGCATCGCGGTGGCTCAGTACAGCGACGACGTCCGGGTGGAGTCGCGCTTCGATGAGCACCAGAGTAAGCCCGAGATCCTGAATCTCGTGAAGAGGATGAAGATCAAGACGGGCAAATCCCTCAACCTGGGCTACGCCCTGGACTACGCGCAGAGGTACATCTTTGTGAAGTCCGCCGGCAGCCGGATTGAGGAGGGCGTGCTTCAGCTGCTGGTGCTGCTGGTGGCGGGAAAGTCGTCAGATCGCGTGGAGGAGCCGGCCAGTAACCTGAAGCAGAGCGGGGTGGTGCCTTTCATCTTCCAAGCCCGGAACGCGGACCCCGCCGAGCTGGAGCAGATAGCGCTTTCCCCGGCCTTCATCCTGGCTGCAGAGTCGCTTCCCAAGATTGGAGACCTTCAGCCACAGTTCGTGAATCTCCTGAAATCGGTGCACAACGGGGCGCCAGCACCAGGTACGCCAGGGAAATGCCGGTTGCTTCTGCAGCCCAGTTCTCCAGCACGTGAGTGGGGTGGGCTGCTGGTCTCTGGTCCTCAGATAGACACCCTGTGGGTTCACAGGGACGATGGAAAATTAATCGGTGGCTTCAGCAGGACAATAGAGTATGAGTTTTCTTCCCTCGATTTGACGCTCTAGCTGCTCTCTAGGGCAAAACAGGAGAATCAGGGTGATTATGTTTAAAAGCATTAGAATATTCACAATAAGGTACATTATAAAGATTTAGAAATCAGTGGTTAAAATCTTTTTTGAAAAGCACCGTTTTTACTGCATGCGTAATAAAAGCCACACAACATGGTAGCATTACAGCTACAGCCGTTTTCATCTGCTGAGTCCCCCAACTGCTTTATTTTAAGTGGGTGTCATGGTGTTAAAATTCCTTCGCTACATTCATTAAAAATTAAAGGCATCAGAGGAGGCAGATAAGTCCCCATCGTAAACGCTGCATTGAAGTTCCCGACGGCTGGTCTATGCCACTGTGACTTTGTGTCTGACCGCTTGTCATTGGGTGAGACCAACGCACTGAACAGAGTAACTAATTTCATGTATTCTCCCTTTGACTAAAAGCTAAGGCTCTGGAGCGTCTACATTGATGCCTGGGACCTTTCACAGTTGGCTCTGGGCGGTAACTCGGCCATCCGGGTCACGGTTTCTCCCACGGATCCACTTGTGACTTGCAGCAAATCCCTTCAGACCTCCCCTCTGCAACATGCTAATGCTTACGCAGGCTTCGCCGTGCTCCGTCTCTCCTCCTACCCTCGTTTTTTTTTATTCAGTACACCTTTGAGAGCTGACAGTACTCTTCAAGCATTGAGAAGTTCTAAAATAAAAGGGCTATATATATTGGTGTATTAGTTTCCTGTTCCTGCTGTAACAAATGACCACAAATTCAGTGGCAAAAAACAAAAAACAATTGTCATCTTACAGTTTTGGAGGCCGGAA
Source organism: Lemur catta (assembly GCF_020740605.2). Classification (NCBI taxonomy): domain Eukaryota; kingdom Metazoa; phylum Chordata; class Mammalia; order Primates; family Lemuridae; genus Lemur; species Lemur catta. The sequence goes on from NC_059135.1 coordinate 3,240,357, forward strand.
ACTGGAAACCAGTCTCACGGGGCTAAAGTGCGGGGCCAGAGGCGCTTGTTCCTTCCCAGGGGGTCACCCCTCCCTGCCCCTCCAGCCCCCAGAGGCGCCTGCGTTCCTCGGCGAGGCCCCTCCCTCCACCCCGATGCCAGCAGCTCACCTTGCCCACTCCTCGCTGGCATCCTGACAGCTTCTCTGTCAGCTCTGGCTCTCTTGTCCCCCTGAGAGGGACGCGAGTGATTGATGACATGGGGCCACCTGGACGATACCTGAGTCCTCAGCTTTACCACTTCTGTCCTTTTCTCCAGTTCAGGGATTTGGAAGTGGGTGTCCCTGGGGGGCTGTCATGCAGCCCACCACACTGATAAGATGTGTGGCTCTCGTGTCCCGTGTGGGTCATCGCGCTGTCCCCCTCCCAGTTTCAGGTGAAAAGGACGTGGTGTTTGTGATGGACGGCTCTGACGGCGTCAGCAGCGGCTTCCCCCTGCTGAAGGAGTTCGTGCAGAGGGTGGTGGAGAGCCTGGACGTGGGCCCGGACCGGGTGCGCGTGGCCGTGGTGCAGTACAGCGACCGCACCAGGCCCGAGTTCTACCTGAATTCGTACATGGACCAGCAGGGCGTGGTCAACGCCATCCGCAGGCTGACCCTGCTGGGAGGGCCGACCCCCAACACCGGGGCCGCGCTGGACTTCGTCCTGAGGAACATCCTGGTCGGCTCTGCGGGGAGCAGGATAGCGGAGGGCGTGCCCCAGCTGCTCATCGTCCTCACGGCCGACCGGTCTGCGGACGACGTCAGGGGCCCCTCGGTGGTCGTGAAGAGGGGCGGGGCCGTGCCCATCGGCATTGGCATCGGGAACGCCGACATCTCCGAGATGCAGACCATCTCCTTCATCCCAGACTTCGCGGTGGCCATCCCCACCTTCCGCCAGCTGGGGACCGTCCAGCAGGTGATCTCCGAGAGGGTGGCCCGGCTCAGCCGCGAAGAGCTGAGCCGGCTGCAGCCCGTCTTGCTGCCTCCAACGAGCCCAGGTGAGGGGTTCTTTGGATCCTGTCCCTTGTCATCATCACTTGTTTGCACTGTGGGCCCCAAAGCGTTTTCAGTTTTGCTTCCCCTGCCACGTGGAGTGAGAACTAGAGTCACATAAAATCGTTAGGCACCCTGTACCTTTTTCGGCCTTGATGGGCAGAAATGGCAGAGGTTGGGGGGTGGGGGGTTTGCTAAGATTCATGTTTTTGGACAAATTAAACTCTCCTCAGGGGGCATATGCGGGCTTAGCGTTCCGACTCCCTGACTCTGCACAAAGGCTTCTGTCCGGATATCCCAGAGGAGGGGCCCTAACTGGTGAGCCCTGTGCACTCGGTCCTGAGCCACCTGGCAGCTTTAGCCAGCAGCCTCCCGTTGTCGGAGGGAGTCTGCCCACAGGTGCTCTGCGAGCTGGGCATCGTCTCTGACATGCTGCTGTCCCCAGAGCCACAGTGTGGAGATTACTTTTGAATTTGCTTGGTGCTGAGAAGTGAGTGTCTTAAGTGGCAGGAAGGCTATTGACTCTGCCGACCGTGGTTTATTCTATTTCCCGCTTCCTGCTCCTCCTTTTGAGGCCTGGACAATAACCTAGAAAACTCAGGAGCCCCAGCTGCTGAGCAGGGAGGAGGCTGAGACATATCCGCCCCTCAGTGGACGCCTCCAAGGGCTGCTCTCTGTGCCCCACGAGGCGCCACAGGATGTTCTAAGATGCTTGATAAATTTAGGATAAAGTGAAAGAGGTTTTTATTCCCCCAGCTGATGTTCTTTGTGTGTCTCTGATACAATGAGGGAGCACAGCGTTTCCCGGCAGGAGCTGCAGGGGACCCTCCCCTCGACGCACCTGAGCCCCCAGGGATGCTGGGTGCACCTTGGGGATGTCGTCGTGGTGTGCATGCAGTTTCTTTCCTTTAATCGTACAGGGCTCCTCGTCCCCTTGCTCTCCCGCTCTTTGCAATGGCCATTTTCTGCCCTCCTCCTCCCTCTTCCCGTTTCCATGCCTGTCCCCCTCAGCTTGCTCAGCTGGTCACCTTGAATCTCCTTTCACCAAGACAACGCAAGTAAGCCGTAAGCAGACTTCCAGAAGGTCCCCTGGTGCCCGCCATGTCTTTCTTGGTGCCTGCTGTTGCCGGTGACCCATCTCTGCCTCCTCAGCCCTCCTCTCACCTGGTCCACGGCATGGTCTGCCGTTCTCCTCCCCCTATGCCACCACTCTGCTCAGCACTGGATGATTCCAGCAGAATGAGATGCGTGGCTCTCTCTTCTCTCTTAAGAACTCCCTCTGACGCCCGCTGCTCTCCGGCGGCACCCGTCTCCGTTTGAAGACTTGTCTGTGCTCTGAATGATTCCTCTCCTCCTGCCCTCTTGGAACTGGCCCTAATCTGTCCTTCATCCTCACCCCTCCCCCACAGTGCTGTTGTCACGGTCCCTCCACCTGGCGAAGCCAGTGGCCCGTCTCAGACGCCATCTTCCTTGGTCCATGAGCAGCATGGATGAAGCTGGGATCCGTCCTTCCTGCAGCTCTGCCCTCACCTGCTGCAGTCGTAGCTCTTCTGGTTCCGCCTCCCTCGGGCTACTCTCCTTCATCCTTTGTTCCTCTTCTCCCTGCTGTGCACACACTGAAATGCCCACCACTCCCTCCTTGGACTGGTATTTTAACTATGGTAGTTGGTAGTAGGACCTTTAACTCCAGGATAAACTGGGAGGGGGCTCATTAATGCTAAGAATTTGGTGCCAGCTGGTGCAGTAGCTCAGGCCTGTAATCCCAGTACTTTGGGAGGCCAAGGCAGGAGGATTGCTTGAGGCCAGGAGTTCGAGACCAGCCTGGGCAACATAGCAAGACCCTGTCTCTGCAAAAAATAAAAAAAAAATTAGCTGGATGTGGTGACAAGCACCTGTAGTCCCAGCAACTCAGGAGACCGAGGCTAGAGGATTGCTTGAGCTAGGAGTTTAAGGCTGAAATAAGCTATAGTGTGACTGCACTCCATCCAGCCCAGGTGACAGAGTGAGACTCTGTCTCTCTAAAAATAAAAGAATTTGGTGCCAATAAGGATGACGCCATCGTGGCATTTGGTTGGTTCACAGGTGTCGGCAGCAAGAAGGACGTGGTGTTTCTCATCGACGGGTCCCAGAGTGCCGCGCCCGAGTTCCAGTACATCCGCACCCTGGTGGAGCGGCTGGTGGACTACCTGGACGTGGGCTTCGACACCACGCGCGTGGCCGTCATCCAGTTCAGCGAGGACCCCAAGGTGGAGTTCCTGCTGAACGCGCACTCCAGCAAGGACGAGGTGCAGAACGCGGTGAGGCGGCTGCGGCCCAAGGGCGGGACGCAGGCCAACGTGGGCAGCGCCCTGGAGTACGTGTCCAGGAACATCTTCAAGAGGCCGCTGGGGAGCCGCATCGAGGAGGGCGTCCCGCAGTTCCTGGTCCTCGTCTCCTCCGGGAAGTCTGACGACGAGGTGGACGACCCCGCCGTGGAGCTCAAGCAGTTCGGCGTGGCGCCTTTCGCGGTGGCCAGGAACGCCGACCAGGAGGAGCTGGTGAAGATCGCGCTGAGCCCCGAGTACGTGTTCTCGGTGAGCACCTTCCGCGAGCTGCCCAGCCTGGAGCAGAAGCTGCTCACGCCCATCACCACCCTCACCTCCGAGCAGATCCAGCGCCTGCTGGCCAGCACCCGCTACCCTCCCCCAGGTGAGCTCGTCGTGGCGATCGCTGTCCTCAGAGTGTGGTCGATAGTAAGCAAACAGGCTCAAAGGCCACGGCACTCATGATGAATTCAAGTACAGGTGTTGCTCCTGGACGTTTATGCTGTCCACGCCCACCGGGACACACCTGCCGCTGGCCACGCTGGGCGACGTGCACCCCAGCCAGCCACGGGGCAGCTCAGGGCGAGGGTGCGAGAAGGGCCTTAGGGAACCTGAGCAGTGTGGGTCACTGTGTGGAGGCCTCGAGGAGGTGGGACGGCGGCCTGGATTGGGTGTCGCGCAGCAGTGAGGTGACTACGCCTGGCTGTCTCCGCAGACCTGACCTGGAGGGGGAAGGACTTGGGGGCGTGGGTGGGGCAGCAGCTGTCACTCCCGTCAGCCAGGCCAGGGTGCTTGCTGTTCTTGTGGTCTGGAGCACCAGTTCCTTTTTGTCTGTGTCCCGATGTGGCTACAAAGTGGGCGCACTGTCGTCTTGGTGCCTCACAGTTGCAGAGCGGCCTTGTCTGACATTGGTGTTGTGCCCAAGAGGAAAGCTGAGGCTGTGTGTGCCGGGCCAGCACCCTGCTGCCGGGCTGGCTCGCCCTTTCCCAGAGCGAATGGTCCAGGATGCGCCCCGCTCGGCTCACTGCGCTGCGCACACGGTGACTGGCCCAGAAGAGCGCGAGGCCAAAGGCGGGTTGAAATGTGTTGAGTGGCAGCTTGTTAGTTTAATCAAGTGGCATCTGAGAAACACATAAAATTCTAACTAATAGGAAAATGTGGCTCATTTTCCCTGGGTCCTTTTGACTCATTTTATAGTTAAAAATGGACTCGTGTAGAAAATAGGGGAAATAATAGTGAAAATAAAAACTCTGTACAAATGCTAGGGAGGTGCGAGCAAAAGAAATAGAAGGAAGCAGATACCCGGGGAGCGTCGCGGAGACGCTGTCCACAGCGTTGTGTTGGACGTGCTGTGCCCCTGGGCTGAGCCAGGACCGGTCACGGGGATGGAGTCGGGACCCTGACGGCTGTCACTCACGGAGGGGTGGCCTCCGACAGGGCGAGGACCTCTGACCTCAGATGTCTGTCTCTCCTTGGACAACAAAGATCCACCCCTGCGAAGTCAGTCTCTCTGGTAGTAACGGTTCGTGACTCTGTAGGTCGTGGAAATTCAGGATTAGTTTCTAAATGCTCTTATATTTATAAAGTTAGTGGTAACCTAGACCACAAAGCTAAAATTGGAGCAAACTCAGAAAGAAAAAGCTGTGGAGAACTTAAAATATGTCAAGAAGCAGACATTGTTTTGGTGACAAAGGTCTAATTTTTAATGGTTAATTTCAAAAAGCCGAAGACGCGAACAACCCATGTGTATTGGGGTATAATTTTAAGGTTGATTCATATTACGATGCGACGTGACGCAGAGTTCAGAAACACAGCTGGATGGGGGCTGGTTCCACACTGAGTGTTCCTCTTTTCTTTCTTTTACCTGCAGCTGCTGAGAGTGATGCTGCTGACATCGTCTTTCTAGTCGACAGCTCTGACGGCGTTAGGTCTGATGGCATCGCACACATTCGAGATTTTGTGAGCAGGATTGTTCGGAGACTCAACATTGGGCCCAACAAAGTGAGAATCGGGATGGTGCAGTTCAGCAATGATGTCTTCCCGGAATTCTATCTGAAGACTTACAGGTCCCAGGCCCCTGTGCTGGAAGCCGTCCGGCGCCTGAGGTTCAAAGGGGGGTCCCCGCTGAACACTGGCAGAGCTCTGGAGTTCGTGGCAAGAAATCTCTTCGTGAAGTCGGCTGGGAGCCGGATAGAAGACGGGGTGCCCCAACACCTGGTGCTGGTCCTGGGTGGAAAATCCCAGGATGATGTTTCCAGGTTTGCCCAGGTGATACGCTCCTCGGGGATTGTGAGTTTAGGGGTAGGAGACCGGAACATCGACAGAGCCGAGCTGCAGACCATCACCAACGACCCCAGACTGGTCTTCACAGTGCGAGAGTTCACGGAGCTTCCCAGCTTAGACCAGAGGGTCATGAGCTCATTTGAACCCTCTGGAGTCACTCCCGCACCGCCAGGGGTGGACCAGCTGCCTCCTTCACGGCCAGGTACGAGCTGTGTGTCTCATGCCTATGGAGTGAGCCATCGATTTTTTGTTTAATTAAAAAAGTAACTAGCATTCATTTTAGTACTTTTCTTCTCTCAAGGTTGCTTCTGCAGGTAATATTAGAAATTAAGTGCTGGACAAATAGTTCAGTTGAAATTATAGAGAGAAACATATCCCAGAAAGCACGTGATCCTTGATCTGCCATTCCTGAGGCTAACTGTGAAGGGTTCTGCTAAGGTGCATTGAGCGGTAATCGCAAGCACGTTGGCACTCAGAATAGGACAGCATCCTTGGGATCAGCCAGGCCATTCCCCACGAACGTGACTTTGACGTCAGCCCATGCCCAGTGGCGGGATGCCCACCCTGGTCCAGGCACGCCTCCTTCCTCAGACTGGTGTGGCCATCAGGAAACACCTCCCTGGAGGACTTGACACTGTCCACCTGCAGCTCCCAGCCCATGTTCCTGGCTGCCAAGAGCAAAGTGGGTCCCTGCACCAACCACACCTTTCCTTGCTGCTCCTCCAGGTGACGGCATCCAGACACCTGCAGCAAACCATTGGGGTTGGCTTTCCAAGGGGTCTGGGTTCCTGTTTCTCTCTCTCACTGCCTCCCCAGGGCTGGCTGTGGCACATCTCACACCTCTCACACCGTCTCCAATTTTTCCTCCTCTCTACTCCAGCCTCAACTGCTTGATTATAATCAAGATATCGCCCCCTATGCCACTGGTTCCAGCGGGCTCTGACAGAGCTCTCAGACCGTCCTTCAGAGGTTCATGGGGTCCCTTCTCAATTTCCCATCTGCTTCTCCCAGCCCTTCCCTGCCCTGCCCCTAGCATGTCTCTCTCTACTTCTAGGCACCATCTTTTATTTTTAAGCAGAAAGAGTTTAGGGGCATTTCCTAAAACACCTGGGATCACAGACTGTCAAATCCAGGTCCCTGTTGAATTCCTGGCGTAAAACCACTTTGCATGGGACAACTGGGACTCCGTGTCCCTGAGTTTTCGTGGTTCCTTTCCTTTTTGTTTAGATGAGTTGTCATTTACCTTCTTTTTGGCATCATGTTTGCAAGCTGTGGATGCAGGAACTAGAGAGGTGTGGATTAGAGTGAAGCTTTTTACTGTGAACAAATTACTAGGAATGTCTTATTTCAATCCTTTCAATTTATAGTTTATATATTTATGTTCTGGGTGTTGAAACCATTTTCACTTTTATCGTTTTTAGAGAAGAAGAAAGCAGACATTGTGTTCCTGTTGGACGGTTCCATCAATTTCAGGAGGGACAGTTTCCAAGAAGTGCTCCGCTTCGCATCAGAGATTGTGGACACGGTTTATGAAGAAGGCGACTCCATCCAGGTGGGAGTGGTCCAGTACAACTCCGACCCCACAGACGAATTCTTCCTGAAGGACTATTCCACCAAGAGGCAGATCATCGACGCCATCAACAAAGTGGTCTACAAGGGGGGAAGACACGCCAACACCAGGGTGGGCCTCGAGCACCTGCGGCTCAACCACTTTGTGCCCGAGGCGGGCAGCCGCCTGGACCAGCGCGTCCCCCAGATAGCCTTTGTGGTCACAGGAGGGAAGTCGGCAGAGGATGCTCAGGACGTGAGCCTGGCGCTCACCCAGAGAGGGGTCAAGGTGTTTGCGGTTGGCGTGAGGAACATCGACTCGGAGGAGGTGGGCAAGATAGCGTCCAACAGCGCCACGGCGTTCCGGGTGGGCAATGTCCAGGAGCTGTCGGAACTGAGCGAGCAAGTTTTGGAAACTTTGCATGACGCAATGCATGAGACCCTGTGCCCGGGCGTGTCCGATGTTTCTAAAGGTAATCCCCTTCCCCTGCATATTTTCCAGCCTTTCCTGCTGACGTTCGTGGTTTTTAGCTACCTGGATGCCCAGAGCTGACCTGTGGCTCCTCAAGCATTCCGTTACCTCATACCTTGACTCGTGTTTCCTTATGTCGCTCAGCTGACCACTGCCATTGGGTGCTCTGCCAGGACAAGAGCGGGAGTTTATCTTTTCTTTTGCTCTTATGAGATTTATTTTCTCGCCTGTTCTTTAACTTCTCAAGTAACTCAGATTGATTGATTCTTGTGTCTGATTATAGATTTATCAGATCAATTATTTGAGATAAAAGTATTTGCCATTTCAAGTAATTTTAATTTAAAGCACAAACTCGGGATGCGTCTAAAAACCAACTGTGTGGCATCACGCCAAAATTGATTAACATCACCCAAAAAGCAAACGTATTCAAATTGCCTACAATTTTGGTTCTCAACAGCCACCCCCATGTTTCCCTGTGTGGGAGGCAGGTCTATTTGCTTCTCAGAGCTCATAAAGAGAAGATCTCATTTTGTTCTCGAGCACAGCGTCCTGTCACTGTGTCGGTAGAAGGCATCTCGTCAGCCTCAACTTAGAGCTCATCACCTGCATGTCTTCTCCTCAGCTTGTAATCTGGATGTGATCCTGGGGTTCGACGGTTCCAGAGACCAGAACATATTTGTGGCCCAGAAGGGCCTCGAGTCCAAGCTGGAGGCCGTCTTGAACAGAATCAGCCAGATGCAAAGGATCAGCTGCAGCGGCAACCAGATGCCCACGGTGCGTGTGTCGGTGGCAGCCAACACGCCCTCGGGGCCCGTGGAGGCCTTTGACTTCGACGAGTACCAGCCAGAGATGCTGGAGAAGCTCCAGAACATGCGCAGCCAGCACCCCTACGTCCTCACGGCGGACACGCTGAAGGTCTATCAGAACAAGTTCAGGCAGTCCTCGCCCGACAGCGTGAAGGTGAGCAGCTGCCCCTCGCTCCAGACGCTCCCCGCACAATGTCTGCATTTTTACCGGAAGGAGAAATACTCTGGTGTCTGGAAGCCCCTCCCCCACGTACAATGCACTTCGTGTTTGCGGGTTCTTAGTGCCTAGATGTAGAAGTCCTTTGCTTACTAACCGATCATAACTTCGTGTAATGCTTTCCTCAGTTTGCTAGTCTTGCTTAAGCTCTAAAAAAAAAAAAAAAAAAATAGAAATCCTGGAAATCAGTAACTGAGTTGGAATGAGTTGAATTTGTGATAGATGCATGTTTAATTATAGTCCTGCCCATTAAATAAGGCATGTTCTCTACGGATGTTTCTCTCTCTCCCCTTGTATGTGTGTACGTACATACACATATGGTGCACACGCATTGTTATTATTAATTTTCTAGGGCTGTCACAGTGAAGTTCCACAGACTGGGTGGCTTTGATAGCAGAAATTTGTTTTCGCACAGTCCTGGAGGCTGGAAGTCCTCAAGGTGTCAGCAGGGTTGGTTCCCTCTGAGGCCTCTTTCCTCCGCTTGTAGATGCTGTCTTCTCCCTGTGTCCTCACCGGGTTGTCCCTCTGTGTGTGTCTGTGTCCTCATCTTCTCTTCTTAGAAGGACACCACTCATATTGGACTAGGGTCCACTCGCATGACCTCATTTAGCTTAATGACCTCTGTAAAGACCTATCTCCAAACACAGTCTCAGTCTGAGGGGCTGGGGATTAGGACTTCAATGTTTGTATTTTCGGGGGACACAGTTCAGCCCAGAACACACACACACATGTACAGTGCACACGCACATGATTTCCAGAAGCTACGTCGTATGAGTGGGAGAGTGACATCAGCTGTTTTTGTTGTGTGGCTGCTTGTGCGCAAGCACTAAAATTCACTCCTGCACTCTGTGTGCAGTATCAGAGACCTGTGCACGTGGGTGGGTTTCCTGGACTTTGGCTCTCAGTTTCTTCAACTGTAAAATGAGTTTGAACCAGTGAATCTCTCAGTTCCCTTTCGATAGACAGTCTGTGATGTTCCTTTTTGTGTGGACTGGGGTCTGATTCCTTTTTCATTTTCAGGTGGTCATTCACTTTACTGATGGAGTGGACGGAGATCTGGCTGATTTACACAGAGCTTCTGAGGACCTGCGACAAGAAGGTAGACTTCCCGGTCTCTGAGCACGAGCCGTGAGCCCAGCAGGGTGTGCGGCTCTGCCCGGGAGAGACTTCCCTGCTCATGGAGTCCTTTGAGGGAGCAGCCGCTCTTGGAGGACTCTTCCTCCAGCCCTAGGCCCTTCCTTGCCCGCCGGGGGCTATGGGATGGGGCTTCCCACCATGCACAGCTTTACCACCATGTCCCGGCACAGGCCCGCAGGTTCTCAGACTTGTTCAGGTGGTAGAACATGCAGAAAGCATGATGTTTTGCAAAAGATCATGAAGCATTGATTCACTTAACTCCATCATATAAAGTAGGATTTAATTTACTTGCAAAACATACTGCTCTATTTTTGGTTTTCCGTTACCACAGCTCAAAAACACTACAATATTTAAATAAAAATACATGTAAATACCATCAAATAAATAATGTAAGCATTAGCACCAAAAGTCAGGCGACTGGAGCCAGCCGTGCCTGTTATCAGATGTGATATATGACTGTTCACTTACTTTGGAGCTTGGTAACACTGACCACAAAAAGTGGATGCCAACACTAAATGTTTAAGAAGAATTTATGGAAGTGCAGTTTATCATAAGAACATTCTATTTATTAGCTTACTTTTCCAAAAGGAGATGAGACTGCTATTATCTGATTTTGGAGGTGTTGGCATTTCAGATCTTCCGTAGCAGGTCAGGGTTTGAGAATTCAGGCATAAATGTGCTTCACGGGTGCCACTTCCTGGACTTATAGCGATAAGCATAGTTAGTGACATATCTGAAATGATTATTCGGCTGAGTCCAAAGTGTCAGTATTTCAACTGTTAAAAGCCAAATTTTATACTGAAGTCTTCTTTAAAAAGTAGCCAGGAAAAAAGACATTGCAGCTCTGTACTGCCTGCATGAGCCCTGCTACATTTATCCTTGCTTGCAGGTGTCCGAGCTCTGATCCTGGTGGGCCTCGAACGAGTGGCCGACCTGGAGCGGGTGACGCAGCTGGAGTTCGGGCGAGGGTTCATGTACGACAGGCCTCTGAGGCTCAACCTGCTGGACTTGGACTACGAGCTGGCAGAGGAGCTCGTGAGTTCTTTTTAGTGCCTTTACACACACACAAGGTCAGACTTTTGGCATCTCAAGAGAATAAAGTCAATTGTCACATGGTGATGGGGTAGGGTGTCTGGGTGGAAAATCTAATTCATTTAGTTCACTGGGGACCTGACTTATCGCCATGACACGTGTGAATCCTGGAACTGGCGACCGTGAACGGCTGGAGCGTGGGTCTGCGGGGACGCTGCTGTTGCCGTGGGATGTGCTTTGCTCCCCTTAGCAGGTGCCTCTTTTAATGCTGTTTCACTCCAGCTATTCCTGGGAATGCAAACCGTTGTGACCAGCCATCTCCAGACAGGAAACAGTGCCCAGGGCATCTGAAACCTACGCAGTGAAAACAAGAATTTGTGGAAAAGAAAGGCCGTTTCTGGGTGGAGAAGCGCTTTTATGGCTTCTTCCCTGGTTTCCCTTGGTGCAAATGAAGGTGTCCCAGGGGGCTTCCTAATCCTCCCCTCCAGCCTCTCTCAACTCCAGGTGTCACCTCCTGGGTTTGGAGTGGGGGCGGGGCTCTGGGAGACATAGGGCTGCGTGGTAACCTCAAGATCCTTTGGTGGTGGCGACAGTGGGCTATGGCTATGTGAATGGGACGAACAGACTCTGCCTCTTCCTCCCCACCTGCCTTCTTCCCAGGGCTAGAATTGGGATTTTTTTTTTTATCGAGCGGAAGAAGGATGAGTTGGTTGACGAATCTGGAGAAAGAAAGTGAAAGCTCTAGGAAGCTCAGTGCAAGGAAACGCATGTGACCACTACCAGTTTAGCAGATGGAAATGTATTTGGGGTGTACACTTTTCCCCCTAGGGTCAGGGGCTGGCTGGGACAAGAACGTCAAGGGTGTTTGGTGGGTGTTGGAGGCACTGGTGACCTAAGGTTATGGTGCTCGTGGCTCAAAAAGGCCGGGACCACTTGTGCCTGTCCCCACTCCTGTGGCTGCTCCTGAGGTCTCCCCCAAGCATCTCCTCTGGGCTGGCACCGTAGTTTTGACTGTGACCACGGTTCTGAGGAAGAGCCATGGATCTCTCTTCTGGAACCACCTTCAGTCCTGGCCATCTGCAATTTGTTTGTTAGGTTTTGCACTTTGGAGCTTAAACATATACGAATTATACTTAAGAATATCTATGTGGGAAACTCCTAGAAATCAGGGCCAGCCAGAGGTGACCTTGTGGGCAAGATTTATCTTACTTTGGTTGTTCTTTACTCTCCCATTGGTGACGTCTCCCTGCCTCTCGACTGCCAAGAGCTGGACCCTCAGCCTAGGCCGGTCTTGGAGTGACAGTCTTTGGAGTGACTTCATCCTGCCCTGTGGAACCCTCATGCATCAGATTTTGACCTTTGCAGCATATTTGTGGTTTTGTCCTGGGCATTCCTTGACATTTGAACTTTCCGTTTCTCTTCCTTTTGGTAGGACAACATTGCCGAGAAGGCCTGCTGCGGGGTCCCCTGCAAGTGCTCCGGACAGAGGGGAGATCGTGGGCCCCTCGGCAGCATCGGGCCAAAGGTACGGTGGCTTGGCCTTTGCCCAGTCCTGAGACTAGATGTTGGAAGGCCAGCGTTGCTGGGGACGGGTCGTTTGTCTAATGTCACGGCGGGAGGCGGATGAGGGAGAACAAAGACGAGCCCAGTGCTGCTGCGCTGCCCGGGGTCCTCCCCCGTGGATGGCTCTGGAGGGTCCGAGTATCTGTCACATTCTCCGCCCCACGGGATGAGGGGCTCCGTTCTTTAACACCTCCGTCCTTCATTTCATAAAATAAGGTTAGAACCAGCGGGTGTCGCTGACTGGCAGCCTCGCTGCGCATGGTCCCTGGGGCTCAGCGTCTGCGGCTGGGCGGGGAGGACAGCGACAGGCTTTCCTGGCAGGGGAGGAGCCTTAAGGGTCCTGATGGGAGGAGCAATCCCCCCGGGTGATGAGCGGGGGGCTGTTAAGGTCTAGGAAGCACCTGTGTCAGGGTGAATGTCAGCACAGCTCCGCCAGACGCAGAGGGACTGTGCAGATGATACAGAACAAAGACCACAGGACGTAAGGGACCCAATTTGCTTTGTTTCAGGGCATTCCTGGAGAAGACGGCTACAGAGGTTACCCTGGTGATGAGGGTGGACCTGTGAGTAAAAGTTGTTTCAGTCCTTCAAGTTTTATCCCCTCCTTGTTCCTTGCGTGTTGGGATTGGATTGTGGAGTGCGACGTCACTCCGGGGGTCCAGCGCCCACACAGACCCAGGGCCCAGAGGCCCAGCCGACCTCAGCTGCCAGGCAGTGCTGAGAGGTTCCCCAGCCCCCGCAGCCTCGCGCAGTGTCCCCGCAGCGAAATCTGCGTTCTAACGCCCGCCTCTCCGTGTTGCAAGCCCCTTGGAGCCACGATGACAAGCGGCTCCGACTTGCCAAATGCCTTTGTTTTTCGCAACAGGGTGAGCGAGGTCCGCCTGGCGTGAACGGCACTCAAGGCTTCCAGGGCTGCCCGGGCCAGAGAGGAGTGAAGGTGCAGTGCGGGGGCTCGCCGAGCGTGGGGCGGGGGTCAGGCCCGCTGCACGGGCAGGAGGGATGCCCGGTTTCTCCACGTGCCCCGGGGAGGGGCGGCTGCCCATCCGGGCTTCTCTGCAGCCCGTGGCCTCTGGCTGGAAGGCAGCTCGCAGTGGGGTGGCTTCGGGAGCTTGGGCCGCAGCTGGAAGGGAGCTGGAGAATGGAGAAATAGTTTCCTATGGAAACACGGAGCAGCCAGGAAACATTCCCGGGGAGAGAATGTGGGCCAGGGCGGTGGGAGGCTGGTGCTCGGTTTCGGCCCCTGGCCCTGGGGCAGCCAGGGAGGGAGGAGTGACAGGGGACACCAAGTGGGCCATGAGCTTCCTCCTCTGGTTGCTGAAGTGTGAAGGCAGGTGCTAGAGATGGTTATAAAGTCAGGCTTTGCCTCCTGAGCCCCTTCCCCTGGCTTTTGGGGCCCACCCCTCCTGCCCAGGAGCCCAGACCACCCCAGTGTTGGTTCTGGGAAAGTTAGCCCTATCACTGCCATGTGATGGACCCAGGAGTGCAAAGGGACAGTCTCTGATGTTAGCATGTCCAGACACTGCGGCATTCAGATGCGGGAGGCACCAGCCCCACGGGAAGAGCTAATGTGTCCCCTGTCCCCTTACCTTCCAGGGCTCTCGAGGATTCCCAGGAGAGAAGGTATTCAAGCTTGTTTTTGTTTTTGACACGGAAAAGTTTCTCAGTATTTCTCGTTTTTCCCTTTGCCAGAATAGCTTCCTACACTCACTCGTCTGTCTCGTTCCCTCGCAGGGTGAAATAGGAGAGATTGGGCTGGACGGTCTTGACGGCGAGGAGGTGAGTGAGTCCCTCTCCAGGCCTGAGCTGCTTCAGTTCTGGTAGCTGTGGTGACATTGCCCCAGGCATGACCTTTCATCACTGTCTTTGGCAGGGAGACAAAGGATTGCCCGGCTCTTCTGGAGAGAAAGGGAACCCTGGAAGAAGGGTAGGTCTATTTCCAGTGTTGCTATTGTGGAAAGAATAGAAGCATTTCATTTAGGTAATAGTTATTTCCTGTACCCATATAGGTAGAGCCCGCTTCCCCCAGGCAGCCTTCCCTGACCTCCCCTGGGGTGTGCCCGTGACCTTCTGTCCCCTCTGACGTGATACGTCATAGACAGAGCATGTCCCACAGCCCAGGGACTGAGTTTGTTTTGTTATAAATAAATCTCCAGTGCTTGGCACACAGTGGGTCCCCAGTAAATATCTGTGAATTAACTGAACAAATAAAAAATATTTGGAAGTGAATTTACCTTCATGTCAAATGGGTTAATGGTAAACACTATTCTATTTAAGATTTATGAATTGTGAAGAACATGATTTTTAGGGTGAGATACAAATGGAAACATCTAATTTTCAACTTCCAATTGTGTTTTTTCATTTAGGGCGATAAAGGCCCCAAAGGGGACAAAGGAGAAAGAGGAGACGTTGGCATTCGCGGTGACCCGGTGAGGATTTCTCTCTTGACGGTTTAGACCTGAGCCCGGGGAGGATGGTGGTAGGAGAAGTGGGCTGAAAGGAAGAATTTAACTTTTGGAATTGCTTTGAAAAGTGTTGGTAAAATATGTGCTTTGCCCTTTCCTTACAATTTCGGTGTTTTCTGAGAGCTGATTTTGTTCTCTAGCTGTAAAGATAAGCAAGTTGTGTAAGTTTCCCTAAAATATGGTCTCAGGACACCTTAAACTTGCTTTTGGAAAAGAGCAGGGTTTGTAGCTTTTTTTGTTTTATGGCTTTGTGAAACCTCTAAGCAAATGACCGCCACCCCTCCAGGCCACCCTGCCCTGCGGCCAAGGACAGGCAGAAGCGCCTGGGGCATCCTCCTCCCCAGGAAGAACCGGTGTCTGTCCCGTACAGCGGGGGAAGGGGGGCGTGGCTCGCTGACCCCGTGGCCAGGTTCTGTCAGAGGTGGACGGATGCTGTGTAGATGGGGTGTGGCCACAGGGACTGTCCCTCAGAGCCTTCCACTCAGGCTGTCACTAATCCTTTCCTGACCGTCTCATTCCTAGCACAGGCGGCTCATCTCCCTGCTGTGTGTTGTTTTCAGGGTGAGTCAGGACGGGACAGCCAGCAGAGAGGACCCAAAGGAGAAACCGGTGACATCGGCCCCATGGTACAGTGCTCTGTGTCCTAGACTCTCCCTGTGCTGAGGGCCAAAGGAATGACACTCACCTTGGCCCCTCAGCGGCCACAGAGGCCACAGACATGGCCTTTGACGCTGCAGAGCAGCGTGGGGCGGGGAGCAGCGGGCCGAGAGGCTGCCTGCGGGGGCAGGTGGGGGAAGTCTCTGCGGGGAGCCGGGCAACCCTGACCAAGCAGGGCTTCTCCACAGAACTTGTGCCCCTTAGATATTTACGGAAAGTGCTTGTTACCTCAAAGGCTTGTAGAGCTGGGAATGAACCAAAATCTAATGCACCCCACAAAGTATCTAACCACCCGCCTGCCGGCGGCTCTTCCCACTGAATTCACCCCTTTTCCCGCCGTGTCTCCTGCAATATTCCAGAGTTAGACATTCCTTTCTGCAGATGAGAATCTCATGCTAATTTTCTCCCCCACCCCAGGGTCTCCCAGGAAGAGACGGAGTATCTGGAAGTCCTGGAGAAAATGGGAGGAATGTGAGTGTCCTTAGGGCTTTGGGGGGTTCCACGGTAGAAATTTGGCAAGTACACCATGATCTGCCCAACACTGCCTGGTGCTAGTTACTCAGCAACGCTTTATTTAGGGATTTCGAAGGGATTTCGGAAAGTGCGGTTACCCAGATCTTGCTGCCGATAGAGATTTTCATTCTTATAGTTTACTAGGTGCTCCATCTCTTCTCCCTCCCCCAATCCCGTTTCCCTCCCCTCCCAAAAACATACTGAACAGATGCTTTAAAAACATTATCTTTGCTGCTTTCAAATATTTGGCCAGGGTTTATCTCACTAAATATTTAAGAAATCCGAAAGGAAATACCAACCCTGGGGTCCGAGGGAATAAGAGGCAAGAAGGCCAATGTGGTTGTATATCTGTTGTTGTTTTTATAACTATTTGTTTTGCTGTAACTGAAATAAGGAAACTAGATTTGTTTTTTTTTTTTTTCTAGTGTATTACGTCTTCAATTGCTTTTAAAAGAAATTTTGGACGAGTCTCTTGCAAAATAGTTCATTGCATGCCCAATCTCTCAGTCTTGCTGAAGAAATGCTAAAGCCCAAGTGGTAGAAACGATCTTTAGGAAGCCATCTGGAAGCTTCCAGGGCCCAGGGGCACAGAGAGTGTGGACCCTGAAGCTAGGAGAAGTTCCCTGCGTGGGGTGGCAGTGGTCTAGAAGTTTGCAAATCCTCAGGGGAAGTTCAGGATGCCGGTGCCTGCCTCAGACAGGGCTCTGCTCAGAAAGGAACAGAGCACAAAGGCTGTGAGCTGGGCTGGGCGGCTGAGAACTGGGTCCCTTGTCCACCTCCCGAGGGGAGCCCCACACGCAGCCTGGGGGCTGGGCCAGCAGAGCATGCTGAGGGGAAGGGCTTTCGAAAGCAAGGACTCGCCAAAACCAAACGATAGACTATGGTATCACTTTGATTTTAAAATTCAGAAGAAAACTTAAACTTTGAAAATGTAGGTTTTAAAGGTTTGTGCTTTATTTTTGAATAATGATGTGGCAGTTTCAACTCAGTTCCTGAGCAGAGCCAAACTTGGCTTCCTGAAGTGACTGAGAATGTGGTAGTGTGTACAGTCTGCTTCAACTCTGTGCACAAGGTAGACCCTCGGTTTTGAATCCAGTTACAGTCAAGAGCTCTTGTAGACTCAGTTCTTTCTTTCGAAGCAGGGCAAGGACTGGCCCAGTGGTTCCCTAGCCCTTCTCTGAGGACCCTGCCGCCATGCCAGGCTCAGGCCAGGATGAAATGCGTCCCTCCCAGTGGGCCACCTCACCCTTGAGGCCTCCGGCCTGAGCACTGAACCCCTGAGTGCTGGTGGGCCCTGAGCCAGCTCTAGCATGTCTCCTTGGGCAGGGGCGGGGCCAGATGGTCACTCTGTGGAGGGAGGAGCGACCCCTCCCCTTCTTCCCAAATTTGTCTGTGGAAGGTGGCCAAGGTCTTCCACTGAAGCAGCTGGCATGACAGCAAATAGTGGCAAAGTGGTCACCCCAGAAGATCACTGGGCTGGTCCCCAGAGATGGAGAATGTGGTTCTCAGGCTGGTGTAGTCGATGGGCCAAACCCTGTGACAGAGCTGGCAGGCCACTGTCTCTGGAATACCAACCCCTGACCCTGCGAATATAGCTGGGACTTTCTCGGATTCCCACCCAAACTCTCTGCCACAGAGGAAACAGTCATGAGTTGGGAATTAATGGATTACTTAGGAAGTGAGCCCACGTGTTTGAACTACGGGTCACCTCTGGAGCGTCCAGGGAGATGTTGCCAAGTCATGAGCCCAACCTGAGCGCAGGAGACTTTTAGGTTCACATATGTGCATTTTGGATACTTTACTTAACTGAGTCGGTGTTGTATTTGGCCTGGAGAATTCGGAGAATTTGGGACTCCCTTCCATCATAACTAATGGATTTCGTTACTTCTCACTACAGTTGGGAAAATGGAAGGAAAATAGACAGGTTGACATTCCCTCTTCACATTCCGTATTTGACGCTGGCTGGGACTGTGCGCCAGAAGAAGTCATTGTTTTGCTTGGCAGGTCTGCGGCAATTCTCAGAACTTCCACTGGGGTGACTAACAGGAGCCACGAGGACGCAAAGCTTCACCCAGACGGGGGCGGAGGACGGGTGTCCTCGTACGCGAGCTCCCTGGGGGCTTCCGGCACAGAGCGGGTGCTTGGAAGGTCCCCGGGTCCCCCAAGCAACCGAAAAATACGAGGGTTAATTCTCAGGGAGCCCTGGGCTCTGTGCCCGGGTCCCATTCTTCCCGCTGATGGCTTGTGTGGCTTTTTCTTCCTCAGGGCGGCTTTGGCCGAAGGGGCCCTGCAGGAGCTAAGGTAAGCCTCTGGGGTCGCCAATCGCAACGTTGCTCATGGAGAGCTCCCAGGGGCCTGTCCTTCAAATGGCCCAGATGCAGCCCAGCCCAGGAATTAGAAAATACTCTCTCCGGGGCTGTCAAGACACCTGTGGCTCAAACAGCAGCTACCATCTCCTTTCCCTTGGCCTCGTCCGCAAGGCCTGGTGAAAGCCATTCCCAGTGGAGCCCCGGGGGAGAGGAAGGAAAGACGCTTGAGGGGTCCGTGTCCAGGGCACCTCCCTGCTAGAACGTGCGCTCCTGTCTGGCCATCAGCAAGCTGTACTTCCTGGTGTCTCGGTCCTCCCACCTGGGCAAGGCAGGTGTAGGTTCACAAAGCCGTGTTGAGGAACAGGTGGGAAACACTTGCAGACGTGCAGAGAGACAGCCGTTTCGATGATCTGAAGCCCCAGAGAGCGGCGTGTTCCCTGGCTGCTTTCCAAGCCCCTAGTCCAGAAATGCCTGGGGGACAAAGAGCCCATGTGGGTCACACCTGTCCTGATCCCCCTGTGCCTTCTCTTGTTTCAAAGGGCAACAAGGGCAATCCAGGCCAGCCCGGCTTCGAGGGAGAGCAGGGGACCCGAGGTGCCCAGGTCAGTACTCCCCGAGCCATCGCATGCCCCGGGATGCTTTCCCACATTCCCTGGTATTGTCTTTTTTAAAGCTGATGTTTGTATAATACGAAATGAGTCATTTTAAAGTGAGCAATTCAGTGGCATTTAGTACTTTCACGATGTTGTGCAAACATCACCTCTATCCAGTTTCAAACCATTTTCATCATCCCTAAAGGAGACCCTGTCCCCATCAGCGGTCCCTCCCCATCACCCTCCACCCCCATCCCCTGGAAGCCACCAACTTTCTTTCTGTCTTTGTGGCTTTACCTATTCGGGACATTTCATACAAATGGAGTCATCTAACAGGTGGCCATTTGCGTTTGGATTTCTTCACTGAATACAGTGTTTTGAGGTCAATCTGTGTCGTGGCAGGTGCCAGGACTCCCCTCCTTTTCATGGCTGACTAATATTCCCCCGTATGGATATAGCACAGTTTGTTTATTCACTTGATGATTGATGGACATTTGGGTTGTTTCTGGCATTTGGCTACTGTGAATAACGCTGCTATGGACATTCATGCACAGGTTTCTGTTTGAACTTACAGCGGCCTTTTCTTTCCTCAGGGCCCAGCTGGTCCCACTGGTCCTCCAGGCTTGATAGGAGAACAAGGCATTCCTGGAGCTCGGGTGAGCCCGTCCCTGTTCCACCCCCACCCCCTTGCTAAGCACAGTGCACGTGGCCAAGCAGGCGTAGAGTTTCTGGGATGATACTGTTGCAGACAGACTTCCCTTTCGCAACGCAGACCCCGCATCCAGCCTCAGTCCTTCCTGACTGGCTACTTCACCCCAAGGAAGCAAGAGTCCCTTTTCCTTGGTGCTCCGGGGGCTTCTCCATCCCAATATAGTCCTTCCAAATCTAGGCTCCAGGGTGGTAAGCAAGGGAATATGTGCCTTATCTCAGAAGTCTTAGGATGGAATTGTGTAAAATCTAAATCTATTAAAATTCTTAGATTATGCCAAGTGTTTCATATTTGGCCCCTAGAGATAGCCCCTGTGGTTCAGTATTTTGTATAAGGAGTTGCTCAAGTTTATCCTCAAGTTCAACACAGAAGGCGTGCTATGGCTGCAGACATTTACATATATCATGGCTATTAGCAATGATCGAGAAGCGCGGTGCTGTTGCCGGGCTGGGATCAGGTGCCACGGAGCTACGTACAGATAATCGGGTTTCTGGTGCATCTGAGATGATATGTAGGGAGACATCCTCTCATTTGTTACAGAAAAAATGATGATGAATGAACTGGAAACGAGCTAGTCTGTTGCTACATAAATGCACAAAAGTATTTTACAGTGGAAGCAGGCAGGAATTTGCTTAGAAAGCCCTTCTCTAGCTTGAGAACTGATAATTATCTATTTTTAAAGCTTTTGTGAGTTTTTAGAAAACATTTATTTAACTTCTAATTAATCAAGAATTTAAGATGGCATAGACACAAAGCTGTTCAAATAGTCATCCGACAGCCCCAGAAACATTTATTAATTTGTACTTTCCCACCGTCTGTCTTGGGTCATTTCTGGGCTGCGTAGGCTACACCACGTTTTACAAGTCAATTTCGTTAATTGCTTTATTCATTCACCCAACAGGCGTTTATGTACCTGTATACATAAGGTGCTCATCGTGGGGGTATAAAAGGGAAGGGAAACAAAGTAAATCTGGGGGCTTGTAGTCCAGTCAGGAACGTACGATATGCATATTAATAACTGCGATTTGCATTACTTTGTGAAAACTGGCACTGAGAGGTAATGCTAATGTTTTAAATTTGCACAGGCCATTTCCATGCGTGTGTATATTGAGTCTATAGCCCCGTGTGCCATTCTTAGTGCTTGGGATTTGCAGTCAGGACAGTCACTCGCCTTTGGCAGGCTCTGACCTCCATGCAGGGTCGGGGCAGGGGGAGCCAGGATTCAGAGATACCGTTGCCTGCACGGTTGAAGGCCTCACTGACACGCTGCTCTCCTTGCCCTCCAGGGACCTGCAGGTAACGCCGGTGTCCCTGGAGAACGTGGCAGAACCGGTCCCCTGGGAAGAAAGGTTTGTCTGGAGAAAGGTAGAGTTTTTCCAAGGACAGGGACCCGGCCAGCTGCACACGGCCCCACGCCCTCTTTCGTCAGTCTGTCCCTTGGCTCAGGCTTACTGTGCACATCTCCTCTCCTCCCCACTGCTGGTCTCCATAGCAGCCTCTCCATTGGCAGCCAGCTCGGCCAGTGGGGTCCCCGTCCCAGCCAGCCTCCCCACTCAGTGGGCTGCTTTCTCCTGGCCTGAGCCCGCCGTCCGCCGGCAGATCCGACTGTCTCTTGCCGTGGCGTGTGCCTGCAGCGCAGCGTCCTCTGAGCCTTCAGGGCAGCCGGGCAGTGCGTGGTGCAGCTGAGGTCATGTGGGATGCATGGTCTTTAACTGGGGCAGGGCACACACAGCAGCGCTGCCAGCCGTGTTAGAGCATCCAAGAGGCCCCGGTCCTGACTATTCGGATAGCAAGTGTGTTGTGGGAAGGCTGCCTGAGAGCCGCTTTCTACCAGGCTTGAGATTAGCTACAGTTTGTCATGACCAGTCTGGAAAGACAGCGTTTTCTCAGTAAAAGAAATGTGTCCCTGTAACCCACGATGGTCTCTCTGCCTCGCTGGTGGTGTTGGGTTTACTGAATTCGATGCCCAGCGCCTGTCCCGCGGCCTTCTCCCGGCTGTTTCTCTCCCTGCCCATCAGCCAGTCCCCCATGCCACGCTGGTGGGAAGGACAAACACAAACCTTCCTGGATCCTTTCCCAGGAGTCCCCACACGAATACTGCAATTTAGGAAATCATTCCATTGAAAGCTCACAGGGGAAGCGAGCAGGTGGCGGAACCCTCCCCTAGATTAGCACGGTCGGCATCACGCAGCCAACCAGCCTCGGCCCAGAGTCTCAGCTGCTTTGTCTCTCCTGTCTAGGGCGAGCCCGGAGGCCCAGGACCCAAGGGCGGCATCGGGAACCGCGGCCCCCGTGGGGAGACGGTAAGGGCCCCGCACGCTCGGGCTCCCGCTGTCGCTGACCCTTTGCTGACAGGTGCAGGAGGCCAGGAGAGGGGCCCAGACTGGGATGACATGAACCCTGCTCCTTGTGTTACTGGGGGTACGACTGGAAACAGTGAAACCTGCTGCTTATCAGCTGCAAATTTCAAAATAAGTGTATTTCATTGGCCAGGGAGGAGGGGTGGCGTGGGCAGTGGAGAGGGCCATTTTTTCCGGATACAATGGAACGTGGTGGAGTACTGAAGCTCGAGCCACCTTCACTTTAGGGCTTGCAAAGGCTTCGTGAGTGTGATTAGGGGCTTTTCTGCAAAGGAGTAAATGTCCTTGGGTTATTAATAAAATAGAATTGGATTTGAAAAGGTCTCAATCCAGAAAGAAACAATGTCTTTTGAATGAGACATCCTAAGAATAGAAATTATTACCTCAATAACTCATTTTTGAAAACACTATTTAAAAAATACTCCGGCTACTCACTAGCAATGATTTTGTGGCATGCGTTTCTATGTAGAAAAAAGAAATCTACGCTCCACTGAGAATTTTTCTAAAACGAGTCACCGTACCTAAACACTGTATAAACGGACCAGGTTGATCTGACTGCTATATTCCCCACACTTTAAACTACTTCCCTTGTGTTGTATTTCCAGCTAACTGAAGTTTAAAAAATCTGTTTCTATTACTTTTGATCTCAGAAGCACAGGGGGAAAAATCTGTTTGCACTGTTGAAGGAAATCTCTTCTTGATTCTGTTTCTGTAAATCTGGGGACGAGAGAGCCAGGGGGAGCTTTCTAGGTGTCGATACCTGATTAAACCTGTAGATTAACTACGTAGCGATTCCCCACGTTCTAGAAATATTAGTGTTTGCCTCACACAAATTCTTCCGGGTCCTTTGAAATAACTAAGGGCATCCCCTTCTGGACACTCCCGTGGCAGAGCGACAGGGACACACCCAGGTGCACGGGCAGGTGGGCGCTGGGGAGGAGGGGTCTGGAGGTGGTGGCGTGGAAGGAAGGGAAGGAGTGTGGGGAGGGGCACGACCTGGCACAGAGGACTCAGCGGGGCCCCCAGGACGAGGTCAGTGTTCTCGCTCTCAGTAGAACCAAAGACTCTCAGAGACACGGAGTCCACGAGCCCTCCCCGACCCCTTTCAACTCCAAGCCCCTCTGGTTTCGTGAGTCGTTGATTCCACAGCCAAACAGGATCTTCAGCAAAAGCTACTAGACGTTCTTTATGTCTGTGGTCCGCCGGCACCCTTTCCCTAAAGGAGTCCTTTGAGCCGACCACCGCAGACATGTCTCGTTCACACTCGGAGGAGGGGGCAGGAGCGGGAACCTTGGTCTGGAAACATGTCAGGGACCCAGGGACCCTCCGCCCAGGGCAGCGGCAGGGCAGGGTGCTGGTTGCGATGCGCCCACAAGGAGACCTGCAGCAACTGTCTTTCCCACCCTTAGGGAGATGACGGGCGGGACGGAGTTGGCGGTGAAGGACGCAGAGGCAAAAAAGTATGTATCTGCCGGGGGTTCTTAAGAGCCCCTGCTGCCAGGAGGCTGCACGGACAGCTTTGGATGTGTTGTGTTTGAAAAGAATTATTCCTTTGAATTTTATTGTATTCGAGGGATTGTTTTCTTTTAATGATTTTGTAGATTTTTTTCTTTCAAGATCAATTTATTTTGGATGCATTTAAATTGGGACTAAGTATTGAGTCATTTATTTATCTTTTATAGGGAGAAAGAGGATTCCCTGGCTACCCAGGACCAAAGGTAAATAGTCCCCTGGAGGTGAAACGTCATCATAGTTGTTGGATGAGTCTGGTATGTCCAGGGACTGAAAATGAGAATACCTTGGCATTAGTCGTGGGTCAGCCACTTACTAACTGGGCTGCCCAGGGCAAGACTCTGCCTTCTCTAAGAAGTCCCTCATCTGTCAAATGGAGGTGACAATACTCACTTGTCATGGGGCTTATGAGGTTTAAATAAAATAATATGCAATCAGAGTACTCTGTAAGGTGTAAAATGCTATAACCTATACGTATCATTTTTGATTAAGTAAACGAAGGCTGCCTGCAGATGCCACAAATGTACCAGTGACCCATGGAAAAGGGAACCAAAGTCAGCCATTCGGCTGCCTGGGAAATGCGGTTCAGACGCCCCGTTGAGGTCCTGCCCTTGGGGCGCAGGAGCCCTTGGGCCCCAGGGCGTGACGTGCACCTTCTCTGCTCTCTTCCCAGGGCGGCCCCGGCGAGCCTGGGGCAGACGGGCCGTCAGGACCCAAAGGCATCAGAGGCCGGAGGGTGAGTCTGCCTGGCATCCGCTGCAGGTGGGAACAGGAACGGGTGTAGCAGCGTCATTTACTGCTGAGGGCTTTGAGGACTATTCTTCTTCGACAATAATCCTTTACCTGCAGCCTGGCCAGTGAGGGTGCAGGGAGGGAGGAAGGGAATTCGAAGCCCCAGACCAACGTCCTCAGGGCACCGCCAGGCTGTGGTTCCAGGCTGTCCCTCCCGCAGCCGCATTCCCCTCGCAGGGAGGCCCAAGAGCCCTTCCTGTGACGACCTCAGGGATGCCAGCTCCAGTCTCAGAATGGGTGACATTGGAAGTGTGTGCAGTCCCCTCTGGCCATACCCACCCAGCCACTGAGGCCCTGCTTCTGAGGGTCCCAGGCTCACGGGCGAGCCAAGGCCAAGCCCAGGGCCCCCACCCCGTCGGTGAGAAGGTGCCTCTTCCTTACACTGTCTTGGGGTCTGGATCACCCTTCAGTGGGTGTGAACTCACCCCCAAGATGCCACTGAGTCTTGAATGGGCAAGTTGTGGCCTAGATGTGGGTAAACGTTGCCAACAGTTATTTTCAGCCTGAAGTACCATTCATAATAATCATGATTTTCCTGTTAATTTGATCAGTGAAGGCAGTCCAGCTAGATCACCTACTACTCAAGGTAGAGTGTCAAAGCCTTGGCTGGTTACCTGTACCGAACGACGGTCTCATTCATCGTCTCTTGCTAATTCCCATGGGCATCCATAGATGATCTTGTTGTCTTACCAATGGTTCTTGGGCAAGCATCTGCCGCCTTTACCTGCCAGAGAACACAGCACCCCCATAGTTGTGGGGGCTCCCATCGGCTTTGCTGAGGTCACTTATCCCCGTACTTGAGTTTAGGAGACACTTAGCCTCCCTGAAAGTGAGAGGTTTCTCAGGGCAGTGGGGCCCCTTGGATTAGATCACCTTTACCATCCCTTTCACCTGCCCCGCCGAGAACTTCAAGTCTCCCGCCATGATTGAACGATGCTTGCTCTGCCCTCTAGGGAAATTCGGGACCTCCAGGAATAGTCGGGCAGAAGGGAGACCCCGGCTACCCCGGACCGGCTGTAAGTACTTGTCCAGTTCTGACCAAGCCCCTGGGGCCGGGTGCTTCACACACGGTCTGGAAAACTTCCATCATCTCGCTTCCCCACAAACAAGGTGTTCGGCTCTGCTCTTGCTGTTTTTTTTAACCACTTCCTTTCTGGCATCCCAATGGGGAGAAGAGCTTTTGACTTTTACAGTAGCGAGAAACTTTTTAAAAAACATTTCCTGTCACCTTCTGCAATCTAGGATGTATCACAATTTGCCTTTAATAGTTTCCTGGTATGGATTTGTTTGAGGTTTGTGCATGGGGGAAGCCAAAGGGAGCACATGTAAGCGCCTCCCGCTTGCATCCTGCAGAAGCGTCACAGTGACGACAGGCCTTGGTTTGGGGGGTGCTTCCTTTGGTCTTGAAATCCCCCAGGGAGCTTCCCCCCATGGTTTCGAGCCACCAGTCATGCCGCCGCCGCCGGGAGCCGGGAGGGTGTCCTCCCACCGCCCTCGACAACGTGTTTGTTGTTCATATCTTAGTGTCCTCATTTGAATTTCTCCCGATATTGAAATTGATGAGGTTCAAAGAGGAACGGAAAAGATAACTCAGAAGTTGGACAATCACGCCGGGAGGGAAAGGATAAGGGATCAGTGTGGCTGAACTAGGGAGGAGAAGGCTGGTCAGGTGCTGCTTTAGCGGGTGGGGTGTGTCAGGGGGGACGTTAAGCCAGATCCGGCAGCAGACCAGGCAGGCGGAAAGAGCCTCATGGAAAGGTGCCCAGGGGCCCATGGATGGCTACTGGGCCACCAGGGTGGCAGTGTGTGGGTGCTGGGGCAGCCTCCAGTCTACCCCCGAGCTGCTGGGGCTGGCATCGTCCAGCCAAGATGCCTTAGCCGTGGGGGGGACTAGGAGTGCTCAGCCGTGCCTCGGTGCTTCTCCTAGGGGCATGGGGTGTATTAAACAAGTGCGTGAAAGGAATCGCCTCCCCTAGGAGAAGCAGTGTCTAGACTCAGCTCAGAGATGCGATTTCCAGCTGCCAGGTTGTTAGGACATGGGGCTCTCTCCAAAGCCAAGTCCCCTTACAGGGGAAACACTTTGGTTCTCAAAGTCTTCTATCTTTTGCTTTCCAAGTGATCAAGTCAGATTTATTGGGCAAGACTGTGGATGATCAAGGTGGCCCAAAGCCCCCCTTTGCATCCTCTGCCATGTTTCCATGGGCCAAAGAACGTTCTTTTACCTTCCGCATCAGTGCTTTTGCCGCACATCTCAGCCTTTCCTTCCTTGGTTTTTCAGGGTCACAAGGGCAACAGAGGCGACTCCATCGATGTAAGTTGCATGTGTCCAGAGCGAATCATTGCCTCGTCGGCCTGTGAGCAGCTCTCCTTACATGTTCTTTTATTTTCTTTTAAAGCAATGTGGCCTTGTCCAGAGCATCAAAGATAAGTGTCGTAAGTACATGGTTTCCTATTGGCTATGACAGTTTCTATTTTCACATTTGAAATTCTCACGTGCAAACATGTCTTTCATGCTCTCTTCTCTCTTTCTTTTATAGCTTGCTGCTATGGTGAGTTGATTTCAGTGACTGGACTTTCTTCTGAGGAAAGAAAGTTCCCCTTTTGCAGTAAGTGAAGGTTGTCTCTGAAAGCCCCCCACTTTCCCCAGGGCCCCTGGAATGCCCCGTCTTCCCGACAGAGCTGGCCTTTGCGTTAGACACCTCCGAAGGCGTCACCCAAGACACGTTCAGCCGGATGAGAGACGTGCTGCTGAGCATCGTGGGCGACATGACCATCGCCGAGAGCAACTGCCCACGGGGGGCCCGAGTGGCCGTGGTCACCTACAACAATGAGGTGACCACGGAGATTCGGTTTGCCGACTCCAAGAGGAAATCTATCCTCTTGGACAAGATTAAGAACCTTCAGGTGGCTCTGACCTCCAAACAGCAGAGTCTGGAAACTGCCATGTCCTTCGTGGCCAGAAACACGTTTAAGAGAGTGCGGAGCGGATTCCTGATGAGGAAAGTGGCCCTGTTCTTCAGCAACAGGCCCACGCCCGCATCCCCACAGCTCAGGGAGGCCGTGCTAAAGCTCTACGACGCGGGGATCACGCCCCTGTTCCTTACGAGCCAGGAGGACCGGCAGCTCATCAATGCCCTGCAGGTCAGTGCCCTGCGGCTTCTCCCTGTCTTCCTGGGCTCGGGGCGGGTGTCAGGCACGTCCTCGTGCCTTGGTGGGTTCCTGTCCCATCGCTTCTGAAAGGTCCTAGGCGAGGCCAGTCTGTCTGAGAACTTCTTGGGGAGGTTTCCAGGACAGTCTTATGGCTCCAGCATTACAGGGACATCCAAGTGCCTGGAACTCACTGCCCCCAGGTCCCTGCTCACATATTGACTTCTCTTGCCAACAAGTGAGGCTCTGTGTCCTCACTGTCCGGACGGAGATGTCGGCACTGGTGACTCTTTAGCTGCTGATGGGGGTGTTGCGGCTTATTTGCTTTGTTCGTGAGGACCTAGACCTTTGGGTCTGATCGGCTCCTCCCAGCATGTCCCATGTGGTCACTCTGAGCTGTGTGTGACCCTGTCCTGGGCATCTACTTCCTGGGACAGGTCAGTGGGGTTTGTGTCGTCAGTCTCACCTCATGGATAAGAAGATTCTGCAGTTACAGTGGGGCGCACGTGAGGATGAGACCCTAGTCCCTCAGACTCTGCAGCCCACATGCTGGTACCCCCCCATCCCACTCTGTCCTGACGGCCCGAAGGCAATCATCCTAGGGTGGCCCCCCCTGGAGGCCTGCGGTCTCTTAGTGAGGTCCCCAAAACATCGGTGACCCAGCCCTCCCAACCTGAACCACTGTGCAAACCCTCCTTTAGCCAGGCTCCAAGAGTCAGCCCACAGAGAGGCCAGGTGTCCCTTGTCATTTGATTAAATAACGTATTTAATTGTTATATCAATTAATACCTGTTCAGTGCGTTCTGGTGGGGCTGCTCGAGGCACAGGGGTGATGGCAGGAGTCAAAGAGCCCCAGCCAGGAGTCGGGCGGCCTGGGCTCCATCTAGTTCCAGCCCACCCACCCGTGTAAAGGAAGACACCTGCACTTAACCTCTCTGTGTCTTAAATCTGCACCTGTAAGATGAGGCTGGGGTGAGGTGATTTCTGGTGTTTTTCCTTCCAAACTGGATATTCTATGGTTTTGTCACTGCCTGTATCAGCAAAAGACAGCTGGGTCACTGCCACCATCCCTCAGTGTTTATTCTGCCAAACCGCAGGCCAATGTGATCACGGACCACGGCTCACAGCATCTGCCCTGTGTGGGCCAAGTGACCTGGAGCCGCATGTTTCTTAGCGTGGTTTCAGCAAGATCAAAAAATTATTCATGCATTCATTACTCACTCATCATTCAAATTGGTCACTGGTTAAGTGAATAATTACCAAGTGTGAGCCAGGAGCTGTGATGGACACGATGTTTTGCTTCTGTTTTCATTGATCTGGTTGCTTGCTTTGTCGTCAACAAGACCTGGGAGGGTGGGGACAGATGGGCTTGCACTTGCTGGCTGCTGTTGCCAGAAATAAGGACAATATTCACATCCCAACACTTGCTAGAACATACCTAGGTACTTTACATACATTAACTAATTTAATCCTCCAAATGACCCCATTAGGAAGGTACTTTTATCTTCATCATACAGTGGAGGAAACGGAGCCCCAGGGACGTTGAACACTTTTTGCTTTGGGCCCAGCAGAAATATGTGAGCGGGATTTGAATCCTGGCTCATCCCTTAGAATAAAACCTGGGTTTTTCTGTTACACTCAGCGCTACTTCATCCCCCAGTGAGAAGATACTGAGCTGTTGGGAAGTTTAGTTTGTAGATGTGGCTTTGACGTATTCCTGCTATGTTTTCAAATAGTTACTCATCACGTTCACGCCTACCAAAAATCTCTTTTGTCTGAACCAGATCAATAACACGGCGGTGGGGCACGCACTCGTGCTGCCCGCGCGGGCAGACCTCACAGACTTCCTGAAGAACGTCCTCCTGTGCCACGTGTGCCTGGGTAAGGGGCTTCCCCGGCGGGAGAGTCTGTCCAGCTGCCACTGCAGACGCCATCGCCAGAGAGGGACATTTGAGCGAATGATCATGATGTGTGTAAAGAGCTTGAGTTAAATTAAGACTCGCAAAGCCTTGTGTTTACCAGGGCAAATGCTACGGAAGTAGTTTCCGTATTTAAAGTGGACCTCCCCAAACAGGGCTTCTCTTTGCTAGGGGAATCGTTAGTTTTATAGGTAACCAAGGAGGACTCTGCTTAAGTTTTGACCTAGAATCTAGAATGAAAATGTTTGGCTCTAGTGACTTTCTAGGGCATTTCTTCAAAGAGTGGCAAAGAACGCAGGTAATATTTTTTGTTTTTTTAATGCCTGTCCCATGGTATTTTACAATGACTTTAGTTACTGATTTGTTTTATCTACTAAGTATTAGGTGGTGAAAACTGAAATCTGGCCATAATCAAGGCGGCCAGATATTAATATAAAGAGGCTTCTATTTTATGTGACGATTTTACTCACCCCAGACGCCTGGCAGACCACTGTGCCGCGCTGCCCTGCGGTGGGGGGCACAGAGTGAACGGGCTGTCCCGCTTCTTTGCAGACATCTGCAACATCGACCCGTCCTGCGGATTTGGCAGCTGGAGGCCTGTCTTTAGAGACAGGAGAGCGGCAGGGAGTGACGTGGACATCGACATGGCTTTCATCTTGGACAGCTCCGAGACCACCACTCTGTTCCAGTTCAACGAGATGAAGAAGTACATAGGCTACCTGGTCAGGCAGCTGGACATGAGCCCAGACCCCAAGGCCTCCCAGCACTTCGCCAGAGTGGCTGTCGTGCAGCACGCGCCCTACGAGTCGGCGGGCAACGCCAGCGTGCCGCCTGTGAAGGTGGAGTTCTCCCTGACCGACTATGGCTCCAAGGAGAAGATGGTGGCCTTCCTCGACAGGGGGATGACACAGTTGCAGGGAACCAGGGCCTTGGGCAGCGCCATTGACTACACCATAGAAAACGTCTTCGAAAGCGCGCCAAACCCCCGGGACCTGAAAGTCGTGGTGCTGATGCTGACAGGCCGGGTGCAGGAGCAGCAGCTGGAGGAGGCCCAGAGAGCCATCCTGCAGGCCAAGTGCAAGGGCTACTTCTTCGTGGTTCTGGGCATCGGCAGGCAGGTGAATGTCAAGGAGGTATACGGCTTCTCCAGCGAGCCGAACGACGTCTTCTTCAAGCTGGTGGATAAGTCGACCGAGCTCAACGAGGAGCCTCTGATGCGCTTCGGGAGGCTGTTGCCATCGTTCGTCAGCAGTAAGTCCTGTGTCGCATGGCGGGCACCCTGGCCCCGGCTCCACGCAAGCCCACACCCGTGGGCCGGGAGAAGTCGGGGAACAGTCCCGGGAAAGACAACCCATGTGCTGACACGAACTTGTCCATTCATTCAACAACCATAATTGACACCCCCATATGCCAGAAATGCTTTTAGGAGCCAGAGTCCGCAGGGGACACACAGACAGCAATGCTTGTCCTCATTCCCTCACTGATATTCCACCACATTGGACCAAACACCTCCCAGCCGGGGGCACTGTTGGCATCCCTGATAGTTTACAAGGGGGTGGGAAAAGGCATTTATTATGTGTGACATAATATGCGGGGGTGTCAAGAGAAGTGTGTCTTTGGGGGGCATTGGGGAAAGCTTCTAGAAGGAGTTGTGTTGATCTGGGCTTAGCCGCCAGACCCCCACTTGGATAGCTCTGGGTCTTTGCTGGGGGGGCTCTCCCTGCCTGGGCTGCTGTCCGCCCTGCTCCAGCAGCAAGTTCACATGCACTTTCGAAGCTCAGGCCCAGCCACCCCTGGTCACTGTGGGTCCCCACTACCAGCGCCTGCTGGGGTTGGTCTGGACACTGTACTTACCGCATCTATTATTTGATATGTGGCCTGGGGGTCATTAATTTGTGTGTCTGTGGGCCCCAGCAGAGTGCACGTTCCTCGAGGAGGTGCAGCCCTTTATCGTTCCCAGAGCCCGACACAGTGGACGGCCCGGACTTAGACAGGCAGAGTAGCCAACTAAGGAGGGAGATTTATAAAGTATAAATAAACACAGATGTGCTGCAAGCTTATCATTCAAGGGAAAGTTGACGTCTATGAAAACAGTATTCCCATTTGTGAAGGCCTGTCCCCCAAAAGATTTAGGGGAAACATCTGAAGCAAAGGTAAGCCAGCCAGACCACCCAGGGGTCATTGTTCCTGTCTTCAGATAAAAAACAAATGCTTTGTTCAACAGAGCACTGAGAAAATATTAAAAGTAATTGGATTATAATTTGGCATTCAAGAATTTGGAATCTGTTAAAGTCTCCACTTGATGTTTTTCTATTTCCTATCTTCTCCCTCACGTTGAGTAAATATTGTCTTTAACCTAGTCACTGAAATATTGCCAAATAGAACATATTGGCTTAATATGTTTCATGGATCAAGTGACATTATACTTAATGTCTAAGTATGATGGGCATAGCTTGTCTGGAAGAATTAATTCAACAAATATTTAGGGGCCAAATAAATATTATGTGATCCATTTAACTCATTAATAGATTAATTTTAACTATCATATAATTCTCTTGAACTTCAAATTTTGTTTTCTGTTTTTCTCTAGGTGAAAATGCTTTTTACTTGTCCCCAGATATCAGGAAACAGTGTGATTGGTTCCAAGGGGACCAACCAGCAAAGAATTCTATGAAGTTTGGTCACAAACAAGTGTAAGTGAATCTAATTACTGTCTTGAAAGTTGTAGTGCTAATGGCAATGCAGAAGTCCTCCATCCAACTCCTAACTGTATGTATGAGAACATCGGAATTCAGAAACCGTGACTTCCCAAGGCTAATGTAGGCTATTCTTCTCAAAGAATCTGTTGTATTAGTTAGCTTTTGCTGCATAACCAACTACCAGAAACTTAGTGGCTTAGAACAAGAACCATCCATTTAATTTGCAATTATGTGGGTGAGCAATTTTAGTCTGGGCTCAGCAGGGTGGTTCTTCTGGTCTCTACCTGGCTCACTTACATGTCTGTGGTCAGCTGTGTGTCAGCTGCTTGTCCTTATCCTGGCGCTATGACGCTAGCCCTGCTCGATCCTTATTATTTCTCTGGAACATTCCCTAAAGTTGGCTCAACCTTCTTATCTTTAGGAAAACAGAATGAACTAAGTAACCTATTATTTGAAATTTTATGATATCAAATTGAAAATATACTTCATGTGACACATAGCACCATATGTCTGTAAAATAATGAATTTTCCTCTAAGAGAAAGAGAGGAACAAAATGTGGGTCTGTGCAGTGGTGTCTGTTTGACTATGTTGCTGTTCTCTCCAGGGATTCACAAGGGATCAGGAAATTAAAAAACAAACAAATGAACAAACAAAAAACCAAAATTAAGGCCAGGCATGGTGGCTCACTCCTGTAATCCTAGCACTTTGGGAGGCCAAAGAGGTAGGATTGCTTGAAGCCAGGAGTTCGAGACCAGTTTGCGCAATGTAGAGAGATCCTGTCTCCACAAAAAAATAAAAAAAATTAGCTGGGCGTGGTGTGTGCACCTATAGTCCCAGCTACTCAGGAGGCTGAGTCAGGAGGATCATTGAGCCCAGGAGTTTGAGGCTGCAGTGAGTTGTGATCACGCTACTGCACTCCTGCTTGGGTGAAAGAGTGAGACCCTGTCTCTAAAAAAGGAAAAAAAATCTGAACAAACAAACAAAAAAGCCCAGCCAAGATTAACATAAACAAAGCATACATATACTCCCAATGATAAGCCTTGGGAACAAAACGGTATTTGCTGACTTTATAATTTTCTAGCCAAACAGGGCATTTTTTTGAGTGGATACTTGCTTATAGTGAAAGTAGCTAACTACTGATTTTATTTAATTTTTGGTGCATATTTCAGTTGGTTAATTGTTATAATTAGAACATTTTTAAATATCATGTATTATTCTCTCTTTTACTTTCTCTCTGCATTTTTTTATAAATTGAAAATAAGATGTCAGATGTGTTTATAGTACAATATAAGCTTCATTGTTAATGGTTCCATTTTTTTACATGTTGTTGAGTATTTCTTTTTGTGTGTGTGTGTGGCACAGGTCCTAAAAAGAAGAAATTTAATATATGCAGTACTATACATAATCTCTAAAAATACTGCATGCATTTTGCTAAAACAGCAAATTTCATATAGCTCATGGGGTTATGTCTTTGTTTACTTTAGATAGCAGGCAACAGTACAGGTAGAGGTAATATTTATTTTGCCTTAACAGAAACATTCCAAACAATGTTACTTCAAGTCCTACATCCAAACCAGTGACCACAACGAAGCCAGTGACCACAACAAAGCCGGTGACCACCACAACAAAGCCAGTAACTATCGTAAATCTGCCATCTGTGAAGCCAGCCCCTCCCAAGGAGCCGGCCGCTGCAAAGCCAGCCCCTCCCAAGGAGCCGGCCGCTGCAAAGCCAGTCCCTCCCAAGGAGCCGGCTGCTGCAAAGCCAGCCCCTCCCAAGGAGCCGGCTGCTGCAAAACCTGCCCCTCTGAAGGAGCCGGCCGCTGCAAAACCTGTGGCTGCCAAGCCTGTGGCCACGAAGACGGCCACGGTCAGACCTGCAGTGGCGGCGAAGCCAGTGGCAGCAAAGCCTGCAGCAGCAGGGAAGCCAGCAGCTATGAGACCTCCTGCTGCTCCTGCAAAACCAGTGGCCACCAAGCCCGAGGCTCCTAGGCCACAGGCAGCCAAGCCAGCCACCACCAAGCCAGCCACTGCTAAGCCTGTGGGTAAGAAAGCCTTGTCAGGGCCGCCATCTTGTTACGTCCTCAAAGCCTGTTTGTAAAGCAGTTGGAATATAACATTGATCTGAGGTCTGCACATATGGATGATGTATTTTAAAAGGTGCTGATCAGAGCATGGAATTGTCAGAACATTGTTTTTTTTCTATGTTAGAAAGCAGTCTTTGTCTTCTGATCCTCTGTAGAGGCTGGTGAATGCTGTAGAAAGCGCAGCTGAAATGGGTCTCTGGTCCCTGCCATCTCCTTTCTCCCATTCCCCATCCAACACCCCCAACCCTGCCTTGGGGTAGGCATGGGAGGCCCCCTATTCTCTCTGGGATGTCAGTGGGGCACAGTGCACCTCACCCAGAAATTGAGTTGTCTTAATCTAAAGGGAAGAGG
The DNA here is from genome assembly GCF_020740605.2 of Lemur catta. Classification (NCBI taxonomy): domain Eukaryota; kingdom Metazoa; phylum Chordata; class Mammalia; order Primates; family Lemuridae; genus Lemur; species Lemur catta. The sequence goes on from NC_059135.1 coordinate 3,274,837, forward strand.
TTCTATGTTGAAGTAGGGTTTTAGACGCTATTTAGGGAGTTAAAGAGAAAGAAAGAAAAAGCCCTGCTGTTGGTTCTCAGGGCAAGAAGAGGGTGTTTCTATGCTTGGTGTCTGGAGCCAGACCCTCCTCCCCTAGAATAGGACTTGGAAAGATCTGGCTGGAGCCCTCTATAACCACAAGCTTTGCCCCCGCCCTGATGCACCTGCAGAACAGGAGCCTCAGCTGTGTGCTGAGGCAGCATCGGGGGTTTAGTTCAGCAAACCGCGGAGTCAGAGCCTGGATGGTCAGCCCTTCCCAGAGGCTGGAACCCACACTGCCACCGACCCTGAGAAAGACAGGTTTCAGGCTGAACTGGGGTCAGAGTGTGTTATTTCATCCTTTCCTCGGAGAAGGTATTAGAAGACTCTAGAGGGTCACAGGCTGCACAGGAAGGCTCATGAAAAGATGGGAATTATCTTCATTTTATGAACAGAGAGAAAACAGAGACTTCTTTAAAAGAAATTCATGTCATGCCCTAAAATTTCATGACTTAATATATTGTAAATGATGGGCTCATTTTGCATCAAACATAACTTGCGATGAGCATGCTGGGCCTGGCATTTTCAAAGTCTCTTTTGAACGGTAGATATTTTTAACAGAAAAACAAAAGGCAGCTATGGACTTTGATGAACAAAGAGATTTTTAATTACCACAAATTTCACATTTCGTGTATGCGGTTAGATGACAAAAGCAGTGTTTTTTAGGAGCTTGAACAAGCACTCAGCTCCCTGCCTCACCTGAGCTTCCTGTCGACTGTCCGCTAACACATCCCCGTCAGCTGCTGTCCCTCGCCCGTGCGCCTCGGCCGAGCAGGGCTTTGTGTTTTACCCGCACTCTGCTTTGGTCTGTCTTCCAGCGAAGGCGTCCCGAGAAGTGCAGGTGACCGAGATCACCGAGAACAGCGCCAGGATCCACTGGGACAGGCCCGAGCCCCCGAGTTCTTACTTTTATGACCTCACAGTCACCTCCGCCCAGGATCAGTCCCTGGTTCTGAGGCAGAACCTCACGGTCACCGACCGCGTCGTCGGGGGCCTGCTCGCCGGGCAGACGTACCACGTGGCAGTGGTCTGCTACGTGAAGTCGCAGGTCAGAGCCGCCTACCACGGCAGCTTCAGTACAAGTAAGTACATGGCGGGTTTAGGAGACGCCACACCTGAGTGATGCGTGGACTGTCACACAGGACAGGAAGGGAACATTCTTATTTATTGAATCTGCTCTGAAATAGCAACAAAATTAAAAAAAAATAGCCCACGAGCTCTGGGTGATTTGGTGGCACCCTAACTTTATAAAACAACAGAATGGGAAATGGGATTGCGTGTGAAATGTGGCCCTGCCCTCGGGTCCTGGCTACTTGGTGGAGGATCCGGCGGCCTGAGCACGGCCCCTTCCAACATGGCCCCGGGCGGGGGCTGTCTGCTGCCCGCCCTGCCTATGCTTCCATGTTCCGAGAGTGACACAGCTAGTCGGTGGCTCCCTGGGGAGTGACGGAGGTGCCCTGGAGTCCCACTGCCCCGGGGGTGGGGTGGGGGACGAATGCCCTCCATTCCTGCAGAATTGGCCTCCTTGGTCCTGCTGCACTCGGGCTCTGCCCTCTGCCGGCTGCTGTCCCTGCAGCTGCCCCGCTGCGCTGAGGCTGCCCTCAAATGCTTTCCCAGCCTTTCTCAATTATTCACGGTCCCTTCTCTCTCTCCTTTCTAAGTTCTTCTGGACTCCCCTCCCACTCTTCTTGACGCCTCTGCTCTAGGGACGTGGAGGGGGAGGCTTCCCTTTTCTCCTAGAACTGTGCTGGGGAAAGGGAATTCCCATCCACACCACGATTAGGCCTAAGCCTTTCAGTTTCTGAGTACCTAGTAGTGACATGTTATCTTTCTTTTACAGAGAAATCTCAACCTCCGCCTCCACAGCCCGCAAGGTCAGCTTCTAGTTCAACCATCAATTTAATGGTGAGCACAGAACCGTTGGCTCTTACCGAAACAGGTGAGTTGTGAAAATATCAGGTCGATTAATGGCACTGAGAAAACATTCTTCCAAAAATTTTTCAGGTTTTGAAGTCTTGATTCCAGGCCGTCTTCCTGGGTTCTAATCCTTAGGGCAGGCATGACTTCTCTGGGGAAATGTCCAAAGTGGCTCTGTGTGGCCAGCGTCATCTTACTCGCAAATGTCCAGTTGTACATGGAGACTTACCTGGCCTGTCACCAGACTGTTAGTGAAAATTCGATGGGAGTTGCTTTTGGGACTAGAGCCAGAGTTCATGTACCTGTTAGTCATTTACCCTGTGCCTCATACTGGCCTGGACTGGGTTTGTGGTCTGTGATGCTGCAAAGGGTAGAGTTTTGATTTCCTCTAATAAAAAACTGCTCAGAAGAACACAAGACAAGCCAGCAATACCTGGGTTTGGACCTGACCCATGGGGTAGTCCTAATTCCCTAAGCTGCGCTGGCCTCTGTGATGGCACTGAATGTGGCCTGAGCCCCACAGAGGTGCACATTCTGTTAAGTCAGTGACGAGTTAGGTGTGATTCAGGGGCTGACAGCTGTGACCTGCTCCGTTCCTGGGCAGTGGGACTCTGAGAGACCTGGGATCGCTCGTTCAGCAGGATGTGAGCGTGGCTTGTGCTTCCACGAGAAAATGATTATTACAATAGTCCTTGTATGTTGCTTAAGAGTGTTCAGCAACAGATGTTGGTACTAATAGAAAAATTTGAAATTCCATGGGAATTTAGATATAGGATTGTTTTATAGACCTGAAGCAAAAACTTTCTGCTAACTATGGGGACAATTTGTTGTTTTTTGTATATCGGCACAGTCTGGAAAAGGAAAGCGTGTTATGTCTTTACAGTGTTTATTCTATGATTGGTATGGTAAGTAGGCATGTGTCGAGTGCCTGGCTGCTTTTGTACCGTGCTAGATTTAGAAGCAGCTCTGCCTGTTTAATATGCATTGTGTTGTCAGAAGCAACAGCACATTGTTTTTGGGCTATCAAATACATATTCTTCATTTTACTCTTTCTACTGTTTTTAAAATGAAATTTTTTTCTCCATCTGACCCTTTCTATGGAGTCTGCACCCTATCTCACTTATGTTTAAGGAAAATTAGATGATTCTAAGTGTTTTCTGACTCTACACCTGCCTCTCTTTGAGGCCACTGGAGGAGAATCTCTTCTTTAAGAGAAAGCCTTCTTCCACTGGTGGACTCCCCCGTGTCCCCGTGTCTGTGTGTGTCTGTAGGACTGTGACCCTTCATGGGCCACACCCATGCTGACATGTGGCATTAGCAGTTACTAGAAAGAAAGCAACCAAGCCCGTGCTGGAATCGTGGAACCACTGTACACACAGATGTTTAAGAAGGTAAATAAGTCGCCTACTTATAGCTGAAAGGTGTTTAAAATCGTTTGCCTTTGTAGACAAGGTTAGGAATTGGCCAGTGTTAGCAAGAGCCTTGTGTTTTTCACACTCCTCTAGCCTTTCAGTGGAAAGACTGAACCCGAAACTTCTTAATAGAAATTTATGAAAATGAGCCAGGAGTTCATGGTAGATTGGGTAATTAACTCCTTAGACATTCTATAAAAAGATTTTACAAAAAAATTTTAGTGTTACTATTTTCAACTTAAACTACACAAAATGGAAGTAAGCGTGTGACATGAGGATCGGGTGGAGACGGAAGAGGAAAATTCAAGGCTCAACCCTTTTGCTTTCTGCTCATACGGAGTTTTCTGAGTCCCAGGTCACAGGACCAGGGCTGAGCCTTTGGCCTCTGCACCAGTGACATCCGGCAGCTGCTGTCACACCCGGCTCCCTCCTGCGTGAGCCCCGCCCGCCAGCCCAGAGTGGTGCTTGAGCTCAAAGAGAACCCACAAAGGACACGGTAGATTTTCCACAGAGATGCCGGTCCAGCTCTCACGGCAAAGTCGCGGAGACCTGTGTGCACCGTTTCCCACTCATGGGTTAGCTTTTCCCCACCACAGCGTGGGAAGTATAAACCTTCTAGCCAATCCAGTGCTTCCCTGAGAGAACATGACCTGGACTAAACCAGACAGCAAGATATGGGGATGTTTTTGGTTCTCTCATGTATGGTCCAGAAGGGATAAGAACATATAAACGGTGTGTAGTTAACACAAACGACACAGTCTTTAAGCAAGAGTCTGGCTGGGCTGGTTATTTTTATTTTTTAAAATACTGAGTTGTGAAATTCAGAATTAGGAAGGTGCTTTCGATCCAGACCTTTGACACTTAGATCTCCTCTCTCCATATGATGAAGATGAAAGAGTTTTCGAAATTGGGGCCTGTGTTTCTTTCAAGGCTACAAGTTGTTTGTTATAGATGAATCTGAAACCTTTTTCCTTCATACTGATGAATGCATAACCCTCGAACCCAGGAGACGCACGTCCTTTCGCCATTTCACGTGTGCGTATGTGTGTGTGTACCCATGCATCCCTGTGTATCCCCTACCCAGTGTGAAGATGCAAATTCTGGTTTTTCTTAAGAACGAGGCCCTGCATTGCTGACCTCTGTAATCCGCACGGTAACAAACAGCGCTTTCCCCGGAGAAGGCGCTTCATACACGTCAGCCCAGTGAATATACGTAGGTGCGCCCACATACATGTCACTTCTGAGAGCTCTTTTTGAATTGAATTAATTGGATATTCACTTTAAAATGGCTACGATTCAAAACGTACTGTCCAAATTAGGAGATGAAAGCTTATCTTCCCCCTACAGGCCCTCCCCCTGGTTATTGTCATCTTGGCCATTTTCCTCAGAGGGGTAAAATATTTCAATGATATTTATATTTTTGGAGATAGAAAAATGAGTGGTGACTAACCACTCTTTATTAAATAACTTAAAAAATAGTAATTTGAGTTCTTAGTAGTTGCAGGTATATTTTGTATCCAAATATCAATGACCACAATATGTATTATTTCTCCAAAGATGTGTTTTCTAGATAATTGAGGCAAAATGACATTTTAAAGCTAGCTTTTTCTATATGGACATGTATGCATTTTAATTCCTCTTACGTTCTGCAACATCCATTAATTAGAAACATGGCTTATGTTTGCAGAGATGGGTTCCTTTCTTAGTATTAAATGCTAGATAGTATTGTTTGCTTGTTTTACCTCTGTGAATTAAAGATTCTGTCTTAAGGACCTGTACTTTTCGTAGTTTGCCACTTTAGATTTAGGAAATGCGGTGACCTGTATTTGAATCTATGCAGGAATCTGTGGGCAAAACCACTATGAAACGAAAAAGTCCCTAGTCCTGGTCACCTGCTGCAGGGGAGAGGAGATGAGCAGGGTTAACACTTGAGTTTTCATTCGCATATGTTCATGTTTGCCCATTGGGAATTCATATCTAAACAGGTATCTACCTGTTTACCAGGACGTTGACACAGGTACACAATACGAGGACAGTCTGGTTAGGGGATTCTGTGCTTCCTGCAAGTTGTGGCCCTGCTTGGTGCAGAGGGCTGTGTGTGGCAGGGAGACCTCAGCTCTGAGATGAAGGTAGGTTCCACAGCAGACCTGTGGCGTCGTTACTAACATTCAGGACCCCAGGCTTTGCAGTATTACATGATTCAGTTTTAATGGTTAATACTTATTTTTCTAAACAAAACAAAGTGAATCCCTATAAAAAAATCTCACCCTACTTTGTGCTTTCCTCAGCATCTAAGAGAATTACGCCCCAGCCACTTTTCTGTGATACATCTGCTGCCTCTAAATGACAGCAGCAATTGAACGAACCTCTCGTTGATCATCATAAACTTATAAAAGCACTGAGTGTGCTATGCACTCTTGCCACATGCTTTGTTACTGTTGGTTTTGACAGTGCCATGTAGTTGCCAATTTTTGGTTTAGGTTTTTGTCCCCACCTCCCTGTCTCCTTGTTGCCCATTCTCATTTTTGGCTAAGGAAGTTGTGGATGGGTATTTTCCATACATATTATCACTAAAGCTAACACTCTCTGAAGTTTCTAAACACAAAAAAATCTAACTCAGAAAATTTACTTTTTGCAGTTTTACACAATGAATCCTAAATTATTGGCTTAACCATGTGTTGAGGTTGCAGTGCAGGAACTAGTCAGAATAACTAACAAAATGCATGATATTCTTTATTCCTCATTCTAGGAATTAGCAGTTTGTAGAGCTGATTGCATTTTGTCTGAGCAGGCATTACCGGGTCAGTTCCACAGCTCTGAAGGAGCCATCGCTTTTGTGTTCATCAACATTCACTAATTTTATTGATTCTAAGATGCATAATTTTTTTCCCACTGTAACACTTCTGAAATTGAAATGTGACTTACAGTTGATGACAAGTCATGGCTCACTGGTAGTATTTTGTGTTACTTAGAGGAACATAGAATAATAGTGAGTCATAAAGTCGAGATATCTTAGATTTGATGAAATTTATTTGGTTAGCCCTGATCCACTATGAATATGTATCACTGATTAGCATGAAAGGATGTGATGGGGGAAGTATCTGACTTCATGTTAATGATCATTTAAAGAATTAACTAATCCCATAAGTTGAGGTGCGTTAAATAGCTACAAATATTTGCTCTATTTGGTTAAAGGGAAACAGCCATGTTCGAGGCCATCTGTTTGTCGCTGTGTGAAAATGCCTTTCGGTCGGTTGCAGAGTTTGGGCTATGATGAGCCTCGAAGGGCATATTTTTATCATGAAGTCTTTTTTTTTTTTTGAGACAGAGTCTCGCTCTGTTGCCCGGGCTAGAGTGAGTGCCGTGGCGTCAGCCTAGCTCACAGCAACCTCAGACTCCTGGACTCAAGCAATCCTACTGCCTCAGCCTCCCGAGTAGCTGGGACTACAGGCATGCGCCACCATGCCCGGCTAATTTTTTCTATATAGATTTTTAGCTGTCCAAATCATTTCTTTCTATTTTTGGTAGAGATGGGGTCTCACTCTTGCTCAGGCTGGTCTCAAACTCCTGACCTCGAGCGATCCACCCGCCTCGGCCTCCCAGAGTGCCGGGATTACAGGCGTGAGCCACTGCGCCCGGCCATCATGAAGTCTTAAAATATAAAAGTCTGTGTGTCGAGGTCTGAAGGAGTAAAGGATCTGAAACTTAACCATGGCTACATTTAAAAATAAAGTTAAAAATTCAGTTAAGTTTCCTTGGTACCTTTGGAACCAACCAAGGCTCCAAATGTGGATGCCGGAGAGTTTTCTCATTGAGGCAAATCACACCCGGCCTGAGGTTTGGAAGCACTTTGTACCGTACCCACAACGTGGAGTCCTGAGGTCACTAAGTCTTCTTGGTTTTGAGACCATGAAACTGCCGAGGAACATGTTTACAATGGCGGCATGAGCACCTCCCGCCCCTCAACTACATTCTGCTCGAGGAAGCGCGTACATGGTGACAACTTGCTGGTTTTGAAAACGTCAGAGCTGGAGCCTTTAAAAATGCCTTCAAACATGAGGGAAAGTTCAGACTATGAAACGTGGCAAGATTTTCCAATCAACGTGTTTTCTGTTTCAAAAACTATTTTCTTTTTTCCTGATTATAAAATTAATAGCTATTCAGTATAAAGAATTCAGGACATACAGGAAAATATAAGAATATGTGATTCCCACTGTCACAGCATTGATGGCTGCTGTTAGTGACCCCATGTGTATCCTTCCTGATTTTTTCTATGACTGTCACATGTGGGCAGGTGCATGCACTAGTGTGTGTGTGCTTGTGTGCACACACATCTTTGTTAAGACGGACTGTGCTTCTTCGGGTGCCTTGCATTTCTCCACTGTTGGGTGTTTGTTGTTTACACGCCCTAGGTTGGGCCCTGTGGCTTCTGTGCACAGGCAGGGTTTCAACAGCATTTTATCCTGACATTGTTCCTGCCTCAGTTTCTTCTCCTGCGCTTGGACACTCTGGTACCCAGTGGTCGACAGACAGGAAGCTTCACCGGATGCTGGTCCGAATCAGGCAGCCTTCACCTCTCTTTTAAAATGAAACTTATTTGCATTATTGTTCTAGGCAAAAAGCAGGAATGGGTATTGGTAATTTTCAGTCCTTACTGTCTTTCAGGCTCCCACTACATTCTCAGTAACAAGGACGAGCAAATTCATGAATGTGCAGCCAACACTCCTCTTGGACAGAGAGGACTCTGCCTCCCTCCCGGTTGTGCCCAAAGGGGCAAACGTTTTAGAGGGAAAACACAAACAACTATCATGTCCAAAGGTTCATTGTTCTAGGGAAACATCCAGGTTAAATTCAGTGAGGGCCAGCCGTCTCCCTTGCACTGCAGGACATTTTATTTGTGTGTTTACTTGTGCATGTATGTATCTATTTTTGTGGTACAGCAGTTGCTTTAGAACATGTAGACACAGCTTAGGAGCGTCCAAAGTGTTGGGTCTCAGAGTCTAGATGATGTGGCATTTAAAGCTGGAACATAAAATCTCCCGTTTTCATGCTTTAAAAATGAAGAATCCCAAATTTTTGTCTTTGAATAGTGTGGGGCCCTCATTCCTGTATTTCTCTTGGTTTTGCGAGTATCTGTGTGCCCACAGTGACACTGTCCTTGTGTTCCGCTGGTAACCGTGCAGAATCCTGGAGGTGATTCCTGCTGGAATAAGGGCAGAGCGGCGAGAGCGGGGCCTGGGCGCTGGGAGTGAGCGTGAGCAGCACAGGAGGTGGGCAGAGGCCCTGCCCGGGGCTGTGCACACGCTGGGGCCTGGATCTGGGCAGGTTTCTCACGAGGGGTCAGCAGAGCCCAGGGGGTGGGAACTGAATAGCTAAGCACAGACGGCCAGGACTCAGGTACGCTTGGAACAAATGAAATGGGACAAATGGGGGCCACTTAGGAGATGCTCTGGGAAGGAAAGAAGAAGGGACCAGGCGGCCATTCACCTGGGCCTTAGGCCAACTGGAAACCCTCTGGTGGACGAGGAGTACTCTTGGAGGGTGAAATAGTCTCGCTTTGCTCGGTTCCCTGCAGGACATCCCTTGACAGCCGGCATTTCCCTCCACTCATTGGCACATTTAAGAGAAAGAAGGTTGTTTTGTGAATTGTCAGCATTTTATCCTGGCTTCCTTGGGTCGTCCAAGGCTCTCAGTGGTGCTGCTGGCTTTCTGGGTCCCGAGAGGGCCTGCAACTAGGAGATGTTGTAGTCGTGGGGACACCAGCCCTACGCTTGGGTGACAGCTCCCCCACAGCAGCCAGGAAATGTCTTGGATCAATTCCTATGTGCCTTTGAGTCTGCTCCCTTGTGGGTGACCCACGCTTTGATTATTGACCTGAAGACTTAGGTTTTCCTCGTCCTTTTTGACATTCACCTGAACGGCAGATGCTCAGCAAGCAGCCTGCCTAGCTGGGGGAAAGGTCAGTGGGGATGTCGCCTTTTGTGGGAGAGCCAGGCACTTCAGCCCTGTAGCTCCTCATGTAAACACACCCATCACTGGCTCCGGGAGGTATTGTACAGAGAAGGCTTAAGGTTTTGTTTTACATTTTCAAACTTACAGATAGATAACGGTTGACATCAATGCTTCTCTTTCTCAGCAATAACCTGGAGTTTGCCAGAAAACTCTGTAAACAGAAGTCTTGCTGTGTACGAACTGTAAACTTTTCTCTCCGGGCGTCGAGGGGACCTCAGCTTTCCTTTGCAGCTGGGCTACATCAGAAGTGTGCATTCAAACACTAACTTCCTTAACTGGAAAAAGAATGCGTCTCTGTCTTCAAAACAGCTTTGCTATGTGACATTTGTGGGGTTGTGCGTTTTACATCAGCGCTAGCTCTTCTCTTTACTTACTTGTTTAATTTGGCAGGTCATGAAGGCACAGGCTACACACGCACACACACACATGCACACACAGATGCACACACACACAGACACACATGCACGCACACACACAGACACACACGCACACACATACATATACACACATATACACATACACACATACATACACACATACACACACACGCACACAGATGCACATACATGCACGCACACACAGACACACACACATGCACACACATACATGCACACACATACACACACGTACATACATACATATACACACATACACACATATACATACACACACAGATGCACATACACACATACACACATGCACACACACAGACACACATACACACACATGCACACACTACACGCACACACATACACACACAGATGCACATACACACACGCACACACATACATATACACACATATACACATACACACATATACACACATACATACACACATACACACATATACACACACGCACACGTGTGTGGACTCACACATACACATTTATAAGGAATTTTTCTTTTACACTTTACCTTTAATTTTCAATGTACTTGGCTTGTAGTAAAAGGGAGAGCCTTATTTTTGAACTATATTCTGACAGAATTTAATTGCCATTTGGCCTAAGAATAGAAAACTCTCAAGGTTTTAAAATTCAGTTTCTTCTTTGACTATTTAGCATTGAAGGGATTAGAGATGAATGGCCAGTGATTGAAAAAGGGAAAAAACGATTCATTTCATTTTAAATTATCCGAGGATGCTGGCTGATGTTTGGAATTCCATGAAAATGGGACAGTTTATGACCGTCCTCTCATGGATATCATTTCATCTATCCCTCGCAAAGCCGTAAGTGACTTTCTGTCCGTAAGATGGTGAGGAAACAGGCTCAGGGAGTTTGAGGCCATTTCCACCTGGAAACTCTCTTCTGTCTGAGGCAGCGCTGCGGTCACACGTTGGCCCCTGGCGTCGGGAGCAGAGTAGCAAACAGGCACATCCTAACTAATGCTCTTTTCTCATCTTATTACTAAAGATATATGTAAGTTGCCGAAAGAAGGAGGGACTTGCAGGGACTTTGTACTGAAATGGTACTACGACCCAAAGACCAAAAGCTGCGCCAGGTTCTGGTACGGAGGCTGCGGTGGAAACGAAAACAACTTCGAGTCACAGAAAGAATGTGAAAAGGTTTGCGCTCCTGGTAAGTGGGTCTTCTCCGTGTCTCTGGCTTCTGCAAACAAGAAGAAATTCAGGTCAATAAGTCACCTTTGGAAAATATTTGAATTGCAATGATTATGATATATATGAAAAAGAAGATAAATTACATCCTCTGATAAGAAAGATGTTCAAACAAAACACATAAAATTATTTTTTGGATTATCATTTTATTTCCTAAAAACATACTTGTATCCTTGTATTTTTGCGAGTGAAGAAACACATGGCAACTATTTGTCATTCTTCAGAAATGTTACTAAGTCCCTGTTACTCATAAAATACTGCACCAAACACGATTACTGGGAAAATAATGTAATGAACAATTATAGACAGCATCAAAGATAAATAACCCCTACATATTCATATTTAAATAATTTTGCTTCCTATAAATAATAATGTCGACACTGGGGCCATCCACTATCTCCGTATATTGGGAAACTTGATTGGCAACGAAATAAAAGCTTAGAGCGAAGCCTGGGTTCAGCCCCAGGACGGGGAGGGTGCAGTTTGCACAGAGGCCTGGGGGACGCTGCAGGGCGAGAGGGCGGACTCAGACCCCACAGGCAGCCCCAGCCCCGGGCCCAGGGGGCCACCAGGAGCTATTGACGGTACTGAGCAGAAGAGTGAGAGAGTTGATGAAAACCAGAGGTGGTGGGATCATGTCATGGTGAATACAGGGTCCTTTCTGCTCAGTAACATGGCTTTTCTTCTCCTCCTCCTCTCTGCCGGCCCCTCACCCCGCCCACCCACCTCTCATGGCCCAGTGCCCGCCAAGCCTGAAGTCCTGAGTGCCATCGGAACCTAAGTGTGGCTCGCCAGTGACATATACCTCTTGAAGAAGAAGGAGTCAGCCGTTGCCAAGTCGTCTCTGTAGAAGCTCCGGTGTAGGTTCCCTTGCACGGTACCATTACACGCTTTGACTTACACTCGAGCTGGGAGGAACCTTCTGCTGCACGCCCTGTCGATATGGTGCTAACTGTGTCTGTGGACCCAGCGTCGCGTCTCCCGGCAGTTCTGTCGTACACCTGGAACGTCGTGTACTAGTTACCCACTGCTGGTGTTGATGTGAACATTCCCCTACATTCAACTTCCCTCTGGAGTTCTGTGTTGTGCCTGTTTTAGGCAAATGTAAAGTCTAGAAAATAATCCAGATGTCACGGCTACTCTGTATCCTTTCGCTTGGTTCATTTTTTTCCTCCTCTTAGTTAAGCATGACTTTAGACGGAAAGCCCGTGTGTAGTGGAGAAGCAAGACTTCACTTTTTCATTCTCCCCTAATCTCCTGGATTAGTGTTCAAGCTAATTTTCTTTTTCTGAAGCCTCTAACAAATGATGTAGTTAGAAAGAAGCCAAATCCTTTGCTCTATGTGCACCGTTGGGACCAATGCCTTAATTAAAGAATTAAAAGAAAGTCGTAATAGAGAATATTTTTGGCATTCCTCTAATGTTGTGGGTTTTTTTTTTTTTTTGTGCGGGGTGGGGAATTAATTTTAATTTTAAAACTTTTAGGAAATTTATACAAAGAAACTTTTTAATAAAGTCTATTGAAAGTGGTGTGGGTTTGGCGTTCTTGGCCGTCTTGCTTCCGTAGCTCGGGTTGTCAGGAGCCCCCAGGCTGGGGACTTGGCCTGGCTCTGGCTCATGGTCTGGGCACCCAGTGGAGGGGGCGAGAGAGCTCCCCCAGCCAGCGCTGCAGGGACTGGGCGGAGGCAAACCGCCCTCCCCTGAGGATTCCCCCACACGCTACACGCCACGGCCGGGGAGGGTGCTTGCTCCTTGCCCTGGGCCCTGGAGTCTTGCTGGTCAGAAGGGCCAGGCTGGCTTCCATCTCCCCTGCCTCTCGGCTGCCCGCAGAGCTTCAGCCTCCCCCCTGCCCTCCTCCCTGCAGTGGTCCTTGCCCTGAGCATTGCTTCGCTCCCACCCGCTGCGGCTGGGGGTGGGATGTGTCCCCAGGACTCCCTGCCCCTTTCCTGGAGTCTTAGAGACAGAGTATGAGGTCAGTTTTTGGTCTTTTCCCCTTAAAGACCTTTTTCTTTTGTCTTCAGAAATAACACAAGAGATCAAAAAATCCATATTCAAATGTCACCTGAATTCCATTTAGGAAGCAAACTGAATTTATTTAACAAAATAACACATACCCTGAAAAGTGCTGAAGGTAGAATTACAGGGCCCTTGGGTGTGAGCAGAACTATCTTTTTTTTTTTTTTTGAGACAGAGTCTTGCTCTGTTGCCCGGGCTAGAGTGAGTGCCGTGGCGTCAGCCTAGCTCACAGCACCCTCAAACTCCTGGGCTTCAGCGATCCTCCTGCCTCAGCCTCCCGAGTAGCTGGGACTACAGGCATGTGCCACCATGCCCGGCTAATTTTTTGTATATAGATTTTTAGTTGTCCAGATAATTTCTTTCTATTTTTATTTTTATTTTTTTTTATTTATTTTTTTTTTTTTGAGACAGAGTCTCACTTTGTTGCCCGGGCTAGAGTGAGTGCCGTGGCATCAGCCTAGCTCACAGCAACCTCAGACTCCTGGGCTTAAGCGATCCTACTGCCTCAGCCTCCCGAGTAGCTGGGACTACAGGCATGAGCCACCATGCCCGGCTAATTTTTTTTTTTTTTTTTTTTTGTATATATATTTTTAGTTGGCCAGATAATTTCTTTCTATTTTTAGTAGAGACGGGGTCTCACTCTTGCTCAGGCTGGTCTCGAACTCCTGACCTCGAGCGATCCACCCGCCTCGGCCTCCCAGAGCTAGGATTACAGGCGTGAGCCACCGCGCCCGGCCTATTTCTTTCTATTTTTAGTAGAGACGGGGTCTCGCTCAGGCTGGTCTCGAACTCCTGACCTCGAGTGATCCACCCGCCTCGGCCTCCCGGAGTGCTAGGATTACAGGCGTGAGCCACCGCGCCCGGCCCAGAACTATCTTACGTAAGGGCAGGGGGTGACCTTGCCAGTTGGTCTATTGGGAGGGGAGGGGGGAGGCGGAGGGTGTGTAGGGCTGGAGGGGTGAGAGGAGATGGAGCTGTCATAGGACCACTCCCTGGGGTGCCCATCCTGATCCTGGAGGGAACTCTCTAGATTCTCAGAGTGCTCGGAGCAAGTGCATCTTCATGGAAACTGGAGGGGGAGCTGAGCCTCATGCAGGGTCACCTGGGAGAAGTGAGAGGTGATGAGGCCGGACACCTCTGCCTGGAATTTGTGGGGACTTTCACATCTATGACCTTGGGGGTTTGAGTTTACCTGCATCTTATTGGGATTGGGAGGGCCCAGTGGAACCTCAGGGTGGCTTCAGGGGAACTGCAGAGCTTTGGGGACTCCTCTTGAGCTCTGAGTCCCTAGACCATGTCTGGTCACATGGCCTCCAGAAGTCCCAGGGGATGCCTCTCTCTGTCACCGCTCTGGGAGAGGGACGAAAGAGTACACCATCCCTGCTCTGACAGCCCTTCCACCTCTGGGCCATGCCCACCGCTCCCCATCTCGGAAGCCCCTTTTTAGCATAAGGCCAGCTCAGCGGACCCACAAAGAGCCCAGTGATGGTCCCAAGTTCCCCTCAAATGGATATTCAGACAGGACAGGGAATATGCACCTGGGAACTTTCGCACGGACCCCCAGCTCAGAGTCCCCAGCTGAGCAGGAGCAGCCCACCCACACAAACACGAGCTTCCCAGCGAGTTCATCCACTGCAGCAAAGACGTGCTGCTGGTGGGCGCAGGGGGCTCTCTGGCGTGGCGGGGGGTGTCAGACACGGAACAGTCTGTGCGAGCTTGCCAGAGCTGCCCTAATAAAGCACCCCAGACTGGGTGGTTTAAAACAACGGAAACTAATTCTCTTACAGTTCTGGAGGCTGGAAGTCCAAATCCAAGGTGTTGCCAAACCACGCTCCCTCTGAAAGCACAGGGGAGAATCCTTCCTTGTGCTTCCTGCCTCTGGGGGATGCCGCAGCCCTCGCATTCCTTGGCTCACTGCCCGTCCCACCAGGCTCTGCCTCTGCCGTCACGTGGCTTCTCCCTGAGTGTCTGTCCTCACGTGGCCATCTTATATGGACATCAGCCACACTGGACTCCAGTGTGCCCCCGTCTTAACTAATTACATCTGCAACGAGCCTATTTCCAAATAGGGTCTCATCCTGAGGTACTGGGGTTGGAGCTTCGACACATCTTTTGGTGGGTGGCACAGTTCAGTGACAGTCTCCGCATTTCCCAGACCGCTTCCCACCGTGCCCTGCTGACCTACCACCAGCCCTAGGCAGCAGCTGCAGTGAGGGGAGCCCGGCTGAATTCTGTCACTGCCTAGTCATTTTCAGCTACTGAAACCATCACTCTTGGATCTTGAGGCTGGTCCTGTCCATGGCAGAGTTTAAATCTCGGATCCAGTTCAGAGCTTCTCCATTCTTCACCCCAGTGCAGGCTGACCCACGGCTCCGGTGGGGTTTGCGTGGAGAGGTCCTCTGCCTGCCCCCCCAGCCTCCCTCCCTGCCCCGCAGGCGGGGGTCTGCCGCGGCTCTGCCTGGGCTCCCAGGGGAGGTCTGAGCGGACTTCCCATCGGTTGCTGCTGCTCACTCTTCGCCCGTCCTGCCCTGGGCTCCCGTCTGGGGCAGGTTCCCTCTGCCCACTCTCTCGGGCATATATGGTTCTCTGCAGGAGCCTGCGGCTGTTAGCGAATCTCCTGCTCCCTCCCGCAGCCTCCTGTGATGGAAGCGCCCCCCTAGGCTCTCGGTCCTGGCTCCTTTACCCAGGAGACGACCCTCTTGGGGGTGCAACAAAGTTAGCTCGACCTAATCTGCAGGAAACTCACACGGCCTCGTCACACCAGCTGGCCCCCCTCTTTCTGCTCAGCCGCCCGCAGGACCGGCGGTCAGGCACCCGGTCAGCTGAGAGCTGGTCTCAGCCCTGGACTCGGCGGTGGCGGGAAGGAATGAGTCAGACCCGCCCCAGCTTCAGGTGTTTCTCTTCGGGCTGTAGGGCCCCTGGCGTACGGGGAAGGATCAGCTGAACGCCCCTCCCTTGTCCCTCGAGAGGTGAGGGGGGAGCACAGCCCCTTTCAGAAGCACGTTTTACCCCCTCGAGGCCACGATGGCCTTCTCCCCTGTCCCTCGTCCATCTCAGCAGTGACCGTGGTGTACTCAGTTCAACGTGCTAGGAGCTGCGGCCCATGGTGGTCAACCCAGGGAAAGTGGGGTGCACCAGGTGCCAGGAACTTGGGGAGCAGAGAGCTCTGGGCCCAGCTCCCCTAGGGATGGGCTGAGCCCTGCATTTCTCCAGGGATCCCCCTGTTGGTTCATGGACATGAAGTGAGCATCGTGACACGGTTGGTTTCACTATTAGGGTTCCCCCAGAAGCAGCCCCTGGGACTAAGGCTGCAGTTTATTTGGGAGGTGAAGGAAACTCTGAGTGGCCGGGCAGTGGGAGTGACACGTGGAGGAGAAGGCTGCTGTTGGAAGGTGTGTCACTAGTGCCCACTGTGGGTGGCTGCAGCCTGAGTCCCGCAGGGAGACTCTGGGAGCCCCTGTGGCACGTGTGCCTCAGAGCCCCGCAGAGCGGGAGGGAGCTGGGGTAGTCACACACCTGCTCCCACCTGCCACGGGCTGCCTCTGCACAGGTAATGTTCCGGCTCTCTTGGCTCACACACATCCTGGCAAGGGCCCTGCTGTGGTGTAGGAGAATGTTCTTGGCAAAGACTTGTGGGTGCTCACACGGGCAGGCTCTGGAGCCTGGGGACTGGCCAGCCCAGGGGGCACAATGGGACACCATTATTTGTAACTTACCTGGAGGGTCTGCTCCAGGCCTGTTCCAGAGGAGCTGGGCTGGGGCCCGTCTCTGGAGGACTCACTTCCACCTGCTCCGGAGGCCGGACTCCCCTCCCGTCCTGTTGCCAGCACGCCCACCTCGCCACCGCAGGTTTGGTCCACCCATCCACACACTGCTTCTCTGCGCTGTCCCTGGGCTGTGTGAGGCTGCTGGGACAATCACACCCACGGGGTCACCTGCGTCGGGAGGGCAGGAGGTGACAGAAGTCTAGGTGAGCGGCTGGTTGGGCTGGCTGCACGCTGGCCAACTCAGGGGAAAGCAAGGCTCTCAGGCAGTGGAGGGGCAGGTTTTCCCATTTATTTCCACAAAGCAAATAAAACAAAATCCTTTGTCAGATCATCTGTCCCAAATTAGGGTTCGGCAAAGCATGGTCTGAGTTGCAGGACTCCCGACCCCTTGATAGCTTGTGCATTTCTCCTTCCAAGACCCATCCTTTGCCAGACCATGCTGAGGACTCTGCATCCTTCCTTGAACCCTGGTGTGTCCCTGACCCTAATGTCCACTCAGCTGTCTCTGAGGCAGCCTCCAGCCTGGTCGTGTGTAAGGTGCCTTGCCAACAAAGAGCAACTGTTTTGGATTTTTTGAGCAAGAAGTAAATTTCTATTGGGGTAAAGCATTGAGGACTTAGGCTGTTCAAGCAGCTAGTGTGACCTTAATGAACACAATTCACCTGTATCTGGGAGCCGTTGTGGGTCAGGCGCTGTACTAGGTGCTTCACACCTATCTCAGGGGGCGCCGTTCGGTAGCAGTCATTATCCTAGTTTTACAGACGATGAAACAGAGGATCAGAGTGGTCTAGTTCACCCAGCTATGTCCGAATGGAGCATCTGAGCAAGTTATCATGACCCTGAAGCTCTCTCAGAGGTTCAAGGTCATATTGGTTCCTCCTGGACCCTCACTGTCATCCTCCAGAGGCTTCTGTTTCCTGGAAGTGGGATCTGAGCCCCGTGTCTTCTCCCAGAGCAGAGCACACCTTCCCCAGGACCCTCCCCAAGACCCTCCGTGGCTCTCCTTCCTTAGCCTGAGCTGCTCTGGCTCCGGGCAGGACTTGGAGGGCTGGAGGCTCTGGCACGTGTTTAGGGCTTGTGCGGGAGGTGGCCTGGGCTGAGTGCAGCCTGCTTGGGCTCCGAGGCCTGGTCATGGGACATCTGTTTGGACTCAACCCTTAGCACGTCTCTGTGCTTTCATCAGCATCTTTGCTGGAGCTTTGAATACAAGCGATTTCTGCCTTCTGCTCCCTCTTTACAATTTTCCACATAATTAAAAAGAGATCACGATACGTGTGAATAGGGGCCAGGCTTTTGTAGGAAGCCAGTATTATAAACCCTCAAATGCATTTGAAATTCCTCCCCCCAACCCTGGTGACTCATTTTTAGGGGATGGTTAGTATTTTCCTGCCAAGTTCCCCTGGTTGTCAGATTTCCAGCTGGACCTAGCTGTCCTTCAAGAGCCAGGCTGTCGGGGTTCCAGATACCAGGGTGTGGCTTCCGGAGAAGTTGGGGGGCTGCCGTGGTGCCGAGCCTTGGGCCGCAGTCCAGGCGCTGCCCTCTGCCCTGCCCCTCCCCGGCTAGTTTGCTGGGCCGAGCTTTGATGCTGCCTGTGTCCCCGCCTGCCCGGGGAGCTGAACACTGGCGGTGAGCCACTGTGGGGGCTGTCGGATTCTGGGGGGTCTTCCTGTTTGCTTGGAGTCTTGTGCTCCAGAGTTAGACCACCCTTTCGGGGTCCCGGGGGCCTGTGTGGAGCCAGATCAGGGACCCCTTTCCATGTTATCCCTGATTCGGCAGCACACATGGTGGCATAAAACTGCTGAGGAGCAAAATACCAAAGAAGTAGCATTTGAACACCCAGTGGCAGCCTGCAGACACTCGGAGGTGGTGATGGGGAGCAGTCTGTGCATAATGGGGACACCTCCCAAGCGTCACTCGGCCTGGAAAACCTACAGTGTTTCCCTGGCCTAAGTCAGAGGCGTCTGTGCAAACCCTCACGCGGCTGTTGCAAACAGTCACCTAATAGAAGGCATTTGGGCATCTGCAGAGGAACTAGCCATGCTTCTGATTTCAAGAGAATGATGAATTTCAATTATTGGCATGAATTTTCCAGGAGGTGCTAGAAACAGAAATAGTGAAATCAAAAGTAATTGGCGGAGCCTATATGCCCAGGAAAGAGCGTTTGTTCTTGAAGAGTCAGATTAAAGCAGCTGTGTTTATAGAAGTTCTAATTTAAAAAATTAACAGGTCATTTGTAACCAGTCTTGTTCTGAATCCCTCAAAAGCAGACCCTGCCCAAGCGTTGGCTGTAGGTTGCCTGGGACGGTACGTGGGAAGCAAAAACGAGACAACCGAGGAGCAAGGCAGGGAGGTGAGCAAGGCAGCAGGAGCAGTGCTACCACAAGCACGTGGCATCGTGGGCATCTGAGGTTCACTGGGGACCCCCCGAGGAACTGGGCATTTCCCTATTGACTCGTGTCTCTCTTTGGTTGGGGTTAACCTGGGGACGTTAGATCTCAGCAATCCCGGGCCGCCCTGCACACACTTACTAAAGAAGCAGAGAGTTGTGCCAGTGAGGTGGGGGCTGTCAGCACACCTGGAACCTTCCGCCCTGGGTGCAGGTGGGCTCAGAGGTGGGCCGGGGTGTGGCATAAACCAGCCAGTCTGGACATGAACCTACAGGAATTGCAGTGGAGGCAAAGGTGAGTTGATGAGAGGGCTGTCTAGCGAGGGTGACAGTAGAGGCCACACTGTCCACCCCTGATTGCCCTCGTGGACAGAAGGGAGGAGGTTCATGGGTTGAGCACGTGTTCTGAGGTCTTTCCATGGCCCTTGCGTGCCCAGCACCGGGCCAGCTATGGATCAGCAAACTTGGTAAAGGACCTCCCTAGCGTCCAGGGGTCCAGGGGTTCAGGGGCTCCAGCCAGAGCGATGGAGCCTGTGACGCATCTGTGATGTGAATTTTGGCTCAGCTCTCTGGTTTCTGTCTGTTTTTGGAACTGACCCTAGTCTTCCCACTGTTGCTGTAAGCTACTCAATATCCTTCTGATAGTATAAGTTTCTGCATGTGTTAACCAGAGTAAGTTTCTGTCACTTGCAACCTAGAGCCCAAATTGGTAGATATTCATACATTTAATCACATATTCAACAACCACTTGCTGAGCAACTGACATGTGCTTAGTTTCATACAAGGCACCGGGGATACAGTGGTGAAAGACACATGTTCCTTGCTCTCACGTAGCTCACAGGGCCAGGGAGGTGGCGGCAAACATGCAGAATCCTGAACGAGGACGCATCACCGCAGCAGGGACTGCCCGGTGAGCTACTGGGTGTTGAAGACCAGCCTTTCTGAAAAGCTGATTTATAAACTTAAATCCAAAAGGCAAGAGGGAGCTGGCCCTGGGAAGACCTGAAGGGAGAAGATTCTAGATCGAGAGAAGAGCTTGGTCAAAGGTCCCAGGTAGAAATGGGTCTAACTTGTTTGAGAAAGAGCGAGAGGACCCTGTGGCTGGAGCAAAACGAGTGAGCAGGACATTTCGGGAGTTGAAGTCAGAGAGAGAATGGCCCGGTCAGGGTACATCAGCCTTTCAGCCACGGGAAGCGACCTGTGGACTTTACCTGAAGACGACAGAACCCACTGCAAGGTTGAAGCACGGAGGGTTTGGGTTTGCCACTTGTTTCTTTCTGAGGATGGGGTGGTATGAGCAAAACTTCTGTTACGTGCATTGGAATTCAGGGTGCCCTTTGGACTTTCAGGTGGGGACAGGAGGAAGGCGATGGAAGCTCAGAGGAGGGACTGGGGCTCTGCCTGCAGCAGCTCTGGAATGTGGGGTGTTTCCAGCTGTGTTGCAAGAGAGTCCCTAGCTGAGAGTGTCGATGAGGAAAGAGTTAGCAGCAGACTCTGCGCCGGCAGCTGGAGGCCCGGCAGAGAAGACAGACTCCGCAAAAGAGGCTGAGAAGGAGCCTTTGGAGAAATAAGAAGGGACCCGGGAGAGGAAGGTATCACGACAGCAGGAAGAGAAGCTGTTTCAGGAAAATGAGTGGTCAGCTGTGTTGAATGCAGCCACAGGGTGAGCAGGACAAGGACAGGCTTCCCGTCTCTCTGGGCTGTTTGCAGCCTGGCATCTGCCCTCAGACTGGAGACGGGAGGGTCTCATTCAGACACGGAGACATTTAAAGGAACAGGGAAGACCACCTCTTCCTGTGGTTCTCTCAGGGGTGAGAGCAAGTCCTGCAAAGCTCCCCTGTGGATGTCCCCTTGCACTACGTTGGTGACAAACGATCCCTGGTCTTCCCTAAGCAGAGGCCGGCTAGGAGAACGGGATTCCTTAGATCAGCAAGCCCCTCCCTGGGGGAGGTCCAGGAAGCTGAGGACACGTTTCAGCCGCTGCACTCGAGCCTCTTGCGGGGACCCAGGCTGGCCGTGTCCACTCCTGGGCCTGCATACGTGTGCGCGCCCACGACACACAGTGACTGGCGCCATCTAACAAATGGTCTGCAGTTTGCCCAGTGGTGTAAGCTTTATTCTTCCTAATTATCTTGAGTTTTTCCAAAGAAAAAGCACAACAACAGAAACAAAACTCCATAGTCTTTGTACAAGGGGAGCACTTGAACTGATGAGGCTTAATGACATTTAGTGTCTATGGGGTTCCCTCACTGTGGGCCGGGAAAACCACGTCCTTACGTGACTGTCAAGCCAGCTGCCTCCGCTGGACACGGACTCTGCCCATCTCTAGATGTGGACGTGGGTGTTCTGCGCCCAGCACCCCAGCCCACCCCGAATCCCCCACCCCCTTCGCTTTCTGGGGCCTCCCCTAGCCAGGGCAGGTCCAGTGCTGTGACCTGCGATGACGACTGGAGACAGCACGGTGGTGGCACATGAGGTCAGGGCTGCGCAAGGACTGCAGAACCGTCTCTGTCTGCGTCTGTCTTGCCCTTATCTGTGCACGATGGTTTGATGAATTTCCCACCTCATTACGGGAATCAATGCTACTCGCAGTTACAAAAATACGAACCGTTTCCAGAAACAACAATTTGTACACGGTTAATATTATTCAGAATAAAGACCCCGAATTAGAATATATTCTAATTCTGTTCTGTTCCATTTTAGAATATATTCAGAAAACCGTCTCTGTGAGGTTGCCCTGGGAAAGCTCGAGCCGAGGCTGGGTCTGTTCAACATCAGGCCGTAACCAAGTGGCCAAACAGCTTTGATTTGTAAAGTAAATGTCTGAAGGGAATTTATACGAGTGGCTCTAGGGCCCCTGCCACAAATGAATCACACAAGGATCGTCTTTCCTCGGATGACCAGAATGCAACACAACCGTCGGCTCAAACACTGTCCTTATCTGAGCTTGAGAACAAAAATCCATTTTCACTTGGAGCATGTCGTGGGTGGGTTCTGGTTAGTTCCCTTGTCCCCGCAGAGCTCTCTAGATTGGAAATCGGTCCCCTGCTGGGCTCCTTGCTGCTGTCCCTGCTGCCATGTAGCTGACTTTCCCCTGCCTTTTAAGGAAGTGCGCTCTGCCACTGGACGCGTTTCAGCCGCGGCATTCCAGCCTGCACACACGGAACGCATTGCCGGCAGCGGCGGGAGAGCCCAGCCAGCGTGGCAGAGAGGGCTAAAAATAGCCGGTGCAGTTCCGCAGGCTTCTCTGCCGGGCCTGCTCCTCTTCCGTGCAGACAGGCGCTGCGTGCGGGTCTCGCTGGAACTCTGCTGACTCCCTTGTTTGGCAGAAGTTGTTCCTCAAACGCCACCCAAGTTAATGGTTGGTTTACAGAGAAATGGCACCAGCGCCGAGTCTCTTGGGGTCACTCCCTCTTGCAGTCTCCCTGACCTCCCAGGGCCAGGGGTCCTCACTTTTCCCACCAGAAAACTGCAAAGTGGGCAGAATGAAACAGGAAATGTATTGGCAGCCAAAGCAGCCACTGCCACTCTGTCTCAGAGCCCCTCAGACTCTGTCCTCGATGTGCCACTGGAGTCAGGGGCACAGGGAAAGAGGAGGCCGAGCTGCAACATGAGTCACATGTGGAAGACATGCCCACAACTGAAGAACCTGAAGGAAGCAGTGTCTGGGAGTAAAGCTGCAGGCCAGGGCCTCGTTCTCAAGCTGGCCTTGGGAATTGGCCTGTGCGGTCGTCATCGGATCTGGTGGTTGTGAAATCCCAGCAGATCTGAGCGCAGCCGTGCCAGCGTGCACGGCTGTGTGAGCTCTGATGTCTAATGACTACTCTGGTGCGTGGTTAGCAAGCAGGGCACTGTGCTGGGTGGTGTTGCTCTGCTGAACTCTGCATCCACAAGGACGAACTCGGTCTAGTGGGGGAAACACATGTGTAAACAGTAACCGCTGTGCGGCGTGACGAGAGCTTGGATGGAGGCGTGCACACTGTCGGGGGGCCCTCTGTGAGCTGGGCACGGCAAAGGGCAGTGAGGATAAGCAAATGCAAAATCTAGGTCCTCGCTCTTAAACAGCATTTAGAGACAGGTGCACAGGGAAGTAAAAAGATGGTATTTGTCTGAGCAGAGGTGAGTGAGAAGAGTGGGAGTTGAGGACAAGCACATCTAAGTCTATGTCTAAGTCCTGGCGGGGTGACACAGACGTCCCTGCCTAGCGAGTGCGTGAGCAGGTGCAAATGCTGGAGGTCTCTGGGGAGAGGAGGGTGTTTAGGGGACACGACCGTTGCTATCGCTGGCCCCTCCTGGGCGTGGAGACGAGGCTGGGCTGACAGCCAGCAAGTAGCTCTTGAAGGGCCCTGCTTGTCATGCGAGGGAGTTGATGCTCAAGGCAGCCGAGAGGGAGGGGCACGGCCAACAATTCAGGCAGGCGGAGGGCATGATCGGAATGACTGTGCTTCAGTGGAGTGGGACAGGCTGCTCTCTGCCTCCTGCTGTAATGCCCTGTTGGGTTCCTGCCCAGGGGACAGCCCGGGGGACAGGGGCTGAAGCCCTGCTCAGGGTGCGGCCGGGGGCTGGAACGTGGGGAGACTGAAGGGCAGGGAAGCAGGCGCTGAGTGGACCCGGGGCCAGCTGGGCACGGCTGGTGCGGAGAGAGCTGCATGACGATGGCCTCCAGCTGTCTGGGCACACGGTGGATCCACTCCTGAGATGGGGAACACGTGACAGCAGTGGAATGGTCAAGAAAATAATGAGTCCTGGTTTTGAGGTTCTTACGGGGCAAGAGTTCATCAGCAAGCGGTTAGCACACACGTTGGGAGCCGGGAAGGGAGTCAGTTGGGTGACAGTGATTTGGGAGGATCCCTGGCGGCTGAAGCCTGGGACTCATGTGCTGCTGCCCAGAGGGTGGGAGAGCAAAGAGGAGCCAGGGCTGCTGGGATCGTCCGCAGTTAGGACGGACCTGGGCAGAGCCCCCCGCAGGGTGGACTCTAGGAACCCAGTGTGGCGGCAGGAGAGCATTTCGAGACGACACGACTGTGTTTCTTGTGACTGATCACGATTCTGCAGCACGGACTCAACAAATCCTGCTCTTCCGTAGACACGCATGTGCTGCGGTCACACCATGCCATTCTCTTGGACACCCACGTCAATTTTCCTTTTTCACAACATAGCAATAAGTAACCGTGTCAACAGATGTTTACCTGGTTCTCTTTTTATTTCAGAACAATCAATAAGGAATGCAATACCTGGGTCCGAGACCACCCATTTTTAAGTCTTTCGGTGCACATCACCGAGTTGCCCACCAGAGTTACACCAATTTCACGCCTACTCATGGGCTTTTACATGTCTCATCTTTCCCACAAGGACATGTCCATTTTAGTAAATCTTTACTACTTTGATGTATGAGAATTGATGTTGCATTATTTTGATTTTTTAAATTACTAGTGAAGTTAAAATTTTAAACAAACTGAATTTATTCTAAACAATTAAAAAACCCCACCAAACTAACAGTCATATAACTAATGGCTTTTCTGGGCCAGGGATTGTGCTCCCTGCCTGGCTCACGTTGTCACATTTAACACTCCTCAAACTGATAAGAGCTTTTCATTTTGTGGACAAGGCAACAGAGGCTCAGAGAGGGTTTTTTTGTTTTTGTTTTTTTCAAGATAGTCTTGTTCTGTTGCCCCAGGTAGAGTGCAATGGCGTCATGATGGCTCACTGCAACCTCACACTCCTGAGCTCAAGCGATCCTCCTGCCTCAGCCTCCTGAGGAGCTGGGACTAGAGGTCCACATATGACACCCAGCTAATTTTTCTGTTTTTAATAGAGACAGGGTCTCACCCTTGCTCTGGCTGATCTTGAATTCCTGGCCTCAAGCACTCCTCCCACCTTGGCCTCCCAGAGTGCTGGGATTACAGGTGTGAGCCACTTCACCCAGCCACTCAGAGAGGTTTTGTATTTGCCCTTAGTCACACAGCTGCTTTTGCATTCATCACAGTCTGAAAGTCTGTTTTGCTAGCTTGCATTCTTTGTTTTT
This sequence comes from Lemur catta, assembly GCF_020740605.2. Lineage (NCBI taxonomy): Eukaryota > Metazoa > Chordata > Mammalia > Primates > Lemuridae > Lemur > Lemur catta. Next base: position 3,300,062 of record NC_059135.1, read on the forward strand.
CTTTTGGCCTATTTACAACTCTATTTTAAAGATTTCTTTACTTATTTAACAACCTTCACAAATTTTGTGAATTTTTGTGAATTTTTGAAAAACATCATTTTCTTTTTATTTATGTGGCTTTAAATTTTTTGAACTCGTATCTATTAATGTTTTTCCCTTACAAAGCTCACCTCTGCTGCCTTGATTATAAAGGCCAACTCTACTTCCAGGTAAAAGCAGTGCAACAGGTGCAGTGTGATGCCTGCCCTGTCCTGTGTCTCCTCTCTGAGGATGGTCCCTTGGTCCCCAACCCTGCCCCCGTAATAATTTGGGCTCAAGGAACCAGATTGACTCAATGAATCACAGCAAAAAACAAAACCCAAAGGTTAACTGCTAATCACTAGAAGCAAACTGCGTTTCAATTGTCACTTTAGGCAGTCAGGGCTTTAGGGGTGGCTGGTACTCAGAGATTTTGGGCTGTGACCCAGACATGGCCATTGCAAACTGAAATTGAGACGCAGCTCACGAAGGTTCTGCTGCCAGGGAAACTGCAAGTGGGTGAACCGAGGACCCAGGATTCTTAGCATCTCGGGTCATCTTTGGGCCCAAGAACCCATGGGCCAGCCCCAGCTCTAAGCGGTCTGCTAGTGGAGAGAAAGAGAGGCTGTCAAATATCGGGACACAGCAGCAGTAGCGCCATGGCGTGACTTTGCATCCTCAGCCACGCCTCTCTTGTGGCATGACGCCCAGACCACGAGCACTTCCACCTCTTGCCTCGGTGTGGGGCATGGGAGAAGTGGCCGTTGGTGCCACTTGTCTTTTGCTTCTTGATTCCAATACTCCAGAGTTTAGTCTTCTTTTCTTTCTGTTAGGGTCTGGAAGAGCGCCTTATTTGGTTGAAGCATGCAGGGTTGAGCAGTTGAGTAAGGCTGCGTGTTAGCTTTACGAGCAGCCAGAGCTATGCAGCAAAGCCCTGGACGGGGTAGTACGAGGCTGATGGGAAGAGAAGGAAACAGAAGAGCAGAGCAGAGCTGTCTTCACTTCCCAGAGCATTCCGGGTCTTACTTTAGTCCCACATCTGGCCTTTCTCTACAAGATCAATGAGAGAATATCATAAATTACTATAAATTCACCTTTTATGCTTATATTAATGTATATATATATAGCTTGAATTTTTTCCTGTTACTCATAAACAAATAGAAAACCATAGAAAATGCTCACCATATTTTCTTCTAGTATTTTTAAATTTAAATTTTATTTAATTTTAATTTTAAACATCTAAAATGTGGATTTTATTTTGGTAGGAGGTTTAAGGTAGGGATTTTATTTTTTCCCAAATTATCAATCGATTGTCCCTGCACCATTTGTTCATATACTATCATATCATTTTGCTGTAAATAGTATTTGGTATTAATTTCCAAAATTTATAGCTGCTATTTATTTTTCCTATTTTATGAAACTGCCTAGTATGTACATATCATGGTGTGACAGTAAGCATTTGTATCTTCACTGGGAATGTCTCATCCACTGTTGTTTGACATTAGCTCTAGAATTTACATTTTTATACAATCGTGCTATATGCTATTGAAACTGTGCCTCACAGGGTTAGAGAATTTGGTAACTAGTGAAGTTTCTGGAGTTTATCTTGCAGGACAGCTGGGAATAAAACAGTTTGTTATCATACAATCCCCTTCGTTTACAACAAAATTGGCTGAAGGCTGAGACTGGCTGGAACCAACACGGCTGACTGGAGACCGTGCAGAATAGACCTGGTGCCCAGTGAGTGACGTTTTGACATCACTGCTCAAATTTCCGCTGCATGTAGCACATCAGCTTACTGAGGACTCGATTCGCACCCGCTCCGGAGCTGCCCCTTCCCACTGCGCGGCCCGACCCTCAGCCTGCGCCGGTTCTCTTAGCCAGAGACAGCAGGTGGTGCTGGTTCTTCCATGACTGACGAGATGGAAGGGGAGGCGGACTTTCTCCTGATAACCCAATTGTGATTATTTTCCCCGTTCCCATGACTCTGAAACCTTCCGTGTTAGAGACTTTAGTGTCCTAAGGACAACGGTTCCATTCATCAGACAGGAAATACTGGTGCCACTTGACCATGCTTTGCTAAACTAACCGGCAAAGAAGCGGGCTCCGGTGCCCAAGTGATCGGTCCTGACCCTCCAGGGTAAATAAGCGATTTGCTTCAAATGGGGTGGCGAGGGGCATGGCTGGAGCCCACTGGATTCCCACTGTGCTCCCGGAAACTGCCAAGCACAGTGATTGAGGTTAATTGAAGACTACTGCAAAGTCACAGAGGCAGGACCACCGAGGGCTCACACTCCTCCTGGCGGGAAACCAAGCAGCTGAGGTGCCAAGCAGAGGAAAAGGGACCACAGAATAGCGGACGAGGGAAGCCCTAACTACCAGCTGTGGCCTCATGACCAGAGACTGAAGCATTTGCCACTATCTTTTCCTGTATGTCATGCATTTAGCTATATGTTGTAATTAGTTTTTATTTGTTATCCTCTTCTTTTCTTCCAGATTTTATATAAAGTATGTTGATGGAGACTAAATTACCTTAGTGCATAGTTTCCTGAATACTGAGATGGGATTATTATAAAACACCGGCCACATGGAGATCCTGGCCTTGCAGCTGGACTCAGTGTCCTATAAGACTGGGACTTCCTTGGGGAGGAAGCCAACACATTCTCAATTGCAAGGTGTCAGTTACATCGAGTTAGGTTGGCCACTTTGGGGACTAAACACGTGTCTTACTTAAATGAACAATTCATTCCTGAAAATCAGATATTCTGAATGGAAAGGTTAGTTGGGAGCCTATTTATCATTATTTTTTTCATGACCCCCTCTAACACATACATCATTATTTTAAGTGGGAAAATATGATGCGTTCCATGTCAACACAACCCCCTGAAATATTTTCCTGCAATATAATCACAATGCAGTAAAACATGCACATATAAGTGACAAACTATCATGTTAAAATGTGAAATGCTCAAGACCCCCTTTCCTGATGTCCACTGACATGGCTGTCACGGAACGGTTTCTCCGCGTGGCGTGACGCACTCAGCACCATGGCAGCTGCACTGGACATGCTTTCTCAGACGTCCTCCTGCCGCTTGGCTGTCGTAATGATCTGTTTAGAACATAACTAGAGACTCTCACCACGTGCCATTTGGTTAGAAATGATTTACAGAGTTTTGGGCATGTTCATCATACTTTATAAGTTTTTTCTCTGTAAACATTGACTGAAATGTATTGAGAAATGCAATATGTACTTTGACTATTAAAAAATTGAATGGTGACGTGTCAATATTGGCTCATCAGTGGGAACACGTGGACCACACAAATGGAAGATGTTACCAGCAGGGAAACCCTGTGGGGGCCGGTGGGGAAGGGGGTAGATGGAGACCCTCCTTGGGTTTCTGCTTGATTCTTCTGTAAACCTAAAACTGCTCTAAAAAATAAGGTATATTAATTTCAAAAACCCAAAACCAAACCAAAACAAAAACCCAGATGACATTCTAATGGGAGACCATCACCTGGGGGCGTGTTCTCTGGAGGCTGCCAGGCAGGACTGTGCGAGCACCGGGCGGCCCGAGGGCTTTGCTGTCCTGGTCAGCTCATCATTTGTGGCGGCCCAGCTTCCTCTGCCCCCCCTCCCCAAGCAGCGTGCCTCCCCTTTGCTGGTACAATAGCAAGTCTGGCACCCCCCTCCCGCCATCGTGGCCAGAGGAGCTAGAACTTCTCATCGTCCTGGTGTAGCAGGATGGTGGCTGTGATGGTCACTAGACTGATCACAAATGTCCCACTGATCATTTCCTTCTGGACCACAGTAGAACTGCCTTTCCTACCTCCTGGATGTCAGGGGTGGACACGCAACTTGCTTTGGGACTGGCATGCCACTCTTTGGGGTGGAAGAGCCAGGGTATGGTGGCCTTCCATTCCTTTCCCTGTCTTTGCAGTTGAGGAAGGAGTAGCAGTTGGCTCCAGCAGCCTGTGCACTTGAGGACGACGTTGAGCAGAGCTTCCTTGCTGGACGTACAGTGAGAGCAACAAAGACAGTAGTTGTAACAGGTTTGCAGGGTTTGAAGTATCAACTGCTACTTAACACCAACCAGTAAAATAGAAAACTGAGAACACTTGTGAGTGGTAAAGGCTGACTGAAATCTGACCTTGGATGGAGGATCAGATTAAGGGTAGAGCCATCCCCCCCTTCCACATTCACAGCTGTGCAGATACGTGTGCAGTAAAAGCAGCAAGGGAGAACTTGTCACAGGAGTGCTCCTCTCATTATAGGAAACAGGTGATATTTGCTTCTTCCCTGAACCTTTCTGTTGCCAGGTCATGTTTTATTTTGATATTTTCAGATTTTGTTGCATTTGTTTTGGATTTTTAAAATATTGCATTAAAATTTTACTTATCTTGATCACTGAGTTTTTGGTGCCCCCTAAACTTTTGTGCCCAAGGTGAGTGACTCATCTGCCTCATCGCAGCTCCAGGCTCCCTCTGCCCATCATGGATGTCTTCCCCCAGCCTGTGCGTCTCCCTGCAGGCAGGGCCCGGGCGGTTCTTCACTTGCTGTTGTAGAGACGACCTGGCATAGCCCCTGGGATCTTGTGGGAACGGAAAGAATCCTGGCTGATAAATGGACATATAATTCTTAATGCCACGCAGGGGATATGTCAGCAACCTCGGCTCATCGGCTGGCGGGGTCCTGAACTATACTTCTGCTGGATATCCAAGTCCTGCTTCCCCAGCATCTAGTGTGACCTGCGTGGTGTGACAGTCCCTCCTGCCTGGGGCTGCTGTTCACCCCAGGACTGGGGCGCAGCCTGAGCCCCAGCCTGCTGGCTGAGCCCTGCTCCCTGCCGGACTCCTGCTCCCACCAGGAGTGCTGGGTCTCACTTCCCCGTCTGCAGATCACCTGAGCCAGGTTGTTGAAGAGTGTCAGTGCCCCCCATCCTGGGTACCAGCCGAGCCACCTCCCTTCTGGCCTGGTGGCTCTTCTTTGGGAGGCCTCGTCGGCCTGGACGTGTCCAAATGTGTTTTCCCATCTGAACACCAGGCGTGTGTCTTCCCCGGCTTCCCCCAGTCTTGTCTGATTTCTCCCTAACCCGACCGCCTGTGTGGTGGAGATCCCAGCTCCAGCCTGCCCTGTGCCCAGACTCTGTTGATGGTAACCAGAAAGGGAAACAACGCTGGTGTGGGCCCAGGGAGGCATTTTCAGTATTAGGGAAGGAAGGGGCGAGAGGCGAGTTTAGACATTGGCAGCAACTTGGTGTGACAGAGGGGGTCTAGAGGGGAAAGGCTGGGGTTTTGGAGTCAGACAGGTTGGGTTTGAACCTCAGCGTGAGTATGGAAAATCTGTGTAGCACAGAGGAAACTCCTTAACCTCTCTAAGTTTCAGTTTTCTCCTTTGCAAAAGGGGTTCACTGAGCTACCACATATGAAACGTTCTTCATAAACTGCGCAGTTCAACTTAATTTAATATTATTTTAAATCTTAGATGATTTAAAAATAACACTATATTTCCTCATTATAAAAAGGTATTATAAATATTAACATTGAAGCTGGAAGCTACTGTGAATTTATGTTAACATTAATAACTTTAATCAAAACTAAGTGGTTTCACTCCACTCCACTTTTAAATGACCTCTTTATCTTAGGTTTGGAAATTTTGTTATTGCAAACCCAGACAATCTCAGTTCATTTTTTGAAGTGCGTATGCATTATATAAAATTTTATTTTAACTACGAACAGATCTGCTGGGGGTGTAACAGCTGCGGGCTCAGACACCATGACGGATGTTAAGTTTGAGATCAAAGGCGTGTGCCCGGCTATGGAGGCTGGTCTTGTGTGAATGAGCCGTGATTCATCTCAAGAACCACAATTCCTGGGGGGTCAGTCAGGAAAAGTCCTGCTGTCCGGCCTGGCATTGGGGCAGGCAGTTCTAACACGGTATTTCCCTTAACGCCCAGGACAGACCTCAGACAGAGGCGCAGTGGTGAAGAGGGCACAGCACACCCGCTCTGCAGAGGAGGCAGCTGAACTCTGGGACCCGCAGCAGGCAGGTCAAGGTCGCACACCTGGCGAGGGAGGGGCGCTGGTCTTTGCTCCTCACCACGCTGTGCACACGTCCCTCCCCGGTGTTCAGTCAGGAAGTTAGGGAAACACAGCCTGGTCCTCTGTGTCCACCACCTGTTTGATTTTAAAGTGGCCCCAGCTGGCCGGTGCCACCGTGCAAGCAGGAGGTCTCCAGACAGAACCTTTTGAGACGAGGGGTGATGCTGTATGACATCCTGCAGTCCCAAGCAACGTCCCATACAGGCGTATGTGATCAAAGCTATCCTTTTGATGTCGTTGGCTAACTTCTTTCTTGGGATGACTCATTCCAAAGATGGTAGAGCTATGGCTTAAGCACTTTCATAAATACTAATCAAGTTGTGAAGTATGAAACTTGTTCTACTAAAAAAAGCAGAATTAACATTCCCTTGGGATTAGTGTCATGGTTCCCAGTCATACGAATTGTCTTTAACCTCCAAACTGTCCCTATGTGGTAGGTGCATTTTTAAGAAAGTTATTGCAACTAGAGCTGCCCTGAGGCTTGCTCCCAGGTGTCCGGCGGTCCTGAGCTGGTGGAGGACACTAGGGTGGGGCCATGAAAGGTGGACAATGTCATGACTGCTTCACGTGGATAGCCTGGGAGGGCACGTCCGTGGTTTTCACAGCTCAAGTGCGTTAGCTCCCCGTCAGTCACAGAGACAGGTGGAGCGGACTCCACGTTCAGTTCATTGACAGGAATCCGGGAAGCTCAGGACCGTGTGCAAAGACCTCTAGGGCAGTCCTGGTAAGACGACCCTACTCTTCCGATTCTGCGTCTTTCCCCAACTGCAGGGAAGATCGCTGTGATTTTGTACGAGCTGCCTGGTCTGACGTCGTTCCTACCACTGCATTTCACTCGGTGCAAGATCCGGGGGAATACTCCTCTGAGCACAGTCACCACGACTCACCCGTCTCACTTCCTCCGTTGACAGGAGCGGCCTGGGAAATGCGGTTGGCACAGTGTGTCATCTGTTCTTCATCAAGGCGCTTGACAAGCTTTTATGATCTGCTTGTGGGCACTGGAGAAACGTTGGGTGGAGGCTGGGACCGTTAGGCGGATTACTAACCGGCGGTGGCCTCCACAGGAATCATTGACTCAGAAACCCAAAGGTTTTTGGTCTTGTTTCGCAGGACTCTGTCTCCTCTTTTAGACCATCCAGCATTTTTATCAGTGCCGTGGACAGAAATGTAGAAGTCACTGTTGTCACATTTACAGATGGCAGGAAACTGGGAGGGACAGTGAGGACACCTGGACTGAAGGCAGCAGAATCTACAAAAGGACAATTTAATAGGCATGAGTGTAAATACTTTTATTTGGGTCCACTCACCCCAAATCCCACAGATAAACTACTTCCCAATATAGGATAAAGGAATCATACCCTAGTCGTAGCATGTTGCAAATATCTTAACAATTTTAATCAGTGTTAAATCAGTTAAATCTAAATAAATACAGATTTAACTCACCCTATGTTACACCCACTGAAAAGCTGTTTGATCTTGTACAAGTTTATAGAAATATGGTATTTGCGTGGAGGTGATTAGAACACACTTGAAGAATTACCAGTCTTTTGGGGGCCAGTGGGTAAAGTGTGGTGGGCACGGGGTGGTGGGGAGGAAGCAGAGATCTCCCACCCAGCAACAAGAAGATGTGAGGGTGAGAGGTCACTGGACATTTCCTCTGCATATCTGAAAATCTTTCCTATGGAAAGATTATTCCTGCTCTCTTTACCCCTAAGGTTTAAAACCAGACGTGTGGATGGTAGAACACAAGGTGGATGACGCAGCACTGGGGTTGGCTCCTCATCCCAGACGCATCCAAGGCTAGACTGTACAAACACTCAGAGGGGAGGGTGGGTGAGGATTTGGACTCCGTGGCTTTGATGTTCACTGGGAGAGTTTACTCAGGAAATGCTCTGTGGCAGAGATGAAAGTCTTGCTGAGCTTTGAAGAATTAGGAGGCTTTGGATGTAGGGATGCTCAAAGTGTCTCAAGAAGCCATTGGTGGGGGGGGGTGCAGAAAAGTCATCATGGCAACCAGAGGAGAGGCAGGAGAATGAGAGGGCTGTGAACCTGAGCTTTGCAGCTATACTTGGGTTTGAATCCAAGCTCTGTCACTTGGGAGCTTTGCACCCTTGGTGTTAGAGGATAAGATAGTCGCCCCTCCACCAAGATGTTCATATTCGAATCCCTGGAATCTCTGAATATGTTACATTATAGTGCGAGAATGAATTAGTTTGCAGATGGAATTAAATTTGGTCACCAGGACATAAAGAGATTATGTTGGATTGTCCTTTGGGCCTAAGGTAATCGCAAGGGCTCGTAACCGCAGGGGAGGAGGGAGAACAGAAGGGCGTGTCGGAGAGTGAGGAGGGCTGGTGGGCACAGGTTCAGAGCGACGCTCTCTCCCTGCCTTTGAGGCTGGAGGACAAAGCCATGAAGCAAGGACTGTGGCAGCCTCTGGAAGGTGGAAAAGGTGGGGAAGCGGATTCTCTCCTGGAGCTTTCAGGAAGGAGCAGCCCTGCCACACCGGGACTTCCTCCCCGTGACTGCCATCCAGACTTCTGACTCCCCAAATGGCGAAATAATAAATTTGTCTTATTTTAAGCTGCTGAGTTTGTGGTATTTGTTAAGCATTAATAGAAAACTAATGCATGTGTTTTAGTGTGACCTCTCTGAGCCTGCTTTTTCATGTGTAAAACAGAAATATTAATAATATCTACTTCCTAGAATTCTTGCAAGTACTTAGGACCCTGCTTGACATATTGTATATGTTCAACAAAAGACAGTCATCACCATCGTTATTAAAGACAGTTTCATGTGTGAGGCTGCCCCCCCCCCAACATCATTTAGCTGTCACAAAAACCTGGAACGGTACTTAATATTCTCCTGCCTGGCCTTGTCTGCATCAGAAAACATCACGACTAGGATGCAGATCCGCAGCTGCCTGCCCCCACCCGTCCCAGCCCCTGGGGAAAGAGTGTGGGCTGGCTCTGCTCACCCTAACCAGACTGACTGCACAGGGAGTGGGATGGGCAACTTCTAGGTAAGCGGTGCTAGTCAAGTTGTCTAATCTAGTCTAGCTGGCTGCTTAGTGCGCATGTGTGTGCACACACAGATACGCACACATGCAGATGGGCACACGCAGACACACAGACACCCACAAACGCGTACACTCACCCACTGTGTCCACAGGTAACATCGCAGAGCTGCGGCTGCTCTCCGAGCACAAGATCTCTGGTCAAAATCACTTCTCCGCAGACGCAGTCTTGACGCAGGCCAGCCACGGCTCCTTACAGCCTGCAGCACGGGCACTAACCGTCCATCACATCTGACGTGAGCAGGTGGAGACGAAACAAGGTGGAAACTGGGAAGCCCCGCACGTTGGTCAAAGGTCCCGAGCTCATAGGGTTTTCCTCTGGACAGAAAAAGTAATGCACGTGTTTTTGTCTGCACTTTGCCCTGGAAAGGGACTGTGCTCCTGTCTTGTGGCCACAGCTTCTGCCTGATTGAACGATTTCCTTGTATGTAGTGTCCTTCTAGGGTAGGGAGTTGATGAGGCTGGGAAGTAGGCTTGACATTTCCCTTTGCCTGAATCTTGGTTTCCTTTCTGCAAAGCCCCAGCTGGATTCAGCAGCTCCCCACATAGCCCGTCCATCTTGCATGCAGGGGGTTCCGGCAATAAATTCTAGCCGAGGAAAACCGATGAGTGTCCTTTCCTGTTGAGCTCACGAGAAGCCACGCTCTTCCCTCCAGTCTCTCTAAGAAGGTTCCTGCTTTTGACAGTGTTGCTACAAAGCTGTGGAGGCTTCATCAGCCTGGATCCTTGGGTGACCGTGTGGAGCAGAGACCCCTGCTGTCCTATCTAGGACAGGTAATGTGAGCAAAAATAAATTGTGTCATATTAAGCTCCTGAGATGTTGGAGTTGTTGGTTACTGCGGCATAACCTAGCACCTGGCCCCAGTCTGCCTCACCAACACGCCACTTGAAAGGTGATGGAGATACACCACCTGGCCCCTCGTAGTCAAAGAATCTACATTTTTATAAAGTGCTGTGATTGACGAAATCCCACTCCAATCTTTACGCCTGCCACTGCAGGGTCACTCTTTGCAGGGAGAGAGATTATTTAATGTGTCTCTTTTCCCCCAGCACCTGACACAGTGTTTAGCATGCAATAAACATAAAAAAATCAAGCATTCTTTATATCAATTACCTCCCAATAATGAATCAATAATTAAAACAGGACTCAGGGCCCATTACCCTATCTTACATTTTCATTTTCATATTTAAATTCCTCTGAAGTCATTGGCATTATGACCACAGGAAAAAGCCTAATTGATTCAATCAGCTTTTAGATCAAAACATATCAACGTTCATTTTATTTCTCCTATAAGTCCGTTAAGGGAAATCTATGCAAATGGCACGCTTCTATGGAAAATGGAAAAATGAAAGTAGTTTTAAAAATTTGATCCCACATAGAGGAATTTAAAAACTCCTTGAGAGATTACTGTAAGCCCATGTAGCGCCTCACTGAAGCACAGCAGAAATGCTAAGAAAAGAGACATGCTTGGAAACAGGTTTTAACAGCTTTACTGACTTGACTTCTCTGTGCCTCAGTTTCCAAACATGTGAAATGGGAATAATTTTACAGTTGAAGACACTAAGAAGCAGTCAAATAAGTTGCTTAGGAGCAGAAATTCCACTGTCAGATTGGGTTCTCTTCATAGGCTTGCCACTTACCAGCTGATGAGCAAGTTACTTACCTTTTCTGTGCCTCAGTTTCCTCATCTGTAAAATAAGGTTAGTAGTTCCTATTTTCTAAGGTTTCTGTGAGAATGAAATGAGTTAGCATTTCAAGCATTACCTGATATATAGCTATGGTAATGTGTTAACTGCCTCTATTTCTGAAAGGTTTACTTCAAACATCAAATATCACATCTTCTTACTACAGGGTATCTTTACTTCCAGTTTTCTCATTACTTTTATTGTAATAAATGCTTATGTTTTACCCAACTGTAAATTTGATGAATTAACTTAAATGCCTTATCAAAGTGAATTCCTCTCTTGCCCACTTTTCAAAAATAAAAATGGAGAAAATTATCCACTTGGAAGATGGCAGCCCCACTGGAAACGGCGCGGAAGGGCAGCAGCTCTTCTGAAAAAGGAGCGGCGCTGAGAGAACAGCCCCGAGTGGTCCTGAGCCTGCTCCAGATGAGTCATGATTTATGAGCGGGAAGTCTGGGTCGGCTGCGCTTCAGTCAAACGGTGCGGGGAGATGGAAACCAGATGTTGAGCCTCCATCCCGGAGGCCCGCAAGCCAGCGGCGGGAAGGGGTGAGTGAGGAGGGGAGCAGGGGGCTCTGGGACGCAGATGCCGCAGGGGGCGCGTGGCACAGGGAACACGCCTAGAGGAAGGAGGAGAAGGGAGGCAGCAGAGGCAGGAGAGAGGAAGAGCCAGCCCTGCAGGCACTGATGGAAATAAAACACCCTCCAGACTCAATTCAGAAAACACTTCACCAGCCAGAAAACCTGGGGCTTGCTCAGGATATATGTTTTGTTTTCATCTATGTTCCCGTGGAAACCTGCTGAAAAAGTTGAGACGTTTTTGTTGACTTCAACTACTTGGAGTACAGAGGCCGTGTGTGTGTAAATATATACCATGTGTTTCAAAATATATTTCAATGAAATGCCTCTTCTCTTCCCATTAAATCTCTGCCAAAGTTCAGTTTCCTAAAAGCTGAAAACAAGACTACTTTTAAAGTAATCTGGCAAAGAGAAGGAAATTTAAGTGTGTATTCTTCTTTATTGCCAAATTGTCTTCAACAAAGAAAATCAGAGATCTAGGACAGGGGTCAGCAAACTATGGCCTGTGGACAAATTTTGGTTCACAGATTGTTTCAGTATATTCCACAGGTTAAGAATATTTTTAAAACATCTTTAAAGAGATGTAAAAAATTAAGAAGAATGTGAAACAGTATGGTGTGTAGTCCACAAAGTCCAAAATATTTACCATCTGGCCCTTTACAGAAAAGTTTACTGAGCCTTGATCTAGAACATGATGCTATTGCAAGTGAAGTCAATGTGTATAAGAACAGGTCAGCTTGGTAATAATTTTTATAAATGAAACAATTCTTAGAAATATTTGTATAGACCCGTAGAGTGCTGGTTGGTTTGAAAAGTTTATTTGATCACTTCATGCTAAGCCACCGTGCCTCACCCTCAAAACGGGAAAAGCCACAAGTAGTGCACATGGCAGGGGAGCTCCCTGGCCGTGCCGCGGGCAAAGCACATGATGTTCTGGGTCTGTGCGGAGCCGCGCTGGCTCCCAAGCTCAGAGCTGGCGCTCATCTTTCAAGCCTCGTAAAAGAACATGAGCAATGGGTCGTGAAAAGTCTCAGAAGAATGTATTTTGGGCCTTGGAGAGATCCAAAGAATGAGGCACACAAAGAGAGAGAGAGTTAACAGATTATACCTTGGCTTAGATAAAAGTGACCCTGATCAAATAACGATGAGAATGATGTCATAACCAAAAACAATAATTAAGCTAACAGCAACTAAAATTTATTAGGTGTTTATAGTGTGCCGGGCATTGTGCTAAGCACTGCCCTTGAATTATCATGTTTAATCCTCATAATGACCTGAAAATGATGGAACAGACTCAGAGGTAAAGTCACATTTCCAAAGTCAAATAGTCAAGAGGCAGGGCCGTGGTCTGAGCACAGACTCCCAACCGCTGCCTGGATTGCCTCTCAGTGAGGACGGCTCAGTAGAAAGTGGGTGTATGTAGGGCCCCAACAGAATTGGAAAACATCTTTATTGTCCATATTTTATCTCCCTTTTCCTTTCAAAACCCACAATAATAAAACCCGAAGCATTGAGGCATTTCATTCTAGGTTTTATTTTCTGTGGAATCTGGGATGTGCTGTCTCAGGCCAGCCTCAGCCTTCTGGGCTGCTTGAAGGCGTCTCCTTCCAGGACAGTCTGAGCTCAGTTTTTCTTGGTTGTTCTGTGGGGTCCAGGTCAGCTGTCCATACAATGTGTCTTGATTTGACTCGACTCCACTTGGGAATAAAAATCTATTTATCAATATATGCATTTTCTTCTGTAACTGCTTCAGAATGATCAAGGGTCCCTTATCAAATAAGCGTAAAAAAGTCCAAATGTGCCACTCAGCAGCGACACTACATGGGAGAGTCAGACTGTGCTTGAGGAGAGTAGATGGGGTCCCTTGGTCACAGCTATGAGGACACTTAACATACAGAGCTTTGCTCAAGCAGAGAAGATGGCTGTTGGTTGGGACAGTCAGATCTCTCTCTCTCTCTCTCATAGCCTGCATGGTTTTTAAGAATAAGTCTTCTGTGCCAGAACCATCTGATCTTTGACAAAGCAGACAAAAACATGCACTGAGGAAAAGACTCCCTATTCAGTAAATGGTGCTGGGAACACTGGATAGCCACATGTAGAAGACTGAAACAGGATCCCCACCTCTCACCACTCACAAAAATCAACTCATGATGGATAACAGACTTAAACCTAAGGCATGAATCTATAAGAATTCTAGAAGAAAATGTTGGAAAAACTCTATTATAGACATCAGCCTAGGCAAAGAATTTATGAAGAAGACCCCAAAAGCAATCACAGCAACAACAAAAATAAGTAAATTGGATCTGATCAAATTAAAAAGCTTCTGCACAGCCAAGGAAACAATCATTAGAGCAAATAGACAACCTATAGAATAGGAGAAAATATTTGCATGCTATAAATCTGATAAAGGGCTGATAACTAGAATCTATAAAGAACTCAAGCAAATCAGCAAGAAAAAAATCAAACAACCCCATTAAAAGTGGGCAAAGACATGAACAGAAACTTTTCAAAAGAAGACAGACTAATGGCCAACGAACATATAAAAAAATGCTCAACATCTTTAATCATCAGGGAAATGCAAATCAAAACCACAATGAGATACCACTTAATTCCAGTGAGAATGGCTTTTATCAAAAAGTCCCAAAATGACAAATGCTGGCATGGATGAGGAGGGATAGGAACACTCATACACTGCTGGTGGGACTGCAAACTAGTACAACCTCTATGTAAAGCAGTATGAAGATACCTCAAAGAACTACCATTTGATCCAGAAATCCCACTACTGGGTACTTACCCAAAGGAAAAAAAGACATACTAAAAAAAAGACATCTGCACTTGAATGTTTATAGCACAATTCACAATTGCAAAGATGTGGAAACCACCCAAGTGCCCATCAATACATGAGTGGATCAATAAAATGTGGTATATGTATACCATGGAGTACTACTCAGCCGCAAAAAACAATGGTGATCTAGCACCTCTTGTATTACCCTGGATGGAGCTGGAGCCCATTCTACTAAGTGAAATAGTGCAAGAAAAACAAGCACCACATGTACTTACCATTAAATGGGAACTAATCAATTAATACTTATGTGCACATAGAGACATAATATTGATCGGAAATCACGCAGGTGGGAGGGGAGAGAAGGGACAATGAACACTATCTGGGGGATGGGCACACTTATAACTTCTACTCAAATGGCACAAAAGCAATTTACATAACCAAAATGTTTGTACCTCTGTAATATCCTGAAATAAATTTAAAAAAGAATAAGTCTTCTATAAATTCTTATCTTTGTTCTTATGTTGGTAATGTGTTTCAAGATTTTTCTCTTTACTTTTGTTTTTAAGAAGTTCACTGAGGTAGACACTGGGAGGTACTGCCTTCTTGGGAGCTGCATGACTTCCACTGTCTGTGGTTTAGAGGCTTGGGCCTCGGGGGTGGAACCGTCACAGGCTTTTACAAGCCAGGCTTGTGATTTCTTTGTCAACACAATCTTTCAAAACTTAAAAAATAAAAGTTAAAATATAATTTCAAGGGGTGTTTTTATTCCCCTCAATATTTATCTTGTTTTGAGGTTCTCTAAGTTTCTTGGATCTGTGGTCTTATGTCTTTCATTGTTTTGATAAATTCGTGTCCATTATCACTTTAAATATTTTTTATTGATTCTCCCTCTTCTCTTTCTGGGATACCAATTGCACTTATTTTAGACTTTTTGGTTGTGTTTTAGTTGGGTCATTTCTATTGAGCTAACTTTAAGTTGAGTGATTCAGTGGTTGTGTTGAGTCTGGTTGTAAGCCTGTTAAAGGCTTTTTTCATACCTATTTTTATTTCCAACATTTCCATTTGATTTTTTAAAATAGTTTCTATCTCTCTGCTGAGATTCTTCATCTGCTCATTCATGTTGTCCACCTTTTCCACTAGAGTATTTAATGTATTAATCATAGTTATTTTAAGTTTTTTCCTCTGATAGTTTTAACATTTGATTATCTCTGAGTCTGGTGCTATTTCTGTCTCTTGGAAGTGGGTTGTTTTTGTCATACTTCTTTTCTGTCTCATAATTTTTTATCAAATGCCAGACATCATGTAGAGAATGGAAAAGTCTGAGGTCAATAGTATTTACCCCTGTAAATGAACACACCTTTTCTTTTGGTAGGCTGTTAGTGTTGGGTTGAGTCAGTCTTGCCAGGAGTTGAACTGCAGTTTGATTTTGCTGTTGCTAGGGTTACCCTCATGTCCCACCAGCTTCAAATTCCTCTAATGTTCCCTAGTGCTTATAGTGTGGATGCTGCAGGGTGTTTCTCAGTATTTCTGCTCTTCTTTTAGCCTTCTCTGTGAGATTGCTCCTTAAACAGGCTCTGTACCTGTGTTCTTACTCCTCTCCAAACTGCAATTCCTTGTTTCTCAGTGCTTTCTAGCTTGATGGAGCAGGGGATGGGTGTTCTTGTTGTCCTAGTGCAGCCTCAGTCTTAAGGCAGATCCTGTGTGCTTGGATCTTGAGGGTGGGTCCTTCCCCTCCTGCTTATGGCAGCCAGACTGTCTTGTATCCTGTCCGTTTCCAGCAACGGGAGGCATCTAACACCACTGGAACAGAGTCCGGGGCCCAGGACTCTTCCTTCACCTTCCCCTTTGGAGAGAGGAATTTTCCTCTCAGTCTTCCCAGAGGCACAACGGATCTTTGCTTATGCCCTGGGGGGAGTGACAGGGCTTTCTGCCCTTCTTACAGTGGATTGACACTTTTGTTCCATGTGTCAGACCTTCTTTCAGTCCTACACCATCCAGGGAGCACTCCCTGGCCCCCACCCACACCCCCAGTCCACTAACGAGCACCAGGTGGGGGTTCATGGGGAAGAGCTCTCGGGTGGGTTCAGCCCCCCTCTGTGTCTGGGAATCCTAGGAGCTCCAGCTCACCATGCTAGCCAATACTTGGTTCTTAGAAAGTTATTACAACATTTAACTGAATTCCTTCCATCTGTTTGTATGGTGTCTGGAATGTCTTCCTTCTGTGTTTGCATCTTGTTTCTCTGGTGAGGATGTGGAACAACAGAATCTCTCATTCACTGCTGGTGGGAATGCAAAGTGGCACGGCCACTTTGGAATAGGGTTTGTCAGTTTCTTACAAAACTAAACATACTCTAACCATATGATTGCATAACGGCTCTCCTTGGTATTTACCCAAAGGATTTAAAAACTTACGTCCACAGAAAAACCTGCACATGGATGTTTGCAGCAGATTTATTCATAACTGACAAAACTTGGAAGCAACGAAGATGGCCTTCAGTGAGCGAACAAATAAGTAAAATGGGGTGTACGTAGACAATGGAATATTATTCAGCACTAAAAGGAAATGAGTTTTTGAGACACAAAAAGACACAGTAGAAACTTAAATGCATATTACTTAGCGAAAGAAGCCCATCTGAAAGGGCTACGTACTGTATAGTTCCAACTATTTAACATTCTAGAAATGGCAAAACTGTAAGATCGGTGGTTGCCAAGGATTAGGAAAGAGGGAGGGAGGAGTAGGTGGAGCACAGAGGACTTTTAGGGCAGTGGGACTACTCTGTGTGACACTTTAATGATGGATGTATGTCATCACACATTTGTCCAACCATAGCATGCGCAACACTGAGAGTGAACCGTAATGCGAACTCTGGACACTGGGCGACAGGGATGCATCCATATAGGTTCATCAGTTGTAACAGATGTACCTCGGGGGGGACGCTGGTAATGGGGGAGGCTGTGCCTGTGTGGGGGCAGGGGATACATGGGAAATCTCCGTACCCTCTGCTCAGTTCTGCTGTGAATCTGATCCAAAAAATAAAATCGATTTTAACAAAAAGGATAAAAATCAACCTAGACTATTTGCAGCAGAGAAGAGGGGGAGGGTGGAGAGGATGAGGGGGAGGCCAGATCACTAAGGTGTCTGTCCTGAGGAAGGAAGGGAACCCACTGGCAGATTCCATGCAGGGAAGTGACATGGACTAATTTTCATTTTAAAAGGATCCTTGTATACGATGGGTAGAATGGATTGATAAGGGGACAGAGATAGCTGCATGGAGACCCATGAGGAAGAATAATGGAAGTTTCATAGCAGAGACAATGACAGGTATAGAAGAGAGAGAATGGCAGCATTAAAGACATTCATAAAAGAGATGCTACATTGGATGTGGAAACTCACAGATGTCTTCAGAGTTGCGTCTTGAGCAAGAGGCGGGATGATGATCTCATTCACCGACACGGAGAGAAGTGGGGTTTCTCTTGGGGAGGGGATGGAGGGTGAGCTTGGTGTGAAGCACGCTGAGTTTGGGGTGCCAGTAAGAAATACACATGGAGCTGTCGGGAAGACAGTGAGAGTTTATGGGTCTGGAGCTCAGGAAGAGGTATGGGCTAGCGATGGAGATTTTAGGATCTTCAGCTCATCAATGGTGCTTGAAGAAGGCACAAAAAGAGCTCTGCCAGGATCCGGGCAAGAAGGAGGAGGACCCGGACTTGGGTGGGGTAGTGGAGGGGTTGGGAGGGGAGGTGGACTCCAGAGTTGTTTAAGAAACAGCACGGAAAGGGATCACAGTTAGATATCTAGTGCCTTAAGAAGTTTAAAATCTAAAATTTCCATCATGAAGGCATTATTCTTAGAGAAATGGATTATTAACACTCGTTGTCAAGAGTACAGATATAACTCATTCCTTTAAAGATACTGAGTCACAGGCATTGCTACAAGTTGGTGCTACTGTATCCCTTTTTGGAAACTACCATGTGTCTATGTTCATTTCATCCATTTCACATACAAGCCATGTTCAAAATTATTAAATGTTTCTCCTCAGCCACTGGGCACACATAACATTATCTGTCATAACACCATTATAAGTGGGTCATCACTGAATAGAAATGTCTTCATGATATGCAAATTTACTAAAAATTCTGTCTTCCCAAGTTGAAAGCACCAATCACAATTGCTAAAAAGCACAAGCTGTCAATGGTTCTAGACAGATCATGTTAATACATCCCAATTCAAAATCTAGCTTTATTACTCCAGAAGCACACGGCTTGGCTGTAATGAAGTTGTTATCACCGCATGGTGGAATTTGCTAAGGTAGTGCAGCAAAACTGTGACCACCTGCCAACCTGTGCTGCCAAGAATTCTGTGACGTTTCTTCCTAATGTAAAAACACACACTGCTGAATTACTTCACACACGAAACATCCTCACTTTTAGGTTGAGTAAAAAGCTGATGTCAGAGCGGTGGGATGCGGGTGGTGGGTTACGAAGGGCAGGAGGACGCTCTGTTCTGAGATTTCCATCTAGGTCCAGACACACAGGGGAGGCTTCGGGCTGCAGGGAAACGCTTGGAAACAGTCTTCAGCAGAGGCTCTGCCACTCATTCCAGCTCTGCTCCAGGGTAGATAGACACAGTCTCCTCCACCGACACAATCCCAGCTGCAGGGTCAGCGCGAGGCTTCCTGACTGCACAACGCTGGCTTCCAGCAGCAGGTGGTTCCTTTCTCTCCTCAGTCTTGGTATTTCTGCTGCTCCGTTTACATGCTTATGATTAAGTAAGGTATTGCCTGCCTGCCTTTCTTTCTTCCTTTCTTCCTTTTTTCCCCTCCTTCCTTTCCTTTCTTCCTTCCAAAAATACGTAAGCATCCTGTTATGTCCCAAATACTGGAGATATACCAGTAAAGAGACAGACAAAAATCCCCGTCCTCATGGAATTTGCATTCTAGTGTGGGAGGTGATTTCATCCGACCATCAGGTGAATGAACTGTAGGTGTCCTTTGCCTTGTAGTGAAGCCTGAAGACCTGAGTTTGACTCTTCGCTCTGGTCGCTTTCTGGATGATTTAAGTTACTTCACGTTTACAAAAATGCCCGGGAGGATTAGGCGTTTTTCACACAGTGTGTGGTGTTCCTCAAGGCAGTGTGTGACTGTACACACAGACATAACTGAAACTGCAGATCTAGCAAGCTCTATGGCATCTAAATGGTTGCTGGATTTCCAAATCCTATAATCCAATACTCTGTGTGTGGGCTCCTTTGTCTTTGAGGTGAGACATGATTTCCAAAATGAGGTCAAAGAACTTTGAAATGCATTTCCCGGGATGATGCCCAAACCAGCCTGTCTTTGAGAAATCCCACCATCTAGGCGTGGCTGACTTTCCGGCTGCTCTGCGGTCACTGGGGCCTCCAGTTCCACTCAATTTGCTCTCTTGGGGACTGCGCCAAAGACCCTGCCAAAGCCTTATCGTTTCCATCGTTGCTTATGCTCTCAGGGGCTCAGAGCGTTTTGGAAGCAGAATGACATTGCATTTTACACTGAACCTTTATTAGTAGAAGGAGATTTAAGTCACTAAGAAGCTAAAGCAGGACTCCTTCTATATGCACGTTAGAAGAAGACTTTTTCATTTGCTTCCAGTTGCTTCAAACTGACAATAATTTCATTGTGATTTTCACTGTATGGTATTAGAAGCTACAGATAATTTCCTTTAGGCCTCTGGAATTTGCTTGCCAAGGAGCCCCTCCCTGGCCTGGACTTTTCCGGGCTTCATCATGAACCTGACCCTTCCTTGTCTGACCACTCGGGTGTCTGCTCTTTCCAGCAGCGCCCGAGTCCCGCAGAAAGCCAACGACGGCCTCTGGGTTTGCCACCACGGTGCCAGACGGTGGGATTTGTTGCTTCAAAAATGTTCTTTTTTCACTTTATGCTTTGATCTTATGTAGACAGGGCAATGCTCATTATATGAACACTCTTATTTTCCATGTAAAAATAATCATTATTGTGTAAAGATGATATAACTCTAAATTATCTCAACAAATTAGAATATCTATTTTATTAACTGTTCTTTATTTTAGAAGAAAAATAAATAAAAACAAGATTAACATCAAGACATTTTTCATGTAGCGTATTTATTATGCACCTACTGAAGCAGGACATTGCCTTGGGCACGAAGGATTCCGTTGAGAACAAGAGAGACACGGCTCCTGACTCCATGGAGCCTGTCTCAGGGGAGGGAGATTGATTAGAAATGGAACAGACTCATCACTGGGGCCAATATCCTTTCAGCGTCACCTCCAACCATTCATGCCTGATCCTGGGAGCCAAGAGGGGCTGAGAGATGCTCCCTAGATGGTGTCACCAAAGAATGAAAGTGGAAAAACATTTTAGAAACTCTTTTTAACATAGGGTGAAACAAATTCATTTAACCAGAGACCCATTTCCTATTTACCCAGTTAATTGAGACGTCATGCAGACCATCAGAAGGCTCTGAACGCATCTTCCGGAGAACTTTCAAGTTTGCAAAGACTCCAGCCCTGTGCCTCCCTCTCCCTGTGACCTGGTGAGCAAGTTGGCAATGCAGGAATTATTGGTCTTATTTTACAGTTAACTTTGGTAGCAACGTGGCTTTGAGTACTCACTGTGTACAGAGGCCTGTCCTACCTGCTGTGGGGGTTTAAAAATGAAACTGAAATGAAAATGATTGAAAGAGTGACCTAGATTATGTTATTAAAATGAAGAAATCTCAGGACGTTGCAGTGCACAGGATGTGGGTTGTCCAGAGGGAGTTCCTCCAAGCCGGGGCGGGTCAGAGTAACCTCATCGAGCCCGTGGGTTGGTTGGCCCGTCGGGGCTGACTTCTTACCCCAAGCCATCAGTGTGGGCTACGGGAGACATTCCTGAAAGATACAGACGATGGCTGATTCTCATGGTTCGCATTAGGTGCTACTGAAGACATTTCCTTCTGGATGATTCATCCGGGGAATTTCATATAACATGGGGCAGAGGGGGTGGTTTCTGAGGTTTTCCTTTCCTGGATCTTCCCAACTCGTATCAGCTCCCACACACACATCACTAGCTGTCGAGTTTCCTCTCATTCCAAATATGTACAAAAACAGTTTTTTAAAACTCCAGTGCAGAAATTTGTATTCATCCCTTTTGAATTCCTTCTAGTTGGTTTTGGCTCGCTCTCCCAGTTTCCTGGTCTGTAACGTGCGTGGGTTGGAGTGGAGCGCAGCAACCTTGCCCAGCTCTAACCACGGCCAGCCTCGCACTGCTGGGTCCTGCCACGTCCCGAGCTGCCGTGCCGAGGGCCACAAAGACGAGACTCTGCGGAAGGGTCCCGTGGAACCACAGTGAGTGTAGATGGCAGAAATCATAGGGACAAGAATCACTTCTTACTCTTTCTTCAATGTGTAGTGAGTTTCTGTCACAGAGCAAGTAAATACGTGGACAGCCAGCCCGGGCAGACGTCAAAGCTGACGTTTGACACTCGAGGCTTTCCTCACGTGTCCCCTGCCCCCACCAGTCCACAGACATCTGTGCCCCTTTCATCGCTGCCCTCTCCCCTGGCAGCGGTGTCCCCTGCAGACCCTCCACCTGCATTGAGTCCCCTTCTCTCTCCTAGGAACCTGGACCCTGCCAGTCTCTCTTCTGTGTTGTCAGCATCTTTCTTCCACGTTGTCCCCCTCGGCACCAGGAGCCCTAATATCTCCTGTCCTAAAGCGAACAAGCAAACAGAAAAGGCAACAACTTCAGCAAATTCCTTTAACCCCACGGACTTCTTTGGCTGCGTCTCACTTCTCTGTGTCACAGCCGGGCCTTCTTTACACAGCTGTCATCAGGCTTCTGTCCCCACCGAGATGCTTTTTTCCCAGATCAACATCCTCCATGTCACCCGGTTCGAAGGCTATGACTCTAAGGTGCCAGTGGACTTTGGTACCCATGACCTCCGGAAAACCGTTCCTCTCCCAGCCTCCATGACCCCAGAGCAGAAGGCCTTCCGCCCCAGTCCCAGCAAAGCCCGCCTGGTTTGGCCGTGTCTGTGCGCTCCCCGCCTGCCCGGTGCCCCCCACGTGGACAGATCAGGTGTACATTGCAGTAGTTCACCGTGGCCCGGAGGGTGAACCAGCCTTCACATCCGAGAGGTGGTAAGAGGTAAAATGAGAGGGTTCCCCAGCTCTGGTTTAATATAAAAATGTCCCAGTATGCAGGTTACAGATGCAATATGTGCTGTGAAGCAAAGCCCTGCTCATCAGTTAAATACATGGCAAAGCAATTCTGAAACAACGCCACGAGATTATATTCAAAATGATCATGGAGGAGGCATTCCTTTTTCTCTAACGTTGTTTGCCTGAAGGTGGGTCATAAATGAGTCATCGGTCAGCATCTTGGCAATGCCGGGGGTGCGCGTGCTCCTGTGCAACGCGTGGCAGCAGCCTCATCCGCCTCCTTCGGAAACTAGTCGTAACCGAACCAAGGCTGAGCCAGGCGGCCTGTCAGCAATTACAGCGCCGTACTCCAAGACTAATGCTCTAGGAAGGGATTGTAAAAACTGGATCATCACTCAGAAAGCCTGGTAGTCAAACGAAGAGTTGTCAGAACAAAATGAAAAACTCAGAAAATCTAGGACAAGGCTTTGTAATTTAGCTCACTGAAGCAGCTGGGAAAAAGTGAGTCCATTTCAACAGATCTGATGAATTTGCTAAATTTGTGTTAATATCACCTTTAACAATGAAAACCTCATGCTTCTTACTAAAAGTATGTAGAGAGGATATTCTAGATTCTATCAAGTGCTATGACTGACAGAGGAGAGATCTACAATGCCAACCAGTTATCAAAATGATTAGTATGAGTAACAAGCCACCACTAACCTAAATACAGAACGACAGTGTGGAGTTTCCTATTGCGTGTGCATTTAGTAGTAGTTGGGTAAGATGGGGGCTGTGTCTAAGAGTACATTTTCAAATCTAACCTATGGAGTTTTTGTGAACATTTTCATGTTCTAATATAAGTTTCTGAAAAAAATAGGCAATTATTCTAAGCATTAAGCTTAATTAAAGTATAAGTATTTATAACGATAAACTAGTGACCCTATCTGAGCAATTTTAAAACCATATAATTTTGCATTGTAACTGAGAACAGTTGCATGCAGTCCGATCTTCTAAACAAATGCAGTTTCCCATCCTTGAGTCCTGTTGTGTTCGAGTCCCAAGCCTTAGATAAAGGTTACTGCCACCACCCTTGTGGGCGGGAGGAGGTCGAGGTGGTGTTTTCATGCTCCAGGTCACAGCTGTGTTCACGGCTATTAAAGTTCCCAAGTTGAAAGTATGTAAGGGTAGGAGTTTCTATATATTGAACAAACCCAACACTCCCTGTGAAAATGGAAGCCATGATAGCTACTCAGGAGCTCTAAGTAGGCAGATGGCTGGATGGCTGGCTGGCTGGATGGATGGCTGGCTGGCTGGGTAGACAGGTAGACGGTAGATGGACAGAAAACCTAGGAACAACTGCAGGAGGACAACCAGATATGCTTGCATGCCTGTGACAGTGACTTGCTTGTTTATTTTCTCCTCGGATCTTGGGGTTCACACACCTGAGTAATCTCCCTGCTCGGGGGCTGGGAGCACAGAACCACATTTAATCGTCTCTCTGGCAAGTGTAAGATCCTCACAGGCTGCATTTTGGGTGCCAAGTTCACTCTCAGATCACTTCATTTTATTATTTTTTACCTCTTATATTCAATTTTTAATGTTATTTCGCCTAGCGTTTAAATCTGTAAATTGTAATTTTGAAAAGGGAAAGGCGTTGGGGCGGGGGCCCAGGTGCTGGGAGATGATGGGAGGCGGCTGCCAGCAGACGCAGGGCTTCTCCTGGTCCCGTCCTTCTCTCCCCGGCCCCTGCTTGCAGCACAGGACGCCCAGGCTCACGGAGGATGGCGGGCCACCCGAGGTCACGCAGCCCAGGACACGGTTGAGTCTGGATTCCGCCCAGGCCTCGCTGACATTAGCAGTCTCAGTCGTGGTTGCCGTGCCTGAGTCCCTCCCCACACACTGGGGTCCTCAGGGCCCTGCACGGGCAGCTGCCACGTCCTTATGTCCTCAATATCATCTCTCACCACCGCCTTTGTACCCCTTGTCCGTGGTGAGATGGGTCACGTCTGGTGGCCATTCCTGGACCTCTTTGCCTTTGCTCAAGTCCTCCCTGCAAACGCTCCTCCTTCGACACACTTTATCGTCCTTCAAAGCTCAGCTCAAGACCTGCCTTCTTGGAGAAGTCTTCCCTGGCGCTCGGTAGGTTTTTCCAGTCTTTGCTGAGTGGGGAAGGGGGTTAGACGGTCTAAACAGGAGACCGAGTGCGGAGCAGCCTCTCCTGGGCCTCCACTTGCCCTGAAGCCCTAGGAGGCAGGCAGGGCCTGCAGGGCATGGGGTCCCTTTGGGAGTCTGAGGAACTGGGTTTGAAGGTCAGGAGAAGCTTTGCTGTCACCAGCCAGGTGGCCCTAGGTGTTGAGGTTTGCAGGGAGACAGGGCCCAGTGGGCTTGGAGTTCCCTGAGTCTCACTTTGCCACCTGCTGGGCCAGCATGGCAGGGCCCTGCCTGGAAGGGCTGCAGCAGCTGATCTGCTCTGGTGCTTCAGCTGTAGGTCGTTTTCAGTGGTAAAAAAGTCCCTTCTGCCCCAAACCCACACAGCTGCTGGGCGTAGGGGTGGATCCCCCAATTGTGATGATTCTCTGTACAGAGGCCTGCACAGACAGACGCCCCGCAGCCCTTCCGCAGCTCATTCTCTGCTGAAGGTGAGCCCAGGCTCCCCGACACACCACCGAGGGAGGAAAGGAGTCTCCCCGCTCTCCCAGACAGTAGCATCCAGGTGTCTTGCCAGAGAGTGGGGGGTGGTAGGCGGGGGCACTGCTGCCGCCCACGCCACGGCACCGAGCTCAGACCTGCTGACTGCGGGAGTCGGCAGTGGGATTTCCATCCCGGCACGGGAGGACGACAAGATGGCACACGGGGCCTGGGTGAAAAACGTGAAGACCCAGCTGGATAGTCAATTTTGAACTCTTCAGAGCCAATTCACTGAAAAAAACTTCATTGAACATGAAAAATTATGGTGATAGATGAAAATACAATGGCAGCTGCTTTGCAGTGGGCTGTTGAGATGAGCAGAGCTCTAGGAGCAACGCAGGGTCAAATGCGAGCCCGGGTGAGTTGGTGCCTATGCCTGGGTGGGACGTGATGCCCGTGTCCTCATCCCCAGGGCAGGTGTGGCCCTGCCTCTCTCCAGGGGATGCAGAGGAAGGGTCTCCTCTGGGGTGAGGACCGTGCAGCCCCGGCCTCCTCTCCCCAGACAGGATGCCTCGCCTCCGGGATTCGCCAGCAGGCGCAAGAACAGACTGCGACTGCCAGGCTAATTCCTTCCCACACTTGGCAGTGACCCACCCAGCATGGAAAAGTAATTCAAACTTCAATTTAGAGTTTTGTGACCAGTCTTTTAGTAATGAAAGGGCGATGGAAAAGTCATAGGGAACTCAGTAGCCCCTTTTGCCTACGTTCAGAGGGAGAAATACTAGTATTTACTGAATCCTTTCAAACATTATTAACACCATGCTGTATTTCTTCTGTGGCTTCATTCACATATTCATTAATGCAGATTTCTT
This sequence comes from Lemur catta, assembly GCF_020740605.2. Lineage (NCBI taxonomy): Eukaryota > Metazoa > Chordata > Mammalia > Primates > Lemuridae > Lemur > Lemur catta. The sequence continues at coordinate 3,325,941 of NC_059135.1, forward strand.
TCTACATAGTTGTGATTGTTTATTAGCCAAGTGAACAAATACTACAGATCAGAGCACTTAATTAGGTAGTGATCGCATCCGCCTACTTGATGGCTATTTTCTTTATGTGCATCCAACAGAGTGCCTGGGGCAGGTGTTGTGTTTAGGAAACCGTCTTTATTGTTTGTATTGAAGGACATGGAAAAGCAGAGAGAAGAGCACAGTTTTGGAGCAAGGTATGTCTAGGATACCATTTGTTTTCATCATTGGGAATGTAGACATGTTGCAGAACCTCTCTGGGCATCAAGTTATGCATAATATGTCAATACACATTTCAGAGGGTTCTTGTAAGATCTAACAAAGAATTCACATAGAATGTCTGTGCTCAGGAAGTGACGACCACTTCATTCTTTTTAACCAGTACAGAGGTTGGCGTGTGCAGGCTGTGGGCTCAGCACATGTGAGGCCTTAGCTCCTCCAGCACTTTTGCGGAACAGGGTCTGATTGAAATCTGCTTTTACAAGAAGGTGAGTGATTTCCCCAAGATCTCACCACCAGTGAGAGGCTGAGCCTGGATTTGAACCCAGGCGGTATGAACCCGGAGTCTGAGCTCTTTGCTTCTTCAAGAGCACGTGCAAACGGTGGTCCCAGTGAGAGTGAGGCTTGGCAGGGACAACCTGCCAGGAAGGACACGGTGTAGAGAAGTGGTCTGTTGAGTGCAAGGGAGAGAATAAAGGCAGAGACAGCAGGCAGACTGAGTCTTCGGCACCTGGGGAAGAGGGGTCCGGGGGGGTAGAGGAGAGTGAGGAGAGACTGGGGGAGGTGGGGGAGGGAAGAGAGAGGAGAAGTTAGGGTCTCCATGGGGCCCCCTGAGACTGCTGAAGGCCCTTCTGGGAGCTGACTCTGCTCTGAGAAGAGGCTTCTCAAACTCCTGCACACCAGGAGTGACTGCCCAGCCAAAGCTGGATCTCAGTGTCAGCTTTGAAACTGTTTCAAGAGTTGTTCTTGATATATTAGAGATGAGGTCTGGAAACTTCCAGAAGAGGCAAATGCCTTACCTAACGTGACAGCCTCTGAGTTATTTTATTTGGCATAAGGTACTTTGTAGTTGATCCAAACTTACCATCATTCATTCCTAACAATTCCAAAAAGGGCACGAAGTACAGAAATGACATTGAACCTGGGCAGCCGGAGGGCTCTATGAAAAAGCTATTTCCATAGAAATAGGCTCTTTACCATAGAAACTGCATGAGGTCACTTGGGACAGAAATAGAACTACTTTCACCTTATTTGCTCCAGAATATAGTAACTTTTAGGCATTTCTGTCAGTTGTTAGAAGAATAAAAGACTCTCTGCTTTTATATATGAGGATAGAAAGTATATAAAGTCCTTACTATGCTTATGTACCTTAATGATCTTCTCAAAGAAAGTTGTTAATCATTTTATTGCAGATGAAGTATAATCACTAAATATTAAAGGAAAATGAGAGCCATGATTTACAAGCTGAAAAACAACATATTTGATGAAAAGACAATCTTACAATATATCTCAAAAGTATAAAAGCAATATATGACAAACCCACAGCCAATATCATACTAAATGGGGAAAAGTTGAAAGCATTCCCACTCAGAACTGGAAAATGACAAGGGTGCCCACTGTCACTGCTTCTATTCAACATAGTGCTGGAAGTCCCAGCCAGAGCAATCAGGCAAGAGAAATAAATTAAGGGTATCCAACTGGGGAAAGAGGAGGTCAAACTATCACTCTTGCTGATGATATGATCTATTTCTAGAAAACCCCAAAGATTCTGCCAAAAGACTCTTGAAATTGGTAAATAAATTTAGCAAAGTTTCAGGTTACAAAATCAATTTACACAAATCAGTAGCATTCCTATACAGCAACAACAGTCAAGCTGAGAATCAACTCAAAGACTCAAATAATTTCCACAATAGCTACAAAGAAAATAAAATGCCTAGGAATATATTTAACCAAGGAGATGAAAAATCTCTACAAAGAGAACTACGAATCACTGAGGAAGGGAATTGCAGATGATATAAACAAATAGAAAAACATATCCTGCTCATAGATTGGCAGAATCAACATTATTAAAATATCTGTACTACCCAAAGTGATTTACAGATTCAATACAGTCCTCATCTAAATACCAATGTCATTTTTTGCAGATCTAGAAAAATAATTCTTCACTTTGTTTGGACCCAGAAAAAGCCTGAATAGCCAAAGCAACCTTAAGAGAAAGGAAAAAATATGGAGGCATCACTTTATCAGACTTTAAGCTATACTACAAAGCTATGGTAACCAAAACAGCATGGTGCTGGTTCAAAAATAGAGACATGGACCAATGGAATGGAAAAGAGAACCCAGATATAAAACCATGCACATATTGCCATCTGATGTTTGACAAAGTAGACAGCAATATGCACTAGGGGAAAGAATCCCTATTCAATAAATGGTGCTGGGAAAATTGGATAGCCACATGTAGAAGATGGAAACAGGTTCCATATCTCTCACTACTCACAAATATTAATTCAAGATGGATAACAGACTTAAATCTAAGACATGAAACCATAAAAATTCTAGAAGAAAATGTTGGAAAAACTCTTCTAGATATTGGTCTACACAAAGGCTAATGAAGAAGACCCCAAGGGCAATCACAGCAACAGCAAAAATATATAAATAAATGGGACTTAATTGAATTAAAAGCTTCTGCACAGCCAAGGAATCAATCAACAGGCTACACGCAGAATGGGAGAAAATATTTGCATGCTATACATCTGATAAAGGGTTAATAACCAGAATTTACAAAGAATTCAAGCAAATAAGCAAGAAAAAAAATCAAACAACCCCATTAAAAAGTGGGCAAAAGACATGAACAGGAGCTTTTCAAAAGAAGGTAGACTAATGGCCAATAAACATATGAAAAAATGCTCAACATCACTAATCAGCAGAGAAATGCAAATCAAAACCACAATGACATATCACCTAATCCCAGTGAGAATGGCTTATATAAAAAAGTCCCAAAACAATAGATGCTAATGTGGATGCAGAGAGAAAGGCACACTTATATGTTGTTGGTGGGATTGCAAACTAGTACAACCTTTACCGAAAATAGTATGGAGATTCCTCAAAGAACTAAAAGTAGACCTACCATTTGACCCAGCAATCCCACTACTGGATATTTATACAAAGCAAAAAAAAGTCATTTTATCAAAAAAAGACACTTGCACTAGAATGCTCATTGCAACACAATTCAAAAAATTTGCAAAGATGTGGAATCAACCCAAGTGTCCATCAATTCATGACTGGATTAATAAAATGTGGTATATGTATACCATGGAGTACTGTTTGGCCATAAAAAATGAATTCATTCCTTTTGCAAGAATCTGGCTGGAACTGGAGACCATTCTACTAACTGAAGTATCACAAGAATGGAAAAACAAACACCACATGTACTCACTATTAAATTGGAACTAACTGATCAGCACTCATGTGCACAGATGGAAGTAATGCTCTGCACAAATCATGTAGGTGGGAAAGGGGAGGAAGGGACAGGTAAATTCACACCTAACAGGTATAATGCACGCTATCTGGATGAAGGGCAGACTTACAACTTTCACTCAAGCAATACAAAAGCAATCCATGTAATCAAAACATTTGTACCCCTGTAATATTCTGAAATTAAAAAAAAGAAAAGAAAAATCTTAAACTAGGAGCCATAGACTTTGTTTCACATGATTGTGGAAATGATGTCTATGTCCTTTCCTGGGGATATTTAATTTTTTAAAATAAAGAATTGGAGACAAAAACTATGTTTAACACTTTTTATTTTATTTTATTATTTTATTTTATTTTATTTTATTTATAGACAAGGTCTCCTGTCTGCTGCCCAGGCTGGAGTGCAGTGGCCTGATCATAGTTCACTGTAGCCTCAAACTCCTGGACTCAAGAGATCCTCCCGCTTTAGCCTCTTGAGTAGCAGGGACTACAGGCATGTGCCACCACACTTGGCTAATTTTTGTAACTTTTTTGTAAAGACAGGGTCTCACTATGTTGCCCAGGCTGATGGCAAACTTCTAGGTTCAAGTGATCCTCCTGCCTCAGTCCCCCAAAGTGCTGTGGTTACAGGTGTGAGCCACCATGCTCTGTCATATTATTATTATAAAAGTAGTAAATATTCCCTCAGTAACACTGGAAAAATAGAGAAGAGCATAAAAGAAAAATTAAAAACCAACCCAAATTCTGCAATGTATTGTCTGCTCTGGTGTCATTTTGATATCTCTCCTCCCACTCTTCATTCTGTTTCCAAACAAAAGTGCAACAATTTAGATAATTTCTTTGCTTTTCTTCTTTTAAGGTTATATTCTAAATATTGATATAACTTCTACTCCTTATCCTGTTTTTAAAGAAGATTGTAATAATTGCATAACTCTAAACAAAATTAAAATACTATTGTTATATTAAAATAATTTATAAATTTTGTGCTTTTTTTCCATATAACATTAATATATATACATATTTTTCCATGTCATTAAATTGGTGATAGCCCGTCACCTAATCATAACTGTCATTAATATTTGGTGTGAAATCTTCCAGGGTCTGCCCATATACAGATATACTAGTTGAAACTTGACCAGTGCAGAGGTTATGGGTGCTGATTCTCCATGCAGTTGAAAACTTGAGCATAACTTTTGAGTCCCCCAAAACCTAACTATTAATAGCTACTGTTGATCGGAAGCCTTACTGACAGCATAACCTGTCCATTAACGCATAGTTTGTATGTTGCATGTATTTTATACTGTATTCTTACACAGAAAATGTTATTAAGAAAATCATAAAGAAGAGAAAACATCTTTACTATTCATTAAGCAGGAGTGGATCATCATAAAGGTTTTCACCCGCCTTGTCTTCATGTTGGGTGGGCTGAGGAGGAGGAGGAAAAGGAGGACTTGCTTTGCCGGCTCAGGGGTGGCAGAGGCAGAAGACAATCCACACATAAGTGCACCCGCAAAGTGCAAACCCGTGTTGTCCAAGGGTCAACTGTACGTGAGAATGTGCTGTTTTTTTTTACCTTATGTTAGAAGGGAAATATCTCTTCCAGCTGACACTCCTGCAGCACTACTCACATATCAGTTGCCTGGAATCCCATTTCTTGGCCCTTCAGTGGCTTATTTTTTATTTTTGGTTATGTAGATTTCTTCCAATTATTCACTATTATAACAGCGAGGTGGCAAACAGCTCCGTCTACATATCTCTTCCAGCTGACACTCCTGCAGCACTACTCACATATCAGTTGCCTGGAATCCCATTTCTTGGCCCTTCAGTGGCTTATTTTTTATTTTTGGTTATGTAGATTTCTTCCAATTATTCACTATTATAACAGCGAGGTGGCAAACAGCTCCGTCTACATGACCAACTGCCTCTGTTAGAATAGTTTTCTGGGAGACTTTTGGCTGGGCCAAGGGGTATGTGACCAGATTGTTTTCTAAAAGGCTTAACCCTAGCTGTAGAGTAGGTAAGCCTACTTTTCTGTATCTTTGCCGACAAGGAGTTTCATTAACGTTTTTTTCATTTTTCACCTAGTATTTTGGAAAAGATGATCTTAGTTATTTTAAACTTCAATCCTTTGATGAGTACAATTTTCATGTATTCATTGGTTCCTTGTATTTCACCTTTGTAAGCCCTCAATCAAATGGTTTGCCTTCTTTTCAATTTGTATATATTTATCTTCTTAACGATTTACAAACGTTTTGAATACATTAAGAATATCAAACCTTTGCCATTTATTCTGGGGCAATTTCTTCCCACTTAGTTATTTATCTTTAAACTTGGTTATGGTGTTTCTAGACATGCAAAGCATTTTTAATTTATGTAGCAAATCATTTTCTTTATGGTTTTTGCCTGAGGTTTTGTTTAGAGAGGTTTTTGCCACCCTCGGATATTATAAAGTCAAATAATTTTTTTCATAGTAATTTGTTTTTGTTTTAATACCTTTAATTACTTATGGATTTTATTTAATTTATTTTAAGTTAGAGAAACAAAGGCATGATTTGTAGGTCTAGTGTGAAATCAGAACCTTTTTCGGCAAATGGTCCATTTTCCCTGTAGCATCCTTGTCCTTTACCTGCTCATTTTAAGGATCACGTTTCTCTCCTCTCTGTCTATGTGGGAAACGACCGCGTGTTGGAATCGCAGAGCTGCTGTGAACTCCTGGGTACTGAAGACGTACTTTCCGGTCCCTTGGGGCCCTGCACGTGTCTCTTTTTTTGGGAGTGGGGGCGGGGAGGTGAAGGAAGGGTTGGGACCAGTGCCAGCTCTGGAACAGATCCCAGTTTTCCTTTGCCCCTGACAAGCTGTGTGGCTTTGCACGAGTGGTCTGTCTTCCTGCTCTGAGGCCCGGTCTCCTCATCTACTCCAGGGAGGGGCAGGACCCAAAGATCTCTCTCTTCCCCCCAGCTTGAAAAACCCAGGGCGCCAGGCACCAGAGGCCCTGTGGGGTGGGGCGGGTGGAGCCCAGGAGTGAGCGTGGAGGCCCCGGGCAGCTGGGGGAGGGACCGTCAAACCGTGAGTCATCGCGGTGGCCGATGCTCAAACCAGTAGCTGCAAAGGCTGGTGTGAAAGGCTGCTCAGAGGATGCGCTGATGGAGTGGCCCTGGTGACTCACCGTGGGCTCTTTTGGACCCACTTGAGCATTCGTGTGGTTCCAAGAATCATTCTCCTAGGAAAGTGTCTCAAACATGGGGACATCCTGCCCCAAGAAGTTGTATTTGTTCTGCAAACAAAACAGTTGATTCACATAGTGAGAATATTTTTGTTCAATTTATCATTAAATTAGTTGCAAGTTTTAAAAATTGCAAAAATCTTGATTTTGTGTTTCTCTTTAAAACTGGCAAAGTTCTGCAGACACAGAGCCATGTTCCAGCACAGCCACAGTCGTTGCTTGGTGAGACATGAGGTGTTTGTTCGCTGCAGTCGCCACGACCCTCCGCTGTTCCCCAGCACTAGGTGCCCAGCAGCCATTGATCATTGCGTGTGTGCTGTTCCTCTTGTAGCAAAAAGGGGAAGGGAAAACTTCTTATGTACTTCTTGGGCCCTATAAAAATGCAAAACATAAATAAAATACTTTAGGTTCCAAGAAGAAAAACGAGAGCAAACTGATTGATGTGTACAAGTGAAAAGGAATTCCGTGTTTACTTAGCAAGCAAAGTGTATCTGTGCAGAAAGAACTCAGTTAAGACACTATTATAAAACAAATAATAAGATCCATGATCAATACAAGGAAGAGACGTATGGTGGAAAATCTAACAAACTATAAAAAAGAGCAATTTCCACAGGCATTGTTTTAAATTTAATAACTGATGTGGCTGAGAAATGCACCTAGGACTTACGTGAAAAACAATTGCTCCGACATGACAGTAAGTTCATAAAACAGTGTCTCCTAAGTGCAGTAGAAATTATGTGTTCTGAATACAGAGAAATATTTGGAAATGTACATCTAACTAGAAATACTACTGTCTAGTCTGCAGAAATGGCTAAGAATGTATAGGACAAGTTATAACAAAAAAGTGAATCATTTGTAGCGTTATTTTTTTTGTAACGGATCAGAGTCCAGACGTAAATAATGCTCCCCAATAAGCCATGTTTATTCCAGGTGTCAGTGAGATTCTTTGTGAATACTTTCAAATCTGTTGTGTAAGAAAGCCCAGATATTCAAGAAGCGACTTAGTTTGAAATACTGAGAAAAGTCTTAAAGTTTAACACAGACTAGTCAAAATTAACACATGTGACCACAAGTTAGGCTCCTCCAATGGTTGCTTCAAGAAGTTAAATCCAAAATAGCAATGCTTTCTCTGACAAAGGACTTAGGACATTGGTTGCAGCATCCCAGAGGACATGCCTTGTACTAAAAACAAAACAAAACAAACAAACAAACAAAAAAACATGTCCCAGATGTGTAATTGACTCAGCAAAACTCACGCACTCTTGTGCTGAACCCATGGACAACTCAGCACTGGGACCATGGAATCGGATGTGCAATGTCACTGTTGGCTGTGCTACAGGAAGGTCAGATACTTTAGCCTTGGCATGGTGCAAAAAAGATGTTTTAAACTTAAAAGGTAACACTTACAAGGAACAATTTCTATCTTCAATAGATAATTTAGAATCAAGACTCAACTTTTTCCTTAATTCAACAATCTATGTCACATTTGGAATTTTTTTCTCTGATGGGGCATTAATCACTTACCGTACAAAGCTGTGGTTCAGTTCGTGCACTGCAGCAGTGCCTTTGGAAAACTCGCTTAGAATGGTATTGCCCATTTTCTTTTGCTCTGTCTTAATGACAGCTCCCAATTGCAGCACTGAAAGCTGAAATTCAAAAAAAATTTTCTGATTTCAAGCTTTACGAAAATGATCTGACATTGTTCAGTTTGCCTTTCTCATTTATACTGCAGTGGGAATGGAAAGCTGTAAATAGAAGTTGTTGAACTGTCATTCCATTTAGCACAGAAAAGTAAAGGATATCCTAGGATACTAAAGGATGGCTTTGGAATATCAATATTCTACCATTACACTTACATTGGCAGCAAACCATTCTGCAGAGGTTAAGTTGTGTCCAGCAAGGCTAAACACAAGGCCTGTTGTTGACATCTTAGTACAGTGGATACCCCATTTCCCCTAACGTTAACACCTTATGTTAGCATGGTACATTTGTTACAGTTAATGACCTAATAGTGCTATGTCATGATTAACTAAAGTCCATGCTTTATTCAGAGTTCCTCAGTCTTTGCCTAATGTCCTTTTTCTGTCCTAGGATGCCACACGGTGTCTCCTTCGGCTCCTCTGAGCTACGACAGGTTCTCACACTTTCCCTGTCTGTTTTCTTTGGATTCCTTTTGATGGCCTTGTCAGTTTTGAGGAGTATTGGCCAGGTGTTTTGTAGAATGTCCCTCAATTGAGATCTGTCTGGGGTTTTTCTCTTGATCAGACTGGGGTTACGAGTTTTGGGGAGGACCACAGAGGTGAGGTGCCCTAGTCATCACATCATGGCAAGGGCACATACACTGTCAGCACGACTCATCACTGTGGACCTTGGTCACCTGGCCAAGCTCGTGTTTGTCAGGTGTCTCTACTGTAAAGTTTCTCTTTCCCCCCTCGCCACGCTGCCTTCTTTGGAAGGACAGCACTGTGTGCAGCCCACATTAAGTTGGGGACTTAGACTTCACCTTCTTGAGGAGGAAGTATCTACTTAAATTACCTGGAATTCTTCTGTGTGGGAGCTGTGTCTCTCTCCTGCCTCATTTATTTATTCAATAATTTATATACATTACTGTGGACTCATAATATATATTTTATACTTTGGGTTATAATCCCATATTAATTCTATTGTTCAGATTCTTCAGCGTTGGCAGTTGGCATCTCTTATAGTTGGCTCCTGTGTCCTTTTGACACAATCCCATTGTTCATTTGTTTTTCCTCTTTTAAATTTTTTGAGTACTTTCTTATTTTTTGGCACCACGAGATACTCCAGGCTCATTTTGTACGTTTCCCGCCCCAGCCCTGGAATCAGCCATCTCTTTAGGGGACCCTGGTTCCTTGTATTGGAGAACGGTATCAGAAACCAAGATCTGGGCACGTACATTAAATTATGATTGTAAATTTATGTAATTGTGATTTTAAATTTCTGTACAATGTTCTTTACTTGGTATCATAATTTACTTAAACATCTTGAGTCTTTTCCATTTTTCACTATGATGAACTACGATCAACGAATCACATAAGCAGGTTTAATGGAGGAATTTTAGAAGAATCTATTCTAATCCTTTTTTTCACAATAATAACCTCTAAAAGAAGCTGGTTAGTCACCTCTGGTTATAGAAATAGGTGTGTGCGAGTGAGTATCGAATCCCTTGGCCATAAGCAAGTTCCTCAGCTCTTCCCATCCCTCTGCTGCCCCGTGAAGGTGCAGGAGGGGGAGGACGTGGGGCTGTTGGCCGAGCTCCGTGCACAGCTCCTGTAGGGCACCCGCCTACCGTGTTCTTTCTCTCCTACCCGCAGCGTATATTCAGATTTCTCCATTTGGGAGCAAGGAGATCAGCAGTTATCCCTGAGATCTCTGGGTGGCCACAGCTCCAGCAGACCCTTCCACAGAGTGGGAGTAGAGGGAGATGCCCAGTTTATTTTGCGCAGCATAAAGGGTTAAGTTTATCATTGCAGGGCAGAGTGAGGGTGGGTGTTGGGAACTAACTCCTCACAGTGAGGCTCCCTGACATGTCAGGTTTCCATCTCCCTCCACGACTTCCTACCCTCTGCTCCCGCTGCCACGGAGTCTCTCCAGCCATGGTTTGGATCAAACTATTGGATTCTTCCTCTTTTTCCTTCTTACCAAATCCACGGGGCACAAAACCATAAGTTCTTTACTACTTGAGTCTGTAGCCACCCGTCTCCTTGACTCCCAACCACACCTTATGTTCATTTTTAAGTATTTTATTTGAAGCTATCCCAAAAGATAGGACCACGCAGATCTCTGTTTCTAGAGTCCCACAGTGGTAGCAGCCGCAAGGTTGCAGGGTGGGAAGGCCAGCCGGCCTGCAGACTGAGTGAGTTTCGGCCCCGACACACTGGAGGTGCAGCTACAGCTCTATGGCTCTGCCTCCCCTAGCAAGCATGCCCACGGCGCTGAGAGTATTCAGCAACGTGCACGAAAATATTTTACATATGGAAAATGGGACTTCCTTTTCCTGCCTTTCCTCTCTCTCTCTTACTCCTTTTCTCTTTTCCCGATTTTCTCCTCCTCAACTTTTCAGAGGAGATAGAATGAGAAGCACGTTTCTCTAGGGAATCGTCACTTTGGAGATAAAATGTCTCAAGGGTCTGTTACAGCTGTGGAAGCCGGGCCCACAACTCTTCCTCAAATCCCTGCTGGTAAAATCGCTGCCTCCACAGCCACTCTGAGCCATGGTTGTAAGGAATACCTGCCAGAATCATTAAAAAAAAAGCTTCCAGAAGTCTGGAGTTGTTAAACCATCCATTAAAATTTGACCTCATTTTTCCTTTTTTTTCTTCTGTTTTTTCCAAGTTGTGACATTATGGTTACAGAAATAATAAGTGAATCTTAAAACCTCATGGTCTTCTACAAGATAAGAAGACCCACAGTTACCTGCCAAGTGGAGCATGCTGACAAGGTAGACATCAATCAGAGCCATGCACGGGGACTGCCATGTGCACGTTCCTGACCTCTCCTTCTACAGGCAAGAGTATTTTAAGAAAAAAAAATGCAAGTTTGAAAATTTGAAAAATCGCCACTGAATGAACAACATTCTGCTCACACAATTACAATTTGAAACATACTTAATTGCTTTATATATTTTGTTCTGCTTGCATTCCTAGAATAGCTTCATAAATATTACCTAAAAGCAAAAGGAGATTTAGACAAGTTGGTTAATGGATACAAAGATACAACTAGTAGGAATAAGTTCTAATATTTGATAGTATGGTAGGGAAATTATGTTAATAGTTGATGATAATTTATTGTATGTTTCAAAATAGCTTGAAGAGAAGAATTGTAATGTTCCCAACACAAAGAAACATAACTGTTTGAGGTGATGGACACCCAATTACCCTGGTTCTTCATGACACATCGCATGCGTGTGTCAAAATGTCACCTATATCCCCCAAATCTGTTTGATTATGGTATGTCAGTAAGTTTTCAAAAGGCAGGGCTCTGTCTCACAGTGTGCATCATGTGCTTTGAATCAGAGACCATCGTAGCCAGAGCCTGTGGGTCCAAGAGTCAAGCTGTCACCTTAGTAACTAGGGGCTCTGTGGCTTGGAGATCTTAGACTGGGGCAGGGACACCTCCATCAGGGGACACAACTATGACTCTACTAAACCAGAAGAAGAGACTTCCATGGGATGGTTGTGGGGCCCTAATGCCACTGCACCAACAGCCAAAAGGGATTAGTCTACTGGCTGGAGTGACTGATCCTAATTACCAGGGGGAAATCACGTTGCTACTATTCCTGGGGCAAGGGGGGGCTGTGTCTGGAGCACTGAGGGGTCCCTGTGCGCCTCCTAGTACTTGCATGTAAGAATTAACCAATAGCAAAGTTTAGTAGAAAACTAGAGAAACCAAAGAGGCAAGATGACCAGGGATGCAAACCCTTGGGAATGAAGACTGGGCTTCCTCCACCAGTTAAAGCACCGGAGCACCATGGTCCCAGCTTAGGGAGGAGCATGGGGAATCGTGTGGACAGGAGCGTCCTGCCAGACGACAGGGGCAGGGATTGTTGAAGCTTCATAATTCTCTATTTGCTTATTCCACACACATATTCTTCTGGATGGTAACCACTCTCTTCACTGTTTCCTATTTTTATCTTATGTACAAGTGGTTGAAAATTAATGTTATAATTTATGCAAAAAAGCTCAATGAGACTATGACTGAATTTGAAGCGTGATTAACACAGCCAGTGACCAATACAATGACTGTTGGGACTACGTGCCTCCTCCTTTGGGAGAAAGGGGGCCGGTTGCCGGCAAGTTCCCCTGGTGCACCCACCGTGATCCTTCCCCATGCAGCGAGGCCCGGCTGTGCCCTCTCCGACAGATCCGAGCCCCCTCAGCCCTGGACGGGGCCTCCCTTGAGCGTCGGTCTCACCTGCACAGAGCACAGCTGCCCCTGTGTTGGCCGTTCTGCCTTCCGGAAGGTTCTCTCCCTGCCTCCCAGCCAATCCCTGTAGCTCCAATCTTCCATCTTACCTAAAAACTCTTCACACTCAACTTTCCCTGTTTAAATTTCTCTGTGGTTTCTGCTTCCCAATTGAACTACAACTGATACAAGGCCATAATCATCTGAGGAGAAAAACACAAGTTTAAAAATGTTAAAAATCAGCGCGACTGAATAAACAGCATGGCACTCAGGTTACTGCGAGCTGAAACCCATGCTTCATTGATTTGCACATTTGGTCCCTGGACATCTTTGGTTCTGCTCTTATCTCTAAAATAGCTTCGTAAAGCATTAGGTAAAGGCAGTCAGGGTGCTTCGTTTTCCCCGCGTTGACAGCTTAATGCATAAATACCTCTGTTTCGGGGAAACGTCGCCGGCGGAGGCCCTGAGCGCTTGCCAGCCTGGGCTGGTCACGCTGTGGGCCATCTGGGCCTGAGGACGGCTCAGAACGGGCATGTGGAGGGTGGAATGTTTCCAGATGTAATGCGTGTGTGTTTGCGAATTCCTCTCCTCATTTTCTGACCTCAAACTGTAATCTTAAATGAAAAAAAAAGCAAAAAACAAAAAACAAAAAACAAAAAAACCAGAACTTCAAAGGAAAATTGCTTTTTAATTTCTTGGTGGAATGGCAGGAAGAGCAAAGCCCTCCCAGCTGCGCCGGATGCAGGGTGGGAAAGTGGTTTCTCCGCGGGTATCAGGCCTCTCGCCCCGGGGGCCGGGACCGCCAGAACCAGGGTGCTCCCGCTGGGGGCAGCCAGCCCGGGCACGGCTGACTGATCGGGATTTCTGGGAGTTGTTTTTTCCTCGGTAGGGCTGGCTTCACTTTCCTCCATCTGCTGACTAAAATATTATCTGGATTACTTAAAAATTTGTTTTCTAAAGGGATCTGTGTTTCTTGTTAAGGAAACAAAGATGTTGAATTGATGTGCCTGAATCACCCTCAAGTCCCGTCCATACCCTTGTGATTGGCCGAAAGCCTCTTCCACATCTGCACGTGGGGGACCGGGAGCAGGTAGCCGTGTGTCCCTCGTCTGTCCAGGAACTGTGTACCTGGGGGATGCCCTGTGTGAGGGGGGATGTCACCTTCACAGGTGGCATCCACAAAGCCACAGTCCATGTGCTTCTCTTTAGCATTGTCATTCTTCCAAAGGAGCCTGGAATTTCCCCGGAATAAAGCGGGTGTGGCGCGCTGGGAGGAAAATGTGACTTTCACTGCTGACTAACTGGCCACATGATCTTGGGAAGCTGCCTTGCTGCTCCGGGCCCAGCTTCCACGCTAGATGTGAAGGGCAGAGACTCCTTCCAGCTAAGGAACGTTATTACCTGAGATTTTCTCCTAAGTTTCCCTTAAAAAACCCACCCTGGAGAGACTGGCAGCAACAAGCTGCGGGGGCCCCTTGCCGAGTGTATGCGTCGCTATGGCATGCGTAGGACACTCACTGCTATCTGAATATTAGAATAAAGATAACCACGGTTTTCAAAGGATGTTCCACAGGATGCAGGTCCCACGAGATGGTCTGAAAAAAAGGGGGGTTTTGTGATCAAGCCCTGGGGGAGGGCGGTAAATTGGCAGGGGGTACCAAGCAGGTCAGGGATGGGAAGAAAGGTAGCCCCTCCGACGTGAGTCCGGCTTGGACCAGGAAGGAGATGGGTGGGGACGGGGTCTTGGCCGTCCCATGTGTTCACATGGCCTCTGGAGTATGTGCCAAGAGACCTTCCTGCCCCTCATTGCTCAGACCCTAAGCAGACATCTTGGCAGTGTGCCAACCTTGTGAAAAGACGTGAGACCCAGCCCCTGGGGAGCCCTCGCAATCTGGCCTGATCCTGCCATTTTCCAAAAAAGAAACAGGTTCCACAGCAAGGTGGTTGGGGAGAGCTGTCTTCCAATTCCCAGTCACGCCCAGAGAAGCTGCCCTGCCACCCCTCACCAGACCCCTATTCCCACCTGCTCCACCTCTGGTTACTCCTTCCTGCAAGCTCTGATCCAAACAAAGGGGAAACCAGTGGTCCTCGAAGCTGTCTGGTCCTGTGGGATGGCCCAGTCCGTTTCCGGAGCATCCGGCACGTGGCAGGCTCCATGCCTGAGCCCTGGGATTGCTAGCTGTGCCACCGGGGGCCATCATTTGCCTTCTTCAATCTTAGCTTTGTCATTTGTAAAGTGGAGATGATATTTTCTTATGTTGTAAAGACTAAATGAGGCAATGCACATGGGACTAAATGAATGACCTTAAAAACCTGCTTTATAACATATAGTAACACTTGAGCACATACTGATTTAACCACTGTGTACTGAGCATTCACTGCAAGCCTGATACTCTTCAGACCAGGGGACAAAACAGTGAACAAGGAGGACACGAAACCCATTTGCGAAATCCTCATATTGTAGTGACACAACCCACAAAGCAAAGATATCCAAGTTCCATGAATGATGTGTACGATTTTTAAAGATTTTTCAGAGGCTACGAATTTAGAACTGGCTCTAGGACTATAGTTTGGGAAAACAGGGTGCTAGAACCCTCACTTTCTTGTGCCTATATGGGAGCCTTTCCTAATAGGTTACACGTACCTCCTGAGATTCATAAGGATGGGGTGGAGAGGTACTTTTAGATGGAAAAGCTCTCTGAACTCCTTGGGGTGCACATTATTCACTATTATATTTTATCGTACAAGAACCTGCAGTTCTTTTAAATGTTTGAACATTTAAGGTCAACATTTAGATTCAAACTAGATCTGAGGTTTTTATTCTCGTGCTTTCTGGTGCTCCCCAATATAATAAATGGTTTGGGATGTGGAAGGAAAAGAGATCCCTGCATAGTTAACGAAGGAGATCCAACCGCCAGATCCCCAGTGACTCATCAGCACCCTGTAAATGCGCGGGGCCAGCTTCTCTCACTCCCATCTGAGGTTGTCAGAGGCTCTGACAATATTCAGGACTTCGGGATAACTTATATGGGCTAGTCTTTCCATTAGAAAAATGGGCTCAAGAATGCAATTTGTTTGAAATTTCTTTGGAAGAAATTTGTTTGGTGTTTGGACCTTAGAACCAAGAGCTATTTTTTGGCCTTCGTGATTCTTGGAAATCTTTTTGTAAAAATGACATGGCAACTGCTGCTTAAACACATAACATTTATATACTATTAATCACCAACCAAGTCATGGCTTAGTTGGTTTTAAAAAAGTAATGTCTGTAATGGTGGATACCTTGGAAACAAACAAACAAGACATCCATCCATTTAAAAAAAATTAAGAGAACAGAATAAATTCTTTCTAGTACATTTATTTCTTGAGAAGCAGAGAACTAGTCCTTGACATTTGATTGTGGTAATCAATGAGCTATTCAAGTGATTGTTTAAGACAGTGTATTTCCAAAGTTTACCTTCCATGGGAGTAAGTCTATTTTTGGTGTGAATTTCCAGTGCAGCAGACTCACAACTGTTTACTCTTTTCTAGTGGTTTGTGCCCAGTGACAACTCTGGTAATGTCTGCGGGTTTCGCTTCCTAGAAGGAATGCCCCTAAGGAATTCTAGTGCCTGCCTATTCCCACGTAGGTTTTTATCCCTTGAATTATTTTATCATTCCAGTCAATTTATAATTTGGGGGAAAATAAAGGAATTTGAATGATTATTCATAATTTTATTGCTTAAATCTATGAGCTTGCTCATAGTGTAAATGATGCGTTAGGTGTCCAGTATAATTCCATGATGAAACTGGTCCAGAGAGTGGGGGAGACAACAACTACAGCTAACGTCTGTGGATCACTTAACACGCAGCAAACTTGTTATGTACATGCTATATACAACAACCCTGTGACACGGGTCCCCAATCTTTCTCAGTTTACAGTGCCCCTGGTATCTCAGTAAATTTTCCCAGCTACCCTAGGACAAAAGAAATACCAAACAATTTTCAGGAGTTAGGTCTAACCAAGCCAAGAGTTGCAGTATCACAGCAGACATCAAGAGGATATCAAGGATTTATGTAGCATCTGATAGACATCTCCACGCTTCCCTCGGAATTTTTATTTTTTGTATTTTTTCCGAGACAGGATCTGGAGTGCAGTGGCTATTCACAGGAGTGATTGAGGCACCCTAGAGCCTTGAACTCTTGGCCTCAGCTTCCCGAGCAGCAGGGACTACAGGCTCACACTACTGCACCGGGCTCTCCCCCTGAAAATCCAAAATGTGCACTGGTGCCCCTGTGAGTTTGCTGTGGCATCCCAGGGTGCCTCAGCACACAGTTTGGGAATCATGGCCTCATAAGGTAAGTCTTATTAATATCCCAATTTTACACGTTGGGAAACTGAGTCTGAGGGTGGAGCAGGGAGCCAACGCTATGGTGGCGGACCTCAGAGTGCACCTGAGCCTCTGAGCGCCTTGCCCCACAGGCTCCTCACTGTGGGACAATTTCAGGATTCTGAAGCCTGAATGGCTTAAGTAGAAAGGAGAATTTGGGGTACGTATCAAGGCGTCTGAGGCAAAAGGATGATCTAGAACTAATTTGTTCATTTTTCTTTTACATTGTTTCCTATGCACTTATTCATTTCATTCACTCAAAAGCACGTATTGCCGGGCCCTGGGCCGGGTCTCGCGGAGCTCAGGGGGCAGTGGACAGGACAGCAAGGGACGAGGGATGAGAGCCAGGGACTCTCTGGGCATCGGGGGCACGGAGCAGGCTGTGTGCTGGGGGAGTGAGGGGCAGGCCACGCACGTGCTCTGTGGGGCGGGAGCTGCGGGGCGAGCGGGTTTATCTGCAGCAAGGACGGAACCAGTCACACCAAGTGAGGCCAGAAGGGAGCAGACCGGCTGCCGGGAAACCGGGCTGCAGCCCTGCCAAGGCTGTCCTTGTATTTCATGACCAAGCGGCCTGTGTCCCGCTGACTCATTGACGTCGTCTCCCCTTCATCAGGCTGTTATAAGTACACATTTATAAGTTCAAGCTCGCATGTGTGCGTTGGTGAAATTCATACTTGGCTCCGTATGAAATTTGGAAATAGAAATTCAATGCCTTAGCAACTTTTACTTACCTTTGTGTGTGTGTGTGTTTCCTTTTTAAAGCCAGTAGGTCATGTACGGCTCCACCCTTGGATCAAACAATGCATGACTTTTCCTTACTGCCGGAATCACATTTTCCTCCAAGGAGGCCACATTTTACAAATGCAGCACCTACTTGTAAGGTGACTCAGAAACTCATTTCTCCACCGAGAGTTCCATCTGGGGAGGGACAGCCACGCAGACACACAGAGGCAGGGCACGTGCTAGAGGGGCTGGGGCTTGAGTGGGGTCTTTAGGAATAAATTTGAGAAGGGAGCGGAGGAGGAGAGAGTGGGATCTGGCAGGAGCTCCATGTGCGAGGTCGAAGGGCTGAGACCCCACGACTGCCCAGCGGGCTGTCCCCACCAGGCTGTGGAACGCACACACTGGGGACAGCTGGATGGCAGGAGGCTGGCTGGGGAGCGTTTGGAGATGATGCTGAGGCAGGCAGGGATGCAGTCATCCGGAGCTGGGTCACCTTGCTGGGAGACTGGCATTTTCTTAAAGCCACTGAAGGATTTCAGGAGATGAGGGTGGCAATCTTGGCCACCTGGGCCGTCAAGTGAGCCCCTGATATGCAAAATCACACTGTAGTATACATTGTACCATTTTAAATAAACTTTTATAGCCCTTCCTATTTTCCACTGTCAATCAACAAATACTGATTAAGCTTCGATTGTGTGCCAGGCGCCACGTTGGGGGTGGCCTCTGAAGGCCGCTGACCTTCCCCTCGGTGGTGCTCCCTGGGCCTCCCCTGGCCACACTGCCAGGGAGGAAGAAAGGTAAACAGTTCAGGGTGCTGGTGACATCAGTGCAACCCCTTGATGATTCTTGTCCAAACTGCAGAGAGTTCTCTTTGCCTCAGTGGATGGGGAATAGAGTCACCGTCTCACGCAGACTACGTGTCCCTGTACTTTGGCAAAAGAGGAATAAAAAGCTTGTCTGCTGTGTGTACGTTAAGGCATTTAATAGGGCATAAGAAGGTTTTTCTGTTTCCTAAGAGGGGAGCAAAGTGGTCTCCCTGCTGCCAGACCCAGGCAGATATCCGCTCTGCTCTCTGACACAGGCTGCTCTGCCCTTTCTCCTTGACTTTTCCACACTCAGAAGTCCAGCTGAGGTAGATAGTTGTTAGTGTGTGTGTGTGTGTGTGTGTGTGTGTGTGTAAGTTAGAGAGAAGGAAAGTTCTAGAAAGTTCTAGAAGCTCAATCACCTCTTGCAGGCTGTCTGCTGAGGAGGATGAGGTATGCACAAGAAACACCTCCTCATCCTCCTTCCTGGGCACTAACACTGTGGGTGTCCTTCCCACAAGGACCCCCGGTGGGGCCACATCCCTCCACCACAGATCACAGCTCCCGTCAGGCACTTGTCTCCAGGCTCTCCCTGTGTCCCTTGAAGCCTGTGATCGTGACGCTGCTGGGCCGTGTGCTGTCTGCTCGGTTGCCCCAGACCTTGCTCAGCTACTCACATACCCTGCTGGGTAAGCCTGGCACCATCTGCTTTTTGCCCTGACCCTCCCTGCTGCAACCCCGGCCGACAAAGAAGGCAGGTAATAAACCACACCTTAACTGCTCCTAGATGATTTTGCACTGACGGATCTTTTCTGGGGAGTGAAAGAAGTGCTGCGGGTTGTACCTGGAAGGCATGAAGCTGAGAAATAGGCCACGTACATGGTTGTGGTAGAAATTACAAGACACATCTTTTTCACTGTTTAAAATTAAGGTAAATTTACATATGGTAAAATACACCAATTTTAGTGGACAGTTCTGAGAATTTTGAAAAACATGTAACCACTACCACAAAGAGGACATAGGACAGCTCCCTCACTCCCAAAATTTCCCTGTGCCCCTTTGAAGTCAACCACCCCGTCCCCTCCCAAGCCCAACAACCGCTAGTCTTTGGCCTGACCCTGTAGTTTTTTCTTTTCCAGAATATCATATAGATAGAATCATGCTCTATGTACTCCTTTGAGTCTGGTTCCTTTAATATAATGTATTTAAGATTCATCCATGTTATCGTGTGTAACAATAATTCATTCTTTTTTCAATAGACTTTGTTTTCTAGAGCAGTTTTAGATATATAGAAAAATTACAAAGATGGAACAGAGCATTCCCAAATACCCCAAACTCCACTTCCCCTACAAGTGACATCTTACAACACCGTGGTACATTTGTTAGATGAATAACCAATATTAATCCACTATCATTAACTAAAGTCTATACTTTCTTTAGATATCCTTACTTTTATCTAATGTCTTTCATCTGTTCCAGGATCCCATCCAGGGTAGTATATTACATTTAGTTGTCACGTCTCCTGAGGCTTCTCTCAGCTCCAACAATTCCTCAGACTTGCCTTATTCTTGACAATTTTGACAGTTTTGAGGAGTGCTAGCTGGGTACTTTGTGGGATGTCCCACCACTGGAGTTTGTATGATGTTTTTCTCATGTAAGACTGGGATTGCGAGTTACTAAGAGGAAGGAGAGTGCCTTTTCTATAATCGCCATCATGGAGGTTAATGTTACGTTTCAATTTGACTGGGTCGCAGAGTATGGAGACATTTGGCCAAACATTATTCTGGATGTGTCTGTGAGGGTGTTTCTGGATGAGATTAACATTTGAGTCCCTAGCCTGAGTAATGCCATTGCCTCCCTATCATGGGCGGGCCTCAGCCAATGAATACTTGAACAGAACAAAAGGCTGTGTGAGAAGGAACTCCTTCTGCCTCACTGCTGAGCTGAGACATCAGTATTTTCAGGATTTTGGACTAGGATTGGAACTACACCATACACTCTCTTGTGTTTCCAGTTTACCAAATACAGATTTTAGAACTTCCCAGCCTCCATAATGGCATTAGTCAATTCCTTATAATAAATCTAATCTAGTATTATATATTTATTTGTATATATGCAGGGTATGTGTGTATGTATGCATATATATGTATGTATATCCTGGTTAATATATATTTTGGTACTGAGAGTGGTTCTAGAGGAACAAAATTTTAAGGATGACTTTTCTGGATTGGGTATGAAGTTTCTGGAATTGGCTCTCTAATTTGATTAGCTTTAAAGCTGCTAAGGACTTTGTTTGCAGTAGTAATGAGAACACTGATAGGCCATGGTATGATCTGGCAAGAGAGATACACAAAATATTACCATTCGATATTCCTAACAGACCTCTTATAAAAAGCAAGGATACAAGAATATGGATGACTATGCATATGATGCTTTTGAGCATCAAATATAATGAGACTTGCTGGTGAACTCAGACATTTGAATTTCTAAATTAAGTGTCATGTAAATTATCTGGAAGCTTCTATGTGTACCCTGAAGGAGACACTTCTCTCCTGTAGCTGCAGGGCTGAGATTGCTGAAAATTAAACCCAGAACCTCATCTTGTGACTAGCTGAATCACAATACAAGTTGAACTCCCAGTCTCATAGGTGCCTACTGTTAAAGTGAGGGTACTGATTTCAGGAATAGGACGTAGAAAGTTGGAATGGGGACGTGTGGGAGGACCCTGACAAAGCTGGGGAAATTGAGCCTCAAAACTATGAGTCTTTTTTGCTGGCTGCTATAGGTGAATTGCAGGGAAGTAGGATTTGCTGCAAAGCTCTGCCATCCTCCATGGATAATAATCATTCTCCTTTTGAAAATCAGGTCAGGGAGTCTATGTTAATGGCAGATCTCTTCTTTCATCCTCACTCACAGAGGATGCTATGACAGAGGTTTTCAAAGATGCAGATTCCTGATTCTTTATTGGATGTCTTTTGGGTCTGCCTGAGCACATGGCCAAGATGAAAATGAGTGGGTTCTACTTAATTACACCAACTTCTTTACCCTCATCTCCATGAGCGTTTGGATTCCTTTCTTCACACTCTGCTGCAGAAATTCTAACCTTGTGACCTTATTGAATGTAGGTCACCATTAAATTCAAGTTTCAGTCCATGAATGAAGCCAACTAGTAAAGCCATTCCAGCTGTGAAAGCTAGAACACTAAATTCTGAATCTTGTAAAAATGTTCCCATATTGGCAAGTTCAGCCCGATCCAGTCATATTTTATCCTTGTTGTTCTGCGACCCTTAAAATCCACATGTTCCTCAGGGTCCTGCCAAAACAAATCATTGCAATGATTTTGGTGCATAAATCATTTCTGTCTACTGAAGACCTTGTAGTTGTCCCCCAGGTTGTGCTGGGACCGGAGGCAGTGAGAGGCAGTGGGGGCATTTCAACAGCTACCCCAAGTGAGATGGTCACGACTCTTTAAACAAAGGTGGAACATAAATTCTACAAAGAGTTGAGAGTCTGCCACTCGGGAGACTGCTGTAGTCCCTCAGGCTGTGGCTTTTGGGTTCCTGGGCCATTCAATTCCATGGTAGCATCTCTGGGGTTATCTGGGGAGAGGGGCTGGGGGCTGATGGGGTCCCACGTCTCTCTGCCACTTAACCAGAAGTGCTTCTCCTTGATCTGTTTTATATATTTTCTTCATAAAATTTTATTTGAAAAATTGTATTTCCTTACTAAAAACAAAGTTAAAAAGTCACTTCTTGGAAGGACTCAACTCTTGAGAGTCTTCCCAGATGGAACTCACGGAACGTCTGGTTCTACCGTTTCGGGATCACTGGCTCTCCAGGGTTGGGCTGGTGACTCTCTGTTGGCATCTTCCGTGGGCATGGAAGCTATTTTCTGGAAAATCGGAGCTGAAATCCCAATTACACTGACGAGGCACCACCACGTGCTTCAGTATGACTCAACCGTGGGTAAAGTTAGTGGGGCTAAAGTGCTTGCAAGGCGGCTGCCAAGGGGGTCCGGGAAAAGGAATCTCTTCTGGAAGTGCACCCAGAGCATGCGTGGGGACGTCTGGGACTTCGAGGCCACTGGGTGGGGCGCGTGACCCTGCATAGCTCACGTGAGCCCAGAGTGCCCTACCCCCCGCCATGACAGCGGCACACTGGAGCTGCCCTGGTCACTGCAGCTGCAGCAGTACAGGCACGAACACGGGCAGTGATTCTGGGACAGGCGAGGTGGGGGTGGAGCAGAGACAGGAGGAGCAGGCATCTCAGGCACGTTGAGGCCACAGTGACCCAACACCGCAAGGAATAACCAGAGGAAAGGAGGGGACTGGAGGAGCTGGTGTGGGGATTGTCAGTGTAAGCTGAGAGCAGGTGAGCCATTTAGGACCGACAGACTGAAGAAGTGAGGAAACTATTAAACCATAGTTTTAAAGACTGGGTGACTTTGGGATGCTGATTTAGGCGAGCTTCCTGATTAGTGGTCTGTAAATGCTACCACTAAGAGATCCCATTTTTCATGTATCTTTTTGTGCCAGGCACTGTATTTGGTATCTTACATCCATGATCTTCTTTCATTCTTGAAAAATATAACCACCATCATTAGCTACATCTATAGATTTATTGAAAAAAAAAAAAAAAAAAAAGACCTGGCAACATTCAGTGACTCGCCCAAGGTGACTTTGCTGGTAAGTAGCAAGATAAGATTGAATTCTGATCGTGCTCATTCAAAGGATCTTACATTTTTACTCACATGACGAAAATGAAGGTGAAAATTTTAATATTATATAGTATATTAAGAATTTCTTTAACCACTATGACATTTTTGCCTTCTCCACTGCGTTAACATTTTCCCTAATGCTGCAAAAACAACCGTGCCAGCAGCTTGGCAAGAATCTAGGCAGTGACATCAAACTCGACCAGGGGACCTATATTTTCCATTGCCACAGGAGTATGAATTATTGATTTTATTGAATCTTGACTCTTGAGTGCCTGCCCTTGGAATATTCTGAGTCACAAAATGGGCAGCGCACACAGAACACGTCAGCACGCCCAAATACCAGCAGACCCTGAAGAGGAACTAGGGTGCACTGAGATGTGAGCTGAGCTAGTCTCTTTTTTCTTTTTCTTTCTTTCTTTTTTTTTTTTGTTGACTACATTTAGGGGGTACAAGTGGTTTTTTGTCATACGGATGAACTGTAGGGTGGATGCACCATGGGCCTGCGCAGGAGGGCAGGCCTCTCTTGACGAGATTAGCAGAGGCAGCCGCGGCGGGTGCACACCTGCTCACTCCTCCCTCTCTCAGCAGTGACAGCGGTCTCTGTCCTTCAGGGGCACAGAAGCACCCGGATTCCCAGCTCTCCCCCTGCCCCAGCTGCTGCGGACGTGGCGGAGGCAGCTCCACGCGCCGTGTGCAGGGCTGGCAGCCTGGCCGAGGGCCGTGGCCAAGTTGCTCCGGTGGGAGAGGTTGGCTGTGCCAGGGCCTTGCCCCCAGCAGGGTGGGCTCCTCCCAGAAGAGAGGGGCGGCCAGGGAGAGGGCTGCTAGCCCTGCCCTGCTTGGTGTGGCATTTTAGTGGAAGGAGAATGAGCCCCAAGCTCTGTGGGAGCTGGGTGTGACCGGCGCTCTGTTGAGGTGGGGCAGCTGCTCCCAAGTATCCCGGCTTCACTGTCCCCTGTGGAGCCCTCACAGGTCCTCAGCAGGCCCAGCCTCTCATCAGCAGTGGTGGGGGAAGGGAGGAAAGGGAGAAGTTTGAAATGGGATGTGAAATTATTTAATTTCATGTTCTACTGTGACATTGCTCTCCTCTCGCCAGGAGGTGACCGGACCTGAATGCCCAAGCTCTGGGAGCCCCACAGTTCCCCCAGGACCCGCCAGCTCCCAAAGGCAATCTGAGGGTGCTGGGGGTGTTGGCTGTGGATCTGTCAGTCTGGCAATCTTGTTTTAGGTTCTCGGTGTGCTCTTGACTGAAGAGTGACCAGACACACCGAAAGCAAAGTAAGCATGAAAACGAGGTTTACTGAGGAAGAGCAAGACAGGTTTATAGAGCAAGAGCAAGGTACATTCGCTACAGATGATGAACGGCCCCTTGTCATAACAAGAGGCTCTGGTTATGGTCTGGGGTCCTGTTTTAAACTGTCCTTGTGGTTCAATTGTCACCATTGAACCACTCTGATGAACAGTTAGTGACATGATAATTAGCCTTAGGTTATATTCTAAGTCATTTTCCAGATCCTGTTGTGCTTGGGCTGCCTGGCCCTGGGCTGGGGACTCCCTGCGTCCTTTTGCAGATTGGCAGGTGTTCCTCCTTCCCCCAGGTGCTCGGAGCAGAATTAAGGTGGGACAGCACCAAGATGGGTGCCTGCCCTTGTCCTTCTTCCCCAGGTGGGGCAATTGCTTGAGGCAGCACCAAGACGAGGCGCCTGCCTTTGTCCTAGGATAGCCAGAGGTCCCTTGTTGTCTACCTAACAGACCCAGTGATGTAGAGCCCCACCCAGGGGCCGAGAGTCCTGTATCAGGACAACTGCAGAAACACCGTCTGTCCGTGAAGGAAGGGAGGTGAGCCGCACTCTCTGCGCAGAGTACTACTGGGGGTACCCTGAGTAAGCCTGGAACTGGCCGTCCAGGGGCTCCCCTGTGCCAAAGCTCGTGCTTGGGAGCAGAGGCGGCTGTGTCTGCAGCACTGGGTGGTTGAAGGAGGGCATGTCCCCATGTCAGTGTCCCTTCCTGGGCTCTGGTGCTGCTTCTGCTCTGGGGCGGGAACTCTCTCCTTCCCTATGACTCCTCTCTGCACTGTCTCCACTGGGAGGGGTGCAGACAACTTTGGATCACAAGTCAGGGGCTCTCGGGTGCAGGAGCGTGCTTGTCCCTCTACCCTCTGTCCTAAAATCCTCCTCTGTACTTCCCAGTCCCTGGGGCAGCCCTGTGGGTCAGAACTCTGGGAATATCTCCGCTCTTCTGTGTCTCCCTGTTCCTCTGTGGTTGTCACAGCCCAAGCAGGTGCTGGGGAATGTTCGTGTGGGATCCAGCGACAGGGAGACTGAGGGGCCGTGACTTCCCCGGCAGGATAGAAGCGGCTCTACCCGGGCCCACAGCCTGTGCTCTGCTCCCAAGAAACTCGCAGTTCGTGGAGGGCAGCAGACCTAGATTCCCCAGGTAGAAGGGCTCTCTGACAGGTCGGGAGCTGGCAGACTGCCACAGGGGAGGGGACGAGAAGTAAACACGCCCACCCACCCTTTCCGCCAGGTCTGAACACCCTGGGGGTCAGTCTCTGCCAAAATCTTGCCCCTTGCTCTGCTCTGCAACTTGTTCCAGGGGCATCTCGGGTTAAGGGTAAGTTCTGGCTGCTTTCCCGCAATGTTCACCTGGGCTATGCTTTTTCATCTGAAACTTTTCTTCTTCTTGGGGACACTCTGGCCACTGTTGTCTCAGGTCGGCCATCTTGCCCCCTCCAAGCCGCTCTTTTCCCATAAAATATCATTTTTACTTAAAAGAACAACTGGCAGACAAAATATGGTTATTTGGACTTAAGTATTTGGCAGAGTCGCTCAGAAATTAATGAAGTGAGCCTGTCACTTCAAGGAAAACAACGGACAGTATTTGTGGTCCATGATGAAATTCGAATTTTCGAGCTCAAATTAGAATCACACGCAAGGATCATTGACTCAAGTGCACCTTGGGGCCCTGAATGAAGCTTTATTGATTGGCACATTCTTTGTAGAATTTATTCTCAATTTCTTAATTTTCCATGGTTTCCTAGCAAATGAAGATCATTGTATTATTCATAGCTGAATGAATTTTTAAAACTATAATATATATATATATTTTTTCTATTCTCCAAGTCTAATTGAGTCCATTTGCCTGGGTTTGGTGATGCTGACGATAATTTCACTGTAGGGCAGAGTGGAGGGACAGCGGCTGTTCCAATCGTCTGGAGCATGAGAAGGTTGTCAGTGTCCTTCCCAGTCTGAGGGGAGCTTGGTGGCCTCAGTGACAGACTCCAGATGGGCTCAGTGGTCTGTGGAAAGACGAGGCATTTCTTAAGCAGAGCCTAGAATGGGAACCTGTGCTCAGGATTTACTGTGGAGCACTGCACGCAGGGGGGGAGGGAGGGGAGCTGGAGAGGGCAGGAGAAGGGGCCGGGAGGTGGTCTTGGCCGGGTCCAGCTTCTGCCTGGTCCCAGGGGAGCTGGGGAGTGGGAATGGCACCACAGAGTCAGTCCCGCTTTGGGGAAAGGGGTCTGGTCTGCGTACTAGTCAGACATCCCCTGTGTGTGGGAGTGACCTTCTTGGAACAGAAGCTGTCATTATCCCAGGGGGACTTCTTTGGAAAAGGGAAGCTGTGCATCCTCCACAGCCAACACTCACAGCAGCTGGAGGATGATGCACCCGGGAACGTCTGCAGCAAGGTTTCAGTGAGCCCTGTTTGCTCTGAGTAAAAGCCCACAATCCCAGAAGCCAGAATGACTTGGGGTGACATGACATGGCACATGAGGTCCATATGCACATTCTTCCTAGGAAATTCCTGCATTGCCTAGTGGAGGCCCAGGGCAGGGATTCAAGAATGAGTTGGATTGTAGAGCTCCCTCATGAATCCAGCCCTTGGGATCGAGAGCTCCTTTTGACCCTGGCTACTTCAAAGTCATCCTGGAAAAGTGCATGTGCACGTGTGTGTGCACGTGCACATGTGTGTGCATGTGTGCACAGTGTGTAGGTGCACATGTGAACATGCACAGGACATGCAAATCAATAAATTCACATCACCCTGTGGTGCTCTGCTGCTCCATGCTTCCTGGCCAGATGTGGTCATGCATCTTTACATACAACACAATTGCTGGTTTTGTGTTGTTGCACAGTTTGGACCTACTAGAAAAGACCATTAAGGCTAAAAATAGAACCTGAGAAAAAAGGGTACTGGACTGGCAGTAGACAAATCCCCTAACAGAATTGTCCACATGTAAGGTGATCGAGAGGGAAGTTGTAGGCAGGGGCCCTTAGAAAGGCAGAGGGATTTGTCTGCTTGGACATCTGAGCTCAGGAAAGCATTTCTCAGGGTTGTGCTGGCAGTGGCAGCTGGTGTACAAACTGGGCCGGTTTCCTTTCTGTCTGATAGCTTGAGAGCAGACTCAGTGCATCTGGATCATACACATCTGGGAAGAGAGTTGCAAAATTAAACATGCGCTAACTTCTCTCTCAGATTGTTTAGTTCCAGGGAAACTGAGGAAGCAGTGGGAAATGGTAGCTCCCAGAGCTCTGTCTGGGCAATTTGTTCTCTTACCAAAATTCAGGTCCCCCAATAGGTTTCCAGGCATTTCAGTTTTTAGAACCACAATATTGGATACGATTGTTCTGGTGAAACCAACCTGACCGTAAATGAACTTTGCCTGCAAGATTATTTTATGCCAAGATTCTTATTGTCAAGAGAATAACCGCGTGTAGATTATTTAATCGATGTTCAGTGAAGCCAATCAGTTTCTCATCAGACAAAAATGCTGCGATAGTAATATTCTGTCTCTGTAGTCTATTATTTTTCTTTACCCAAGAAGATAAAAACATTTTTCTCCATGAGCACAGTGGTCATTTCCCCAAGCATGCGGTAAACAGGAAGTGCACCATCTGGGGCTGCTTGCTCTCCCTCCGTCACCAGCCACCTGCGTTCTGAACTCTCCGGGCTGCGCTCCTGGTGACCCTGCCACGAGTGCTCAGGGAACGGTTGGCTCTCAGGAGGGGTGTTTTGTTAAGAGATGACGACAAGCTCCTAAAGATGCCAGTTTCAATACTAAAGAGAAAAAAACGTGTGTCTTTATATATATATATATATTATATATATATATATGTATATGTATATATATATACACACATATAAATTTGACTAGGTACCACCCTTCAAGTGAATAAAACTAGTAAAATGCATCGTCATAGCTAACATTTATAATCACTGTGCTAAGCGCTTTACATAGGCTAACTTAGTTCATCTTTATAAGAGCATATGAGCTGGGCACTCTTGTTATTCCTATTTTTGAGATGAGGACTTGAGGCACAGAAGGGGTTATCCAGCTCAGAAGTGGTGGAGCTGGGATTTGAACCCAGGCACACTGAGTCCAGCACTGACCTGTGTTCCTAATGAGCCTCCAGACTTCTGGCCCGGGCGCTGGCCCTTACGTGAGGAGGAGGAGGAGGTGGTGCCCGGATTGTCCAGCCAAGCGGACCCTCTCTACGGCCATTCTTCGGCCATGTCTTGTGTAGGGCAGCACATTTGGAGCCTCCCAGGACCAGATTCACAGACCAGAGCCTGGGAAGTAGGATGCCCTGTAGACACGGCTGGAAGGATCAGCCACCGCCTGCAGGATGGGTCGCCACTTCTTCTTGTGAGCACAGCTTGGGCGGCTCAGGTGGGAAGGGGTAGAGTCATCGTTACCCACCTACTAGGAAGCCTGGCTGAGAGAGTGTGCAGCGCCGGGAGAAAGCTGTGCTGGGGAGGCAGGGGATGGAGGAGGGTCCCCACTCAGCCTCTGCCTCCCACCAGCTGTGTGGCCTGTGGCAAAGCAGACACCTTCTCTGGTCTTCATTCTCTCCCTCTGCAAGAGAGGTTTGGTGGACAAAATTAGAAGTAGATATGAGTACAGGTGAAGATAAGGCCATCACGCCGAGACTCATCTAGAGTCGATGACAAAGCCAGCTTCGTTAGCAATTTGAGACAGGATTGTGCAGTATATAGTGTTGTGCAATTAATAAGCTATTTGGAAATAAATTAATTAGGTCCTTACCTTATATCAAACACCATAGTCAACTTAAATGTATTAAAGAGCTCCACGTAAAAAAAAAAAAACATGAACTCCCTAAGAAGCAACAAGAAACATAAGTAAATATTAATTTCAGAATGGGAAAAGACTTTATTCATAAAAGTAAAAGCAGAAATCATAAAAGGAAAAGATTTATAAAAATACTTAAAAGGAAAATTTTAACCCAATAGAAATTTAGAAGGAATATTTAACAAAAAGGGCTGTTTCTTGCCTCTCTTTTAAACTTTTGCTAAATTAATAGTAGCTTTCATCCATATTGTTATTAATTTCATTTGCAGCTCTTTCTTAAAGCATGAGGTTGACTCTCTTCGGGTGTTTGTTCTCCTCTAAGTGCTTGC
Organism: Lemur catta; assembly: GCF_020740605.2. Taxonomy (NCBI): domain Eukaryota; kingdom Metazoa; phylum Chordata; class Mammalia; order Primates; family Lemuridae; genus Lemur; species Lemur catta. The sequence continues at coordinate 3,355,607 of NC_059135.1, forward strand.
TCATGTCCGTTACAGGGTTTGGTTTTTATTGGTGTGTTTATCTTTTTCCTATTGATTGAAAAAAACCTTTGTATATTAAGGAAATTAACCGTTTATCTATTACATGTTGCAAAAATTCTCCCTTAGTATATGACTCATGACTGAAAGTGCAGTTTCCTTTTAACTGCTCTTTTTTGGTAAATGGTAAGTTTATATATTTGAATCCACTTATTTTCTTCTGTATTTTTTGGCTTTGAAACCACTCTACTTCAATATTATTAAAGGTTTTGCTCAAAATTTTTCCTCATAATTTTATGATTTTATATTTTGCTTTTAAATATTTTATCCATCTGGAATTAATTTTGATATTAGGAGCGAGCCAAAGATTCAGCTTTATTTTTCACAAATGTCCCAAAAATGTTTATTGAATAATTTTTCTCTACTCATTTGAAAAGATACTTTTTTATCATAAATTGTATTCTGATATACTTATTTCTATCTCTTGACTCTCATTCTGTTCCATTGGTTTGCCCACTATTTCAGGGTCAGTTCTGTACTCTTTTACGATCATTTGATAATGCACTTGAATATCTGATAGCATAAATCTGATTTAAACGAATCTCCTTTCTTCCCACCCCAGAGTTTTCTTAGCTCTTCTTCCATGTCTATTTTCTTCATTTTGCTAACATGCTAAATTCCTATTGGAATTTTTATGGCATTACTTTGAATTGTGGATATATTTAGAGATCATTAACATTTACAATAGAGACTTCTCTGAAAAACAAGGCATGCATCTTATTTTGTACTTTAAAAATTAAAACAATTTAAACAGCACATGCACACAAGTTAAAAAGTGAAATACTACTACAATATTTATATAATAGAAACAATAGTCCCTTAATATATTTACATGGACATTCTTCAATAATATTCATACCACCCTATCTATTGTTTCTTACTGTGGTGAGTGAGGAGTGAATTGTTTCAGTAGATTCAGAGAAAACTTTTAACAAAATTCCTCACCCGTCTGTGATAAAAACTCAGCAAAGTAGCAGTAGAAGGGGACTTTCTCAATCTCATAAAGGGCATCTAGGAAAAATCCAGTTTAGCTGGACTGACCTCTCTCCCTCCCAAAATAAGAGAGAGAGAAAACTCAAATTACTAAAATCAATACTGAAATGGGGAACATTACTTCTGCCTTCACAGAAATTTTAAAAGTATATAAGCAAATCCTACAAAAAAAATAATATGCCAACAAATTAGATGACCTAGATGAGATGGACAAATTCCTAGAAAGATACAAACTACCAAAACTGAGTAAAGAAGAAATAAATATCTGAATATATCTAGAACAAATACAGAGGTTGACTCAGTAACCCAAAATCTTCCCATGAGGAAAATCCCAGGACTAGGTGGCCTCACTGGTGAATCCTGTCAAATGTTTAAAGAACTAACACCAATCCTTCACAAACTCTTCCAAAAAATGGAATATGATGAGTCATTACCCAGCTCATTCTATAAAACCTATATTAATCAAAACCAGACACAGACATCACAAGAAAACTACAGACAAAATCCCTTATGAATACTGATGCAAAAATCCTCAGCAAAACACTAGTAACCCAAAGCCAACAATGTATAAAGAGGATTACACACCATGACCTAGTGGGTTTACTCCAGAAATAGAATGCTGGTTTAACATTTAACATCTCCATTTGTGTCAACTTTATATTTTCTATTTTTTTGTTGAGATTTTCTATTTTTTCGGTGAGACCTTTGAGTTTTGCATTTGTTACACGCGAGTTTGCAACTGCTCCCTGAAACAACTTCCTGATGGCTGCTCTAGGATTTTTGTCAGATAATTCTAACCTCTGGCCTCTTGGTGTTGGAGTCTATTGTTTATTTTCATGCAGTTTAAGATCTTCCTGGTTGTTTGAGTGATTTTTGATTGAAGCCTGAACATTTTGGGCATTATTTTTGAGAGTGTAGATGTTATTTAAGCTTTCTGTCTGAGCTGGTCTCCTCAGACACTGCTCCTGCAGCCTCACTCCTGCCAGGTGGGGAGCAGTACAGGTTCCCCACTGAGTCCCCTGTGACTTTTGGGGGGAAGGGGGGTTCCTCTTTAATGATCCAGGTGGAGGGGAGAGCGCCAGCTTCCGCTCTGTCTCCCTGGACAGCTCCTGGACAGGGAGAGGTGACAGTGCTGAGCTGCCACTCTCCACTGGCCTCTGCTGACAAGAGGAGGGGGGGTGTCCTCATCCTGCCTCCTCTGACACCAGCCCAGCAGGGGAGGGAAAGGGGTAGAAAAGCCAGCCTCCTATTTGTCCTTCTCTGACACCACCACGTGGGAGGTGATCACGCCTCCTTTCAGCCCAGAAAGCAAGGGTGGAAGTCTTGTTCCTGACTCGGCCCTTGCTGGTACCCTTGGAATGGGGGCCACAGGTTTCCCCCGCCCCCCACCCCTGATATTTGGCTACTACAAAGTGGTTATTTGCTAAACGTCTCCAGTCTTGCTAGGCTGCGCGTTCCTTTGGCCTGAGACAGCAGCTTTGGGGAGGGCCCCTTTCGTCTGTGCGCATTGGGGTTTCGGGGCTGCAGCTTCTCCAGCACCCAGTGAACATGTGAAACAAGAAGAGAGCCTGGGAGGCTCACTGCCCATCGTTCTTCGGTCCCAGAGTCCCTAGCCAATGTGCCACCTTCTCTCTGCCACTCAGTCTTCTGATACCCGCTTTACATGCCACACCCAGGGTTTCAGCTGGGCATAGAGGAAGGGGGAGAAGAACGTCCAGTACATCTTCCTGCGACCACAGTCTCCTCTTCTCTGGTTTTAACTGAGCATTTTATGATTCCATTTTGTCTTCTCTTGAGGCTTATCATTTACACTTCTTTTTAATACTTTTTAGTAGTTGCCTAGGGTTTCAGTATATATGTATATTTCAAAATAATCCATGCCCACCTCTGAATAACACCATACTGCTTCCTGTGCATGCAGGTACCTGCGGCAGGGCGTTCACTCCCAACTCCTCCGGCCCCTGCTGTCGTTCCTTTCTCTCACCCATGCTATAAAAACCAAGACATTACTATTGTTATTGGCTTTAAACAAATAACTATATTTTTAATCAATTAAGACTAAGAATAGGAAAGCTGAAGACTTTATTTACCTTTATTTACTTTTTCTCCAACATGCTTGGTCCAAGTTTCTAGAGCCAAAGACCTGTCCTTACAAGACAGGTTTGCTGACAATTAATTTTCTGAATTTTCATTTGTCTGAGAAAGTCGTTATTTCTCATTCACTCCTGAAGAATAATTTTGTTGGGTATAAAGTTCTAGTCTGGTGTTTTTTTCTTTCAGCACTTTCAAGATTTCCCAAGTACAGACTCCCAGATGGACCAGAGGTAGCACTGCTGAGTCACAGGGTCTGCACATCCTCAGCGCTGATCTGTGTTGCCAAATGGCACACAAAAATGTTTTACCAATTTACACTTCAGCCAATGACACACAGTCATGTGTCACTTAGCAATGGGGACACAGTCTGAGGAATGCATCATTAGTCGACGCCACGGTAGTGTGAGCATCACAGAGTGACTTACACACACCCGGATGGCACAGCCCACTGCACACGTGGGCTACATATGGCACAGCCTCTTGCTCCAGGCTACAGCTCCATGCAACATGCTCCTGCACCAAATACTGCAGGAAACCGTAACACAAAGGTAAATATTTGTGTATGAAAACATATCTAAACACAGAAAAAGTACAGTAAAAATATGGTATGAAAGTTAAAAAAATTGTACACCTGTACAGGGCACTTACCACGAATGCAGCTTGCAGGACTGGAAGTTGCTCTGGGGAGGCAGTGAGTGGGCGGGGCGTGACTGTGAAGGCCCAGCACGGTGCTGTACTCTGCTGTAGGGGGTGCAAGCACTGTGCTCCTCGGCTGCACTAAATTTGTAGACAAATATTCTTCTTTCTTAAATCAGTTAACCTTAGCCTACTGTAACGTTGTTACTTTACAAACTTTTCCATCTTATTAAACTTTTTGACTCTTACAATAACACTTAGCTTACAACACACACACATTGTACAGCTGTACAAAAATATTTTCTTTCTTTATATTCTTATTCTATAAGCTTTTGTCTATTTTACTTTTTTAAATTTTTATTTTATTTTATTATTTTATTTTTTAAACATTTTTGTTAAGAATCAAGACACAAACACACACGTTAGCCTAGGCCCACACAGGGTCGGGATCATCAATATCACTGTCTTCCACCTCCACATCTTGTCCCACTGGGAGGTTTTCAGGGACAATAACACGCACGGAGCTGTCACCTCCTGCGATAACAGCGCCTTCTTCAAGATACCTCCTCAAGGACTTTCCTGAGGCGTCTTACAGTTAATATTTTTTATATAAGTAGAAGAGGTACATTCTAAAATAACATAAAAACTATAGTGTAGTAAATACTAAACAATAAAACTTTTCAAGTCCATTATAACCTTCTGGGACCACCGATGCATACGTGGCCTGTCATTGACCAAAATGTCCTTACGCAGTGCATGATTGTACATGAGTTCTACTCCTGCACGTATCAGAAAAACGTGTTCAGAATTATTAATTTTTGCCATCTGACGGTGTGAAATTGTGTCTCATTGAATTAATTAGCATTTCCCCAATTAGTAGGAAGTTAGGCAATCTTCTCACGTATCTACTGACCATCTTTTTCTGATTTCCTTTTCTCATGAATTGCCTGCTCACCTCCTTAGGTCATTTGGGGTCACTTTGGGTGCTTGTCTTTTGCTTGTTGGTTTGTAAGACATCTTTATACATTCTACATATCAATCATTGTCAGTTATTTGCACTACAAATATTTTTTTCCAATTCGTAACTTGCCGTTTCTCTTGGTTTTGGTATAATGTTGTGCTAACAGTACATTGTACTACTGTTGTAGTGTTTTCCATTTTTATGAAGTCTAATTTTTCATGTTTTCCCTTAATGGCTTATGTGTCACATCTCATTGAAGAAGTCATTTTCTTTGTAATGTAGTCATTACAACTTTTTGTCATTATTGATTTCATCAGCTTTTTGGGCGGTAATTTAGTTGTTATTTTGATAAATATTGAGTTTAATGCTTAGTTAATTTTTTATTCTTTCTTACTTCTAGCACAAGTTGTTTAGGAGGATTTTGTTTGTTATTTCCATGTGGCAGGGCTTTCTTCCCTTTTCTTTTTCCTCTTAGGTTACATTACGTTAATGTTGTTGCATTATAGTCAGAGAATCTGGTCTGTGTTTTTTATGTCTTTCTGAGCCTGGAGCTAAGTCATGGGATCTCGGCACTTTCTGCCACCCACACGGTAGGAGACTCGCAGTCATGACGGTGCATGTGTGGAAGCTTGCGTGGAGAAAGAGAGACTCTTACCAGACACGGAGAGGAGTCATACACAACGTACGGGTTCCACTGCACAGCATGGAGGAGGCTCACATGTGCATTTGACCTCTTAACTCCCAGGGACCCTGCCTGCTCCAGCAGTAGCTCAACCCCTGTCTGGAGTTTAACTGATCAGCTAGCAAACCCCCCTGTAGCGTTCTCTCCCACTGCACCCACGTTTTGCTCTCCCAGTCCAGCGCCGTCCATGCAAGCCGGCTTTGCCCCCTGCAGCCCTGCATGGGAGAGGACAGGACGTCCTTCGACGGCTGTGTCTACTGTCTTCGCTGGAAGTTCACTCCCGACTCTGTTCCACAAGGGACTGCTGGTCAGTGTTGCTTATGAGAAGGGTCACGTGATAAGCACCACAGTGTGACGGGTCTAAATAAGCGTGAGGCCAGACAGAGAAAATGCCCCAAATTTAATAATGTGAGCCTTTTTAGTTATTAAATTTCCCTAGAGACATTATAGCCTCATCCACAGATCCTCCCTCCCTACTGTGAAATGAATGTCCTTAAATGAAGTGTCCCCTCCCCATAATGTTAGAGGAACCGAATCACCTCTCCTCGACTCTCTTCCTCGGCCCAGGCCCAGGTGGGCTGCCCGGCCGTCGCCCCGTCCTGCGGCGTGTGCAGGCCTCACTCGCCCTCAGCTGATGCTCCCGTCAGCAGCACAGAGGGAGGAGGTGCGGGAGACACGGTCGGCCGTGAGTCATTCTTTGTGTTAATGCCGTCTCTAGGATACCATATTTTCCCAAGGTCCTGAACCCTGCAGAGTGATATATATCCTGTTGCTTGGTACATATTTATCGAACATTAATGATGATAAGCAGCTGCTTTCTATGTCTGCCAAGTGATACATTTTCATAATTCTCTTCTGTTTTGAAAAGCAGTTGATTTGCCCGAGGAAGACATCCAAATGTAAGATAATGGAGCTAAGGTTTCCTTAGCGTCCTAAACACTACGTTCAAACCTCCGCTGGCTGCCCCCGGTTTCACTCTGTCATGGTGGCCTCCCCCAGACTGCACTTCGAGATCCCTGGTCAACACAGAAGCCTCTTGGAAGACTTCGAGAGGGCTACGCTGCACCCCTCAACCCCAAATGTCAGCAAGTGTCTCCCCGTGACATCAGCGCTCTTTTCCCAGCGGACGCATTTTCTTTTTCCTTTCTCTTCTTCCAAACACACACATGCACACACACACACACCCCTCACACCACACACCTCACACAAGCACACATGTATCACACACACATGCACACACCAATACACTGCACACAGACTACACATGCACACATACATGTACACACTCCACACACAACACACAACACGCCTGTACACATACACTTCACACATGCCACATCACACACTTCACAAACACACATATGCGTACCACACACCACACACACCACACTCATGCACACACGTGTAGGTACACACACAGCACACACTACACACATGTACACACACCTTGCACACGTGCCACGTGCACATCACACACTTCGCACACACACACACACAGGCACACACACAGCACACATGCACACACACGTTCTGGCCAGCGTTCCAGCTGTCCGTGCCCAGAGCCCCAGCCCCGCCCCACACAGGAGGCCCCAGTCCTCCCGGCTTTCGGTCTCACTCAGGAAAACAAAATTTTGGCAGCTGTTAGTTCCCTGATCAGCGCGGAATGGTATCTTGGGTGAGAATTAGGTTCTAATCACCGCACAAAGATCCGCGCATCCAGTACGTTGCATCCGCGAGCTTTGACGAAGCCCGGCTCCAGGGCGGAGCCCCAGATGAAGCGGTTAATAGTATAAACGTGGGTAACAGTGTTGCTGTGCCGCCAAGGCGGGGGCAGCGGCCCTCACGCTGCGGCTCCACCTGCCCGTGCCGTCGGGCCGCGGCCCAGTTTACACGCAGGTGCGACCGGGCTCCGCCTCCCTTTGCTCCCCACGGTAGTCGGGGAGCCTCGTGCATTTAGCCACAAATCAGAAGTGCAGATTTAAGAGATGTACATTCACCACATGCGTCTCTGCTGTAAATAATAAAAATGCTAGATTAAACAAAGGAGGTACGTGGTCGTTTCAAAGATCCCAGTGGGCTGGTAGGCTGAAAGCGCCCGAAGCGCGTGGGGATGCCGGCTGCGCTGCGTGGGGGCCGAGTTCTGTCCCCGCACGCGCTGCGGACGGAGGGACCCGCGGACCCCGCCTTCCTCCCGCACTCGTGGAAACCGACCCTGGATGTCAACGATCGAGGCAAGTCCCCTCAAAAGCATAGGACATAATCGCTACTCGTGGCCTAAACGGGCAGGAGCGAGTGCAAACGGTGTCATCACGGGAGGAGGAAGGGCTCCCTGCCCAGGGACGCTGCGGCGTGGCAGCCTTCGCGAGTCACCGTCGCCGGGAAGCACAGGCAGAACACGGAGCGCTCAGCGGGAGCGGGGAAGGCGGCATCCTTCCTTTGTTCCTCAGGGCCCCTCTCGTGTGTCGCCCTTCACTGAAGACGGTTCTGCCCACTTCTGTAGACTCCGTCCTTGTGCAGCCTCAGGTCCTGGGGGGGGGGGGGAACTCTCAAGACCTCTGCCCCTGGGTACTGTGCATTTTCTTTCTGTTTTTAAAGCATATTTTTTAAACGTGTATTTTGCTTCTTGGTCTGTGGCCTTGTTCAGAGTACGAGGAGACTGGTGAGTTGGAAAGATGATAAACCCGTGTAGATTCAAAGTCCTCCTTTACCACTTACCACTTATGTAAACTATTTACTCTTTTCTGAGCTTCGTACGTTTCCTCCATAAAACATGGAAAAACAACCCCCCCCCCACATGTGCTGTCCCGTAATTGGGAGCTAAACGACGGGCACACGGCACAAAGAGACGTAAGGACATCGGAAACCAAGAACAGGGGAGTGGGGGGCGGGTAAAATCTTACCCATGGGGCCCAGCGAGCACTGGCTGGTGACGGGCACACGCGAAGCCCTGCCGTAAGCATTATACACAGTATCCATGTAGCAAAAACATTTGTACCCCTGTAATATTTTGAAATAAACAATAAGAAAAAAAACAAGGATAGTAATACATGTCTTGAAAAATATTTTTAAAACTTGGTATCAAGGAAGTGGGGGTCTGGGAGATGACCCCATAATGCACAAAGGCCTAAGGATTTGCCATGTGGGGGGTTGCTGGCCAGCGCTGGGAGCCCTGTGTTCCTGCCACTCTCCTGTCCAAAGCTGACGATGTGAACGTGAACAACAAAGATGACCCCGTTACCTCTCTGACTCCCTGCCAAGTCCCCTTCAGCTGTCCCAGCCTCTTCCCAGATGAAGCCAGGCTTGCTCCTGCCCCGGGGCCTTTGCACTGTCTGCCTGCTCCTGTCTAGACGGCTCTTTCCTCAGCTGTGTTTGAGAACGAGCCCCTCTACTTCCTTCGTGTGCTTACTGCAGCCCCTTCAGCTCTTCCCTGCCACCCTCTACAGCTCCCTTCCCTACTTTATCTTTCCTCCTTAATCCTCTATACTTACGACTTAATTAGAAGTAATTTAATGACTTCTTTTATTCCTTGTCTGTCCCAACCCCTAGAACGAGCAAGCAAGAGTTTTTGTCTGTTTTGTTCACAGCTATAACCTTGGAACGGAGAATGATGCCTGACACGTAGTCAGCACTCAGTAATTGTTTGTTGAATGAAGGAATGACAACTTTGAAGCCTATTAGTCATGAGCAGAGGCTAAGCCAGAGAGAGGGTCATGCTGGTGGCAGTGGACAGGGGATGTCAGCTGTCAGTTGATGTCATCTTCTCATAGTGATCACACTTGAGTGAAGACAGAACAACTAGACTCCACTTATTTCTCCACTGGGCCTCTGGGCTTAGGCTTGAAGCCTCTTTGGACCAAGTTTCAAGGTAAATTAGAGGGGGAAGGGCATATCAAGCACACAGTAGAACAGATGATGCTCTGAGCAATGAACTGGACAAGTGAGGAACTGAGACCACGTCTATGCCTTGAGAAAGAGGACAGGGTTATGCCAGCTTATCACTCTCTATGTATGTACAGCGCGGTGGTGGTGTAATGCGTTGCACATGGAACTCCTTCCTGATGAAGAATGACTGATGTAGAGTGTTCGGTGTGGAATCGATTATCGTGTTTGACCATGCATGAAATGAATAGCCTTGCATTTCCGTATCGGCATTTGCATCTGATTTCACTGACAGGCTACGGATTTTAATCAGCACACTTTCAAACGACTTGCGTCTTCAATGCTCACAGATCAAGATGCATCACTTAGGGGCATCCTCGATTAACTCTTGCAGTTGACCGTGAACTCAGTGTGAACGTGTCCTAGGACGGAAGCCACATCCTCCTTTCCGAACTGGGTCTTAGGTTTTGTCCCTGCACGCGATTCTCTATCCTTTTTAACCGAAGCAATCTGCCTCTATTTGCCTGAAGCACCCAGTGCTCACTGTGCCCTGTCCGTCCTGGGCTAAGATTTGAGTCCCCCTATTCCTCCCCTGCCCACATGGGGACTGTCCAGGGGTTTTCTCCGTGGAGGGCACAGGGCACTGCTGAGAAGGCAGGTGAGGGCCTTTGCTGAGGGGAGATGGGGACACGAGGGAGACTGGGCCTGGGGCCAGCCTATTGTCCCGGGAACCAGCAGTCAGAAGACTCTGCTCCCTTCCGTCCCCTTGCCAGCTCTGTCATGGGGCCTCCAGAATAACGAGAGACAGACCCTCTCCAGGCTAGACACTAAGATTTTTCCAGTCCCATAAAGGGGAAAATAAAATCAAAAGCCTCGGATGACATTAGGTTTAGAGCATGTGACCACTAATCAAAGCCATGTGCATGTGGAGCACGATTACAACTTAAAAAAAGGAAAACAACCTCCAATTTGTTTGCAAAGATGCAAGGCAGTGTTGATGCCTGTGCAGATCCTGCTGAGAGGGCTGGGGGGATGTCGGAGTGCGTGCTGGGAGCACCCTGCGGTGTGCATACACGGGTTTATTGGCCTTGTCGGTGTGTGTTTGCAATTTTCAGAGATCATTTCCTCTTTCTTTGGGGAAGGGGGATATTTTTTATAAGAACTGCCTGTGATGTTTCTCTGCCATGGATCATGTCTATATCCCAGCAAAGGATAAAACCAAAGCCACGAGAGCAGCGTCTTTGGGTTTTCCTGAATGTGGAAAGCAGCCAAACATTACAGGGACACGTGTTCCAGTGTCAGGGAACAGAGCGCTGCTTCCCGTCATGTTGCTGCAAACGCCACACTGAGAGTCACTACACCCAGGGGCTGTTAGGATGCCACAACTGCTCTCACTTGGCCCATGGCACTCACAGGCCTGTACAGTACGCCAGACAAGGTGGTTCTTTCCCAGTCACAGTACGTATTTTGCAAGCTGTCCTGGGAAGGAACTCAGCTACAAGTTTTCATCCACGTAAGGAATCCTATAGCTGCATTAAAGCAACCTGCCCACGAAGCAGTGCGTGTCTGTGTGGTGAGGAAGAAAAGCCCACCTGGTGCCAGGCAGGGCAGGGCATGACATAGGTGTTAGACGTTGCAGGATTCTGTGCAGCCTGAGATGTGCTCTATGCAATTCTGGTGAAAATCAACAATGTACCACGTGCTCCTGAACCGAGCATTCCCCACAGATGTCTGTGCAGTGGGAAACTCCATTGTCCAAATCTCTACTATGCCCACCTCCTCTTTTTTCTCAGATAACAAAGAGGTCTTCCGAAGTTCTCCTGAAGAGTTCCTTTAATTGTGCACATTTGTGGTACCTCACATAATGATCACTTAAATTATTAGGATGCATTAGTAGTATAATATACATCGATTGCATGTAACTGGGTGCATGGAACTACTTTTCCTTTGATCCCAAAAAGGAGTCCCGAGGAGAGGGATTATTTAAGCCTTTATAAGGAGCAGTGTCACAATCAATTTGTGAGTTTTATGTCAGTTTTATCTGGACTTGAGGGGCTGGCAACTCCAGCCGCCTGGTGAGCGTGGGTCTGGTTCATGCATCGTATCGCAACACCACTAAGCAAATCAGTCCTGCTTGGCAGTGACTCTGCCCATTTCGCAACCTGGTTCCTAGGCCTAAGTTCCCAAGCTGGTAGAAACCATCACCCCAATGTGCTATTGGGCTATAAAGTCACACCTTAATACGAGTGTGTACACAACGTTTTACGAAAAAGGAACAGGATTTTTGTGCTGTTTTGTAACCCTTTCAATTCAATTGAATATTCTACAAACATCTCTCCAGGTACAAAGTGTGCATGGACACAGCATGTCCAACGCCCGCTGTTCCACGGTGTGGCCGCACCGCTCGGTTAGCCAGGCAGCCCACGAGCTGAAGGCTCAGGACCTCTCGCTCCATGGACCTTCCAAGGCCCCAGTCCTACTTTTGCCTTCCTGATTTTACTCTGCCTTTCTTAAACAGGGCTTCCTAACATGCCTCTCGTTAGTCAGATACCCTTTAAGTAGAAAGGAAACACCCAGGAACTGCCCATACGCACTGGGTGGTCCCTGGGTGGGTTCGGGCCTTGCTGATGACGTGGCTGCAGGGACAACATTGAGATTCTGTGTGGCCCCCGCCAGGGGAGGTGAAAGTGCTACAACAGCTCTAATAGGAAAAAGCCGTATGTCGAGGCTGTACAGGCAGAGTCCCAGGATTGGTGGTTCTTGACCCTGGTGCCACTTGAGCACGGGAAGCTTTTAAAACTCCCGTTCCCAGGTCATGCCCCTCACCATGTAAATCAGAGTCACTAGGGCAGGGCCCAGGCATCGCACTTTTCAAACTCGGAGTGACCCCAACAGGGAACCAAAGGTGAGAGCCACCTCTGCACAGAGACTCCACCAGCTGCAGGGGAGGTGGTGGTGTTCAGCGCCAGGCCCCGAGCACCATCCCAGGATAGGGGAGGAGGGACAAAGGCCGGTGCAGAAGGTCTGCAGACCTGGTTCTCCAACCACTGACTGAATCACCCCCTTCTAAGCCTTCCCCACATTTTCTCAGATGAAACCAAAGGAGCAGCTTTGCAGCCAGGAAGAACAGGATGAGCTAAAGACTTTCTGTTTGGATATTCATGTAGATGGACCACAGCCTTCCGTGTATGGCTAGGAAGCTTAGGATTTTCATAGGCGTTATCACTAGTTCTTAACAACGAGGATGGCCATGTCCAGCCTTTGGAGTTGCAACATCTAGCCAACCTCAGAGCTCAGCCAATTCAAACAGATTTCACTTTGACTAGCAAGAAACATTCCTCCTCCCCACGCAGATGTACGGGTTTCTTCCCTTTGGTGCAACCAGTGATCAAAGCAGCTTCTGATTTGTTTTAACCAACGATAGGTTTGCAGCTGGGCAGGATGTGGGCCCATTCCCTTTGCTTTCCCTCGTGATTGCTCTGCCGTGACTGCCCTCATGAGCACTAAGTAGCACCGCTGGGGAAGAATCCACACTCTATAAATTAGATATGCTATGCAACATTTTGATTTATCTTGATTTTTTAAAGGATCATTAACAAATAAAAGAGAATTCTTCTGGAAAGAATGAAAATCCTCTAGGTATGTTCTTTGATTCTTAAAGTAGAACGCAGAATGACATTCTAGTCCCTGGGGAAAGTCCGAGAGTCCCTTGGCAACGCAGCTGAGCAGGGAAAAGGCTTTGAGTTACGAGGTTTTCATGCTGGTTTCACAGAGACGTGGGAGCAGAGGGGCCGACTGGGGAGGAAGGGGCATGTTCCACCCCAAGCTCCATCCAAATTGAAAGCATATGTGATAATGACTACTTTTCAACACTGCGGCTTTGGTGATTTTTCCAGCGAGGAGCTAGCTAGTTCGTGGTGGGTTCTGTTAACTATGAATTAGGATTTAGAAACCAGGAATAGGTGTAGTTTGACAGCAAACATTTTGGTCACGTTCGTGCAAAGTTTCAGGATCAATCAAGATAAGATGGTGAGAATTTTCCGTTTCCTTAGAGGCCACATGAGATTGCCACTAAGGAGAAGACAAAGCACATTAAATGATGCCACTGAGGTGCTGTGTGGCTTCATCCGCCTTCCTTTCACCGTGCAAATTCAGATAATTTCCTAACACCGTCCAAGCCAGCTGCAGTTTCCTCATGTGAAGCTCCCGGCAGTCACACAGCGTGGTAACGTTCCGCAATGCGCCGCTTTCTCCCCAGGGCTGGGAGCTCCCCCACGCCCTGTATGTGTGCACAAACCCCTCGTCTCCTGCAAGCAGGTGCAGATGTCACCCAGCGTGTGTGGGAATGGACCCGTGTTTACAACACCTGTGCTGGGCACCTTGGCCCCAGGCAGATGTGTCTTCGCAATGCACACGTGAGGCCACTCTGGCTGCAGACTGTGGCACGTGACCCCTTCCCGCTTTCCTCCGCCACACGGACTCTGTGCAGGGAGGAGCCACTCTTTCATTGCTGTCTCGGATCTTTCGTTCCCCCGGTGCCTTTTCCCGTGCCTTATGTCCAGCGTCATGTGCATGGTGAGAGGCTTCCCTCCCCCTAGATTTTCAAGAGCAAGGAAATGATTCCCCATGGGACACCCAGGACGGGACAGAGCCCGCAGACAGCTCCAGCCACCTGGAGGAGGTCTGTGATACTACTGGAAAAACAAGCAAGGAACTGGGGTTTGCAAACCAAGCTGGGACCTGGATGCCCCAAATGCCCCTGGCACTGCCCAGACTTCCCAGAGGACGTCAGTGCCTCCTCACTGAGCAGGACCTCGCCTGGGTCCCCCGTGTCACTGCAGCGCCAGGGCTCAGGACCCCACACAGAGCGTGACTGTGTGCAGAGGGTGTGGTGCGCAGCAGTCCCAGGCTTGCCCTCCCGACACCTGGCAGCGGTGGGCTGGGGGACCGGGGCTCTGCAGCCGGCGTGCAGGCCGAGAGCAAAGCTACAGATCTGGGGACTGCAGGAAACTGAACCCCCCCCCAAGATATCCACATCTTAACCCCGGGAACCTGTGACTGTTACTTTATGTGCTCCCCTCCCCTCAAAATAAGGGTCTTTGCAGATGTGATGAAATTCAGACTCTTGGGATGGGGAGATTACCTCCCCGGAGCCCCCAGAGGGAGCCGGATCCCGCTGACACCTTGATTCCAGCCCAGGGACACTTGTTTCAGACTTCTGGCCTCCAAAACTGTAAGAGAACAAACGTGCTATTTCCAAGCCACCAGGTATGTGGTCATTTGTCACAGAAGCTACCGGACACCAACACAGGGATCACACAGAACAGGCCCTAGAGTGGAGCCGAGGCCACTTGTGTGAGAGGGGAGGGTGGCGGGACGTGGGGAAAAGACTGTGAGAACCGAGAGGTCAGAAAAGCAGACAAAAACAGGAGGACCAGGATCTGCTCCCCAAGGGATCTAGCCCAGTTCAGGTCTTCCTCACTCTGGGATTCTCTTCTTCGTGTCCGCAGGGACCTGGTGACTTGGGCTCCAGGGCCTGGCCCCTCACACCCCAGATGGGTGCACCCTGGCCAGCAGCTCCTCCCCCGAGCCCAGCGCCTGCACCTGGGAGGACGCCAGCAGCTCTCCCGAGTGCCTACACGCCTCCCAGTGGCTGAATCCTCCAGGGGAAACACCTGGTCCTCAGTCTGTGGAAGTGATTTGATGGTAATAGAAACAGGTACTAGTGCGAGGGATGGACCATCGTAGGGTGGGAGGATGGCTGGGAAGTGGCCTTGGCAGGAGGGAGGTGCTGGAGCCACTGCCTCCGCGGCCCTGCCCGGAAAATCCGAGCCCTTCCCCCTCATGCCTCACACCTTGGAGCTGGGAAGGGGAGACATAAACTGACCCTAAAAGACCTGCACGGCCCCCGCTGCGCGAAGGTGATGCCGGCTAAGCCAGCATTTCCCACCAGACCCTGAGCATGCCCCTGGCTGAGGCACAAGAGGGGTGGCTGTGGGTCTGGCACTTTCTCTGGAAGCTCGCAGGCTTCACACAGCAGGCTGCAGCTCACCAGCCTCCTTTTCCATGCAACAACCCTGGAGAGAGGGTGGTGGGAGGGCTACGGCCTAGCTGAGAATGGCAGGCAACACATGGAAGGGGCACTGCTGAGCTTCGGGCATCTCAAATCCTGGGGGATGGAGTGGATGGGCTGGCAGGTCTGTAAGTGTGGGCTTCCTGTGAGCTACAGGTCACCACGCCATCACCCTAAGTCCCCAGGCTGGGGGCTGCTGTCACTGCGGTTCCGGGGCAGATTGCCTTCCCTCACCTCAGCAGCAGAGCCGTCTGAGTCTACTGCCTGTTAACTTTCTCCCTTGCATGGAACTTGGACAGCTGTCCTTTGTCCCTTTGTTCCCTGGTGTTGCATTGCATGGGAGCCCTCAGCAAAGGAGCTGAGAAAATATTATCTGATTCCCAGAGTTAATGGAATAACCCATAATGTCCCCAGAAGACTGCTCAGCTCTTAATTCCAATGCCAGCAATATAACTACTTCCATTCTCTAAGCTGAGAGTCTTCAAAAACAAAAATAGTTATTCCTTAGGTCAGCAGCCCTAGCTGTGGTTGCAACCCCCAGTGGGAAGTTCCAGTCACTTGCGGAGTGGGAGGTGGGTAAAGATTAGGGACAAATGTTGGGCGTGTGGCCTGTCAGAGCCCCCGGGGCACTGAGGCATCCATGGGACTGAGTGTGACTCACTCCAGAGTGGTGACAATAGCCAAACGAATGTGCCCAGGAGGGGGTGAGCGGGTGACTCAGCCTTGGGCCTCCCGCTCTGCGGTGTCCTGTCCGCCCACTGCTTCCTGGTCATCGTCCCCCCAGTACACACACGGGAGAGCCAGACAGACATGGGACAACCCAGTCCTATTTCCCACACTTCCAAGAAAGTCCCCGTGGTTTCAGAATCAGTCAGAGCCCGGCAAGCAGGCCAATGTTCTCTGATGACATTTTTTTCCCCAAAGAGTTGAATGCTTGAAAGTCGTGAGCTCAGGCTTGGCCAAGTCAATCCAGGTCAGCAAGAAATGGAAAAGTTGTGGCTACATTTAAAAGTTAATTTTACTCCCCTTGGCCAAATAAGCCTTGGTTGTAACAACCTTGTGAGGCCTGTGCAGAAAAGCAGATCATAGAACTTTCTAGAAACTTGAACAGTCCGAGAAGCTGCAGTAAGGGCGACCCTTCCCCTGAAGCAGGCTGGATCCGTCCTCCCCGGCAGCTGCGGGATCCCGGCGGCCTCCCCGGCAGTGCTGCTCGTCTGGAGGGCGTGGGCTGGGCCGGGTGGTCTGTGACGATGCTCACGGGCACCTCAGAGCACGTGGGGACCCTGGGGTGGTGGCCCCGCTCTCTGAACGTCCCCAGGCTGGGTCCGACCCCAGATTCATACTTGCGTGGGAAAGAAGAGAAGAAAGGAAAGGGCTTGGTAAGGACAAAGGCACGTTCGGTCTCTGCTCCCCGTTCCTTCCCCTGCACCGTGTTTGCCGCCACCGCGGCGGGGGAGTGGACGTCTCCCAGCCTCAGGTGTGCAGAAGTCTGTGCCCACCAGGGACACCAGCGGGGGGTTGGGGCCCTGGGAACAAAACGTGTGTCTGAGGGTATCCAGGCGAGACACACAGTGTCGGCTTCAGGTCCTGACGCTGCTCTAGGCTCAGGTGGAAAGAGCAGGGGGTCGGAGGGCGGCGGGGGCCAGGTATCCCCCATCCTGGCTCTGAGCCAGTCTCTGTCGGAGCACGGGCCTCTCAGCCGGCCGTGCTTGGTCAGTAGATGCTCTTCTGCCTCCCTCTCAGTCCTCAGAGGCATAGACAGGGAGGGTCTTTGGTATCTCCGACTCTGCTCGGGTTTCCAAGCATCCGTGGAGCACCTACTGCATGCCAGGTATTGCTCTAGACACTGGGGCAACAGCAGCGGAGAAACCAGAATCCCGCCACACAGAGCGTGTATTCCAGTCGGAAAAACCAATAATAATGAAAAAACCCATGATGGATAAGTGAAGTTCTGCATGTCTTTGTAAAAAGTCATACCATTTCTTTGGACCTCTCTTGTCTCATTTGCAAATATGACTTAAGATATGTTGTCATTGAATGGGCCCAGTGGTCCCGTCGCACTCGGCATTTGGAGCTTTGGGATTTGTTCCTTATCTAAATCCAGCTAACATTGGGAAGGACGCAGGGCGGCTCTCACAGCTACCGCAGAGAGCCAGCGCCTTGTGCAGGGCGTGGGGACAGGGGACAGGTGTGTTAAACTCTCTCAGGTCACAGGTAATAAATGAGATAATGTCCGACTGTGATGGCTGTTATGACGGGAGTGAACATGGTGACTCACTGGAGAAGGAACAGGCCTGCTTTGGCCGCTGTGGCCAAGCGAGGTGGCCCTGACCTGGTGCAAGCTAGGCTGAGAGGTGGGGGCTGGGGCAGGAGTGGAGACCAGACCATGCAGGTCTCTGGGCCACACTAGGAGTTCAGATTTTATTCTCCATGCAGAAGAGTGACCCCCTGGTCACTGTGTATACCAAGCTGCCAGGTGTCGAGGTGGGCAGCGAGCACAACGAGCTGTGCTGAAAGTAGGCCTCACACCTTTGTTCCTGGAACTGCCACTGTGCAAGCAGCAGGCAGAAAGAGGCAGCTGCTCCCCGGAATTCCATTTGTCCCCACGAATGGCACTGGATGAAGGTTGGCTGGATGCAGTGCAGGCAGGACGCAGCCTCTCCCTGGCGTAGAGCCCAAGCCCTGCCTCGTCATGGACCCGTGGGGGCACCTGGGCCAGGAATGCAGGTACCTGTGTGCACGGCTGGCCTGGAGGCACCTGCGTCCTGGGCTGCAACTCCCTCTAGAAAACTGCAGTGCACCTGCGGCCCCCAGTCTGGCGTGGGGAGAG
This sequence comes from Lemur catta, assembly GCF_020740605.2. Taxonomy (NCBI): domain Eukaryota; kingdom Metazoa; phylum Chordata; class Mammalia; order Primates; family Lemuridae; genus Lemur; species Lemur catta. The sequence goes on from NC_059135.1 coordinate 3,373,812, forward strand.
CAGCTTTCTCCCGTGAGGCTTCCAGGAAAAGTCTTGCAAGCGCCTCTGATCCGGCCTGAGAGATCACACGTGGGTTTACCGCCTGGACTGGGCCCTTTGATGCCGGCAGATGTTGGAAAGGGCGACCCGTCCCTGTTGGAACCTATTGTTCTGGCATAACTATCGTCAATGCCCCGCTTCATGCAGGGGAGAGATGATGGTGGCCTGGACCTCAGAGGTGGCCTTAGCAATGATGAGAAGTGCAGAGAGATGAGATTTTGGAGATCAACCTACAGGATGCACTAATGTCTTGGATGTCGAGGATGGAGAAAAAAGAATAATCGAGAATAATCCCTAAATTTTTGGCTTGAGTAGTTATAAACTATATGAATAACAAAATGTGGTGCCAGAAGTTGTTAGAGAAAATGCTAATAGGTTGATTTGTGGTTTTGATCCTTAGTCGTTGCAAGTCACTGATGACTCAGTGTAGCTGCTGTTAACACTGACGTCAGGCTGGGAAAAACGCATTATGAGAAATATCAAAGTTCCCAACCATGTTGAAATGGTTAAGGTTAATTTTAAAGATAGGTCTCTATGATAATGTAGCTAAATCATGAGTGACTCTTAATGAAAGGCAAGTCTAGAAGGAAACATTAAATTAAAACCACCATTCTTCCATGGCTATTGCTTAATTTCTTTACCCATGTTTCTCCTTTCAAAAACCAAAGTTATGGTTTGATCTCTAACTAAAAAAAAAAAAAAAAAACAACTGAGTTAGTCTTCCATACACCCCTCTACTAGATAAGCTAATAAATAGTAAAAATCCCCAAATTGAAAACAGAAAGGTTGGAGACAAACTGGGTAGAGTCCAGGAGAAGTGGCAGAGAGTTGACCACGCGCTCATTATAAACCTGCCCCCACCCAGTGAGCAAGCTCCCTCCCCTTGTTGGAAGGGTCAGAAATATTCCCAGAAATATTCCTGCTGACTCCTCGACTTCATGAGGAGGAAATGGCTTGGGAGGAGGCAGCCTGGAGTCGTGGAAAATCCGTGGAATTTGGGGCCAGACACACTTGGGCTCAGTCCTGAGTTCCACCACTTAGTTGCATCTTTGGGAAAGTGAGCTGACTTCTTTGGGCTTCCTCTACCAGTGCGGATTACACAGCGGACCATCTGGGCTGTTACGATCACTCACAGGTGTGCAGATAAAGCACCTGGCACCGTACCTGCCATCTATGGACACCTGACAAATATTCAGATTCCACTTTAGTCTCTGCAAAGAACTACAACTTACTGGTAGAAATCTAGAGATTGTGGAGAACAGAAATGATCTTAAAATTTCTTTTCATATGAGAAAACCTCTTTTTTAAATTCACAGGATGTTTAAAAATATGTACACATAATACTCATTGCCCAAGGGAATAAAAAAAAAACCAAAGTAAAAATTAAGGAACATTTGTTTCTGTATCATGGAAATATCATAAATATTTTCTTAATTTATGTCACAAGCAGAAGAAAAAGAAGGTCACAGCTAATGGACAGAAATGCAAACAGAAACAAATTAACCCTGAACCTCAGCTTGATAAATGCTCCAGTTCTCAGCAGTTCCCAAACTTTCCCTCAATTCCCTCCTCCACATCCCTGTAGTCAAGTGATTGAATGAAAAGAGCTGGGATCTCGGGATCAGTCAAACATGGCTTCTGGTAGCAGAACAGATAGACCTTACGTAATAACCATGTTTTGTAATTTCCTTATTTCTATAAAATATTACTATTTTTATACTGAGGCATGTGGATTTTATCTACAATGTCGAAAACAGATATTTCAGCCAAGTTTCAATGCAAGGAGAACTGCATATTAAAATGTTTTAGATTCACAAATGAAGCACATGGGTGTAATTCTTTTAACTGGACAGATTGAGCCAAAAAATTCATGTGGAACATATTCCGGAAATGTTAATCTAGGGAGATTTGTCAACAAACCCTTCTCCTGCATAATCTTCCCTACGATGTTCCTCTTCTGCCCTTTCACTGTCTGTGTCAGGACCCTGCTGCACTGCGGGGGTGACGGTTCCCCAAATTTGTCCTGATTTCCTACCTCCGTACATGGTTTGATTAAAAGAGCGTGAGATCTGGAGCTGGGCAGATCTGAATGCTTGGAATCAAACTCCTCCTTGACTTTGGTTAATCACACAACCTTTCTGTATCCACTAGCCATCGCCATGGTAATGCTGTGTAACAAGCATTCCAGAGCTCAGTGGCTTACTGCAAGCATTTCCTCTCACGCTCATGAACCTCCATGTTGGCTGCAGTTTAGTCGACCAGCCCTGAGCTCAGTGGGAAGCTCAGCTTTAGGCTGTGGGTCAGCCGGGCTTGACTCTGGGCTTTGGGTTAGACTCAGGTCTGAGGCGCATGTTTTGTTCTGGGGTCCACGCTGAAGGGCAGCGGCCACACAAGGGAAGCCCTTCTAAGGCAGATCCCAGTGCATCAGAGTCAAGCAAACTGCCCAAGCACTGAAGCCTCCTGCTCATTTCACATCTGCTCAAGTCCCCTTGGCCAAAGCATAACCCATGGCCATGACGAGCATCAATGTGGTAAGGAAATACACTCCTCCCATGGGGCTGAATGAGGGGGAAAGTCTGTGAATATTTGTGAACAATAATGCAAATTATCAGATTACCTAAAGCCCATCTGTAAAACCAGAGATGACACTTCCCATCTCATAGGGCTGCTGCGTGTTGGACAGATGTGAGTGTCTGTCTGGGGGGTGAGGTCAGTATCGTACTGGCCTAGTTGTCCAAGCACAGGAATGGTGACTCAGAGGCACCGACACACTAAGCTCTCATAGCTAACTTCCCCAGGGCCTTTTAAAGGCGTATATCCGCAGCTGTGCCTCAGGGGTGCTCCTCCAGCTGAGGATCCCCTTTTCCCCCCCAGTCCTCTGCTTACGTCCCCTCCGTCAGCAGAGGGGTTTGACAGCTAAAATGGATTTGATGCTTTTCCTTCCTGGAAGCTGAAATGACCTTGCTCCCTTCAGCTCCTTGCTTTTGTTCTCCTAAATCCACCCCAAGAACATTCCTATCCAAAACACATCTTTGATAATTTGATATGAATTTGGCACCAAAATAGGATTCTTACAGAATTTATGTCACCATTTTAAAATGGAACATTGCACAGCGATTCCCTTAGAACACGTCTTGTTTGATTCAGAGTGGTTTGCAAACAGACTGGCCCGTGGTCAGCGGTCATAAACACATCTGTGCACTCTTTAACCCGGGACTATGTGAAACCTGGTTTTGGAGGGTGACTGCCCCATTTGAGGGACAACAGATGGCCGTAGAATTGGTGGTGGCCAGTTAGGAAGGATCTTTCTAATGCTCTGTGATCGTTGGTGGCTCTGTGTGCAAAGAGGTAGAGGTTTTGCTATTGTTGCTATTGATGTTGTTTTGTTACATCAGGATTGGTAGCTTCTGATCCAGCTGATGTTGAGGCTGTTCAGTCTTTAGCTTTGGTTGGACGGCTGATTTGGAAAGCCTAACATGCGGAACAGAAGCAGTCCGTTGAGAGCTCGGTCACAGCAGAGGTTCTGCTCTGCTCAAGCCTGGAGAAGAGGGGCTGCTTGCTCTGTGAGGAGTGAAGGTTTGGATTTTGCAGTGCCTTGTGGCAAGGAACAAGGCTTTTGGGCCCTGGGGGGGCAAGTCCTGTCTCCACCAGTTAATGCTGTGTGGCCTCAGACATGCCACTTTAACTGCTCCAAACTTCGATTTCCTCCTCTCTAAATGAACACACTAATACTTACCTAATACTTGTGAGAATTCTAGATAATGCACTAAAGCAACCAGCACAAGCTGCCGTCCCAAGAGGCCATGAATCACAGCATTAGAGTCCCAGCCACTGGTGTAGCCCACCTGGGATTGGGTCATGGCTCCATCTCTTACCATCTGTGTGGCCTCGGGCACGTTGATTCCTTTGTCTGACCCTCAGCCTCTGACTCTGTAGAATGGAGACGACATCACCCATCTTCAAGGTGTTTTTGGAGGTCAGAAGAGAGGAGGAGGTGTGTGAGGTGTGTAAGGTGCCGGGGCGGGGGGCGGGGGGGGGGGCGGTGCACAGCTCACAGTAAGTAATGGGGAGTGGCCATGGCGCAGGATGCCACCTGGAAGAGGCGGGGCACAGACCCTGTGTAAGAGCCAGGACGGGGGCTTGAAGGTAGCACACTCAGACTTCACTGAGAGCCACAGAGTCCCAGGTGGAAGGCAGGCTTGACACAGGTGGCCAAACAGCTGTTTTGAGAAAGGACTCTCCAGGTCACACCGCTGCTTAGCTCTGTCCTCTAATCCCAGGCCTGTCACCTGTGCAGTCTTCCCTTACAGCTCAGGACCATGTGACACTGAAGACAGCCCGAGAGTGCACTGTGGTGAGGACATCTGCACAGAGCTGTGCTGAAATGCATCTCCAAGGTTGTCCGGGAGCCAGCCGGAACTGGGCAAGAATCTGTAGAGATTCCCCACATGCTCGCTAGGTGAGGCGGAGTAACTGTTTTTCTACGGAGATGAGTTTCACTGTGTCTTACTAAACCTGACATCTTGTTTTGGAAAAGTATTCCTGGCCATTTGTGTCTCCACTTTCCTTGAAGGAAGACTGCTGTTGTTTCCCTCTATTTTTTTCCCAATATTTATCCTCAGTCAAAGCACAGCCACATGCCGGGCTCTGCATCATCACACTGGAGGTTTCAACTCTGGGCTGGGGGGTGGAACATGCCAAGAAACGCCAGCCTCCAGGCTGGGGAAGCAGGGCCGGCTGGGGAACCCCTAAAACCATGGCTGGAGCCCTTGAAGCCCATCCCAGGGGCTAGATCAGGGCCCTGCAGAGGCAGCCAGACCCTGCCGGCGTGTGCACACCGGTCCCGATGTGCTCCCTAAGGCTTGTGCTCCGGTGTTACACCTAGGCTGTCACCGGTAGACTCACTCCTTCAACCGATATTTTCTAGATTTCTACCAGTGCCAGGCAAGACCCACTTCGTCCCTGCCCTCAGGGAGCACACAGGCTGGAGGAGGGACATATGAATCAAAATGGCATAGAAATAACAAAGCAATCCAGGCTGGGAAGAAAAGTACCGAGAGCTGTGAGAATATCTAACAGGGAGACAGAAATGTTTTCCCAGCAAGTGGAATTTCAGCTGAGCCCTGGAGCCTGGTGTGGCTGCTCATACGGTGTGTGTGACTGGATTCCCTGGAAACAGAACCAAAGACACAGCTGCCTGTGGGAGCTTTGCTGAGCGGTGCTCCCGGGAGGCCACGTGAGGCAGGAGTGGACAGGGAGAGCCGGCCCCAACGATTGGGGTCATGCTTTACAGCGTCCCATGTGGGGCCAGGGGACTGGGTTTCCTGTTCCCGGGTCCCCTCGCCGGCCAGTCGTTGGCTGTGAAGCCCCTTTGGGAGGCGGAGGAGGACCTGAGCTGGGCAGCTCCCCGGGGCGGAGGGCAATTCCAGCAGCCCATATTCTCAGCAGCTGGGGGCGGCGTCCCTGCAGAAGAGGGGAGCTGGGCAGAGCGCCCCAGTACCGCCACCTCACACAAATCCCCGCCGAGACCCTGCCGTGAGCTGGGTGCTCTTCTTATGTCTTAAACCAACTGTGAAAATAGAGAAAACTCTCTGCCCTCAATCAACGCGCATCCTGGGGCTGAGCTGGAGTCACGCAGGCTGCAGAGGGAGAGAGCAGCCACGTGGCACAACCACGTGTGTGCAGGCGGGCAGGCTCGCAAGTAGAGGGGGACAGGCCGGGGTTGTGGGAGCACTCAGAGAAGGGGGGAGGACAGAGGACAGCGTGGGCTGGGCGGCCCTTGCAGACCTGGTCCCTCTCCCTGATCTGTGAACACTGGAGTGGCCCAGGGCTGAGTCCGGAGGCCTCTCCTCCATCCCGTCTGCACTGCGCCCCGGGTGGACTCAACCAGCCTCAGGACTCGAAACATCATCAAACGCTGCTGGTTCTAAATCTCAGCCCTGCTCATTCCTCTGCCCTGACCTCTGCCTGTGCACCCAGCTGCCTGAGTGACACCCCTCCTGGGTGGGCCTGCACTCACCGTAGATTGTGAACTTGTGCAGACCCGAGCTCCTCACGGCCCCTCCCCACAAACCTGCTCTTCCCGCCTCCTTCTGCGTCCCAGCCGAGGGAGCCCCGTCTGCTCTGCCCTCGCACTGACCCAGAGCCCAGCCACTGCCCACCCACCTGCACTGCCCCCCTGGGCCCAGCCCCGCTAGTGCCAGCTCCCACCCGGGTGGCTCCCACGACCTTCCCACTGGGTTCCCTGACTCTGCCCCCAGCTGTCTACACTGGACCCTGCACCGGTCCTGATCCTGTTGAAAGACAGTCAGTTGCTTGATGTCACCTCGCCTGCCACTGCGTCCCTTGCTCTCACTCATCCAGCTGCCCGGCTCTCCACGCTGCCGCGCGGACACAATGGCGTGTCCCACCTAGGACTTTGCATGGTCTGGAATGTCCTTTCCCCCCACCCGGCATGCCGTCCTGCCCCCTCCCCGCTGCCACAGCACACTTGCAAAGTCACCTTCACAGCGAGGTCCCTCCTCTGCATCCTCACTGAAATTTTAGAACTCGCCCCAGCCCTCGATCACCTGATACCC